>NW_004955541.1:2446377-2494160 GCF_000276665.1 Chinchilla lanigera | reverse complement strand
GCGCGTGGCGGGCGCGTCCTCGGGCGCGCGGCGGCCGGAGCAGTAGAGGCGCTTGTGCACGTAGAAGTTGTTGACGTTGTTGAAGGTGATCTCGCACTCGAAGCACGTGGCGCCCTTGGTCCCCAGCAGCGCGGCCGGCGGCCCCGCGCCCTGCTGCAGCCGGCTGTGCACCAGCTCCGACATCTTGGCCAGGATCTCCGAGGCCTGGGGCGCCGCGGGGCCCGGGGTGGCACCCGCGTCCGGCGCGAACACGAGCTGCGGCAGGAAGAGCGTGCTGGCCAGGGCCAGCTCTCCGGGCGCGGGGCTGGCGCCGGGCGTGGGACTGGGCAGCTCGGCCTTCACGCGGGTCGTACCGGGGCTGTGCGGAGACGGCGTCCGCGACGGGCCGCGGGTTGCAGGCTCGGCCTGGCCTGGCGCGCGCGCTGCCTCCGACTCCTCCTCAGCCTCCACCTTGACGCTCCGGGGGGCCGCGGGGGGCTCAGCGCTGCTCCCGTTCTGAGGGCCCGCCCTGGCCTCACCATTGGTGGCCTCGGCCAGGACCTTCCTGTCCGGGGCTGGTGATGGGGTGGTTGCCGGGCCTAGGTCCGCGGAGGGCAGGGGGCCGTGCAGGGCCGCGTGCTGCTGGAGGCTGGCGAGGACGTCTGCAGGGAGATCACAGGGGCACCTCAGGCCTGGCACCTGCGGACAGCCTGTCCTCATTTACTCCACAGCCCAGGCACCCTTTGGCTGCTCACCTGCAGGCAGTTTGGCAGCGGGGTGTGCCGTGCCTGGCGAGTAGATCTCACCCTTGGAGCCGGGCTGGCAGACCATATGGCTGGTCACCAGGTGGCTATAGAGGATGTCCCGAGTGGTGGAGATGAAGCCACAGCTGTGACAGACACCTGTGGGCCATGTGTGGCCGTCAAGGCCCTGGGGCCGAGCTGCATGTGCTCCCCCACCCGCACAACCCACCTACCGCTGAGCGTGTCTGTGTGCACCTTGAGGTGACGCTCGCAGTTGGCCTTGGTGGTGAAGGCCGACAGGCAGATGAGGCACACGAAGGGCCGCTCTCCTGGAACACAAGGATCTGTGGCATGGGCCCCCCTGGCCCCCAACCCCAGGGACCAGGACAGGTGCTGCACCCAGGGCCTTGACTAGCCAGGAGGGCTCTCTGCCCTGGCCCTTGACCTAGGACCCTCTCCGGGCATGCGAGGGTCATGGGTGGGCCGGAGATGCACCAAGCCCCTCTGCAGGGGGTGTGTGGTTGGTTCCTGCTGAGGACAAGGGGGCCCAGGGCAGGTGTGTAGCTCACCACTGTGGCTGCGCATGTGGATCTCCAGGGAGCTGGCGCTGGGACAACTCTTGCGGCACTGGGGGAAGGGGCAGATTCGCTCGTTGGGGTACGGCTCCTTGGGCTTGTCCTCTGTGGCAGCTGTGGCGGGGGAGCTGGCGCCCTGGCGGCTGGCGCAGTAGTAGAGGAGGTGGGCTTGCAGGTTGCGCTCACTGCGGTACCAGATGCCACAGTCTTTGCACGGGAAGACGTCCTCTGTGTGGAAGGAGGCGCAGGGTACGCAGTGGTCTCTGCAGACCAGGCCTGGCCAGACGGGCCTTGGGGAGCCGGGCCTGTCCTCCTCTGTCTTCCCGACTGTCGTTGGGTAACACTGACCTCTCTGAGGGTTCTCAGGATCCACCACCTCAGGGTGGCCCCATCCTGCCCCATGGCCTCTCCTAACAGTGAGCCCTCAGGAGGCTTTGTGGCTGGGTGGCCAGGGAAGGAGAGTGGACGTGTGCTCGTGGACACTGAGGAGTGTGAGACGTGTGTGGGCGAGGAGCAGCGGGGAACCGTGGGAAAGGACAGGAGCAGCAGCAGTTAGGAGAGTGTCCCTGGCCCACTTGTGTGTCCAGTGGCACCATGAATGGCCAAGGTGGCTCACTGGGCAAATTTACCCCAAACGATGCTTCTGACGGTTAGAGTACAGGGGATTTGGACCGCCTTGCGTCGTAGGGCTATGAAGATTTCTCTGGTGTGTGTTCTTTGTCTATAGCAGGATTTTATGTTGTTTTGTTTTTGTTACTTGAGACAGGGTCTCATGTTATAGCCCAGGCTGGCCTCAAACTCACTATGTAGCCCAGGCTGGCCTTGAATTCATGGCCACCCTCCTGTCTCAGCCTTCCGGGACAGCAGGACTTCAATGAGTGTTCTGTGTGCCTCTGTCCCAGACTCTGCTGTATCTGCCAGCAGGCGTTGGCAGGGGGGCCATGACTGGCTGGCACCAGGGGCTGGGTTCCTGACCTGGCTGTCAAGCCAGTTCCCCGTAGAGACCAGGGCACCAGGCTGTACCTGAACGGTGAGTGGTGTTTCCCCAGCCTCTCTGGTGTGGGCCCTGAGCCTCTACTACACAGCAGCAGCAGCCTGGGCCGTCCTCTTGTCTGCTGTTCCCCAGCAGGCTGCCAGGGTCCCCTCCCGCCCCCTGTAAGGACTGAAGCCCTGGCCAGGGGAGGTGGCTGCTGCATGTCGGGTGCAATGTGCCTGGGACGTCGCTGCCTGGGATGAGGCATGGATGCCCAAACCTGAGACCACAGCGGGGCTAAGCTGGGCTCCCTGGGGTGGACAGATGAGTGGACTGTGGGACCCTCCCTGACCTCTGTCCCTACCAGCACCCTGTCCCCAGCCACCCTGGCTTCTGTTGGCTATGCCGGCCTCTCGCCTCCCATCTCCCTTGGACCTCGATGCCCACCCCCAGGGCAGAGACCGAGCAGATAGCCTCAGCCTGCACGCTTCCTCCTCCCAGCCCGCCCCCCCGCCCCCGCTGCTTTCCCTGCCCTTGCCCACACCCCGCTTCCCATGCAGGCAGCCTGAGTGCCCTGCTGCCGGCCTCGGAGTGGCTGCTCCCTCAGGTCACGCCAGTGGGACCGTCCCATCCTGCCACGCACAGTGGGTGCTGAGTGTGTGTGTGTAGGATGAGGGAGTCCAGTCCTTACAGCTCCTCAGCCTCAGGGAGGTGACCTGGGCCACTGGCTGGGGTCCTGTAGTGACCTGGGTTCTGGGGACCCTCCTGTCCCTGGCTCAGCTCCCACTGCCTGGCCCTTGTCCTCTTGGGCAGAGTGCTCCTGCCTCAGCTCTGTTTCTCCACTCAGTGGCCTACAGGGGGCGCAATACCTTTTTTAACTTTTGGTGCTTGAGGGGAACCAGGCCTCTACCTGCCGGCCCCTCCCTTGTCAGCAGCCCCCTCCCAGCCGCAGTGGCCGCTACTCACTGTTGATGACTGCCGTGGCGAGGATGGATGCCATGCCGGCCTGCTGGGGCAGCAGCTGGATGTCGGGGTGCATCAGGGCAGGGCTCTTGGGCTCCGCAGGCTCTTCCTTCACAGGACAACTGGGGGCGTCTTGGGGCTTGGCCGTGAGGAGCACACACAGGGCTTCGCCCGCGGGCACCGGCCTGGTTATCCTGCACCAGAGGCTGTCATCTGGCGGGGACAGGCATGTGCTGGGATGGCGACGCCGGACCCCTGCCTTTCTAGGCTCTCACCCTGTCTGAGCCGTCTGTACTACCGGGGAGGACTGCCCAGGGCCAGGCAGGGCAGGTGCCTGGTTCCTGCAGTGTGCTACCCTGACCGTGTATGGGGATGCCGGGGTGTGGTGGGGTACTCGTGCGTACCCTGGGGCACCTGCCTGGTTCCCTTTATCCTGTTTCAGTGGGTCAGGCTTGGCTGTTCCCACAGTGGCCTCTAGGGGGCAGCCTAAGGCAGCAAAACCCAGGACAGCTGGTCTGCCTCCTGCCTGGACCCTGTGCTAGGGAAGAGGCTCTGCTGACAGATGGGTCCTGTCAGAGCCACGGGCCTGAGAAAGCGCCACGTCCCCAGCACTGCCTGGTCTCTCCAAGAGCCGGCCACCCTCACTAGCAACTGCATGAATGGACTCATCTTTCTAGGGGGCCTGTGGTCTGGATGGGCTGGGCATGCCAGTGGCCCATGTCTCCACCAGACGTGAAAGCCCACTGTGACCACTGGCCACCAACACCCTGGCCCTGAGTCCTGGAACACATGGCTTCCCAGAGCTGGAGGGGCCCTGCCTACTGTCTGGGCCAATGGGCAAAGGGAGGGGTGCTCTCTGCTGAACAGGTGGGGAAACTGAGGCACACAGGCAAAATGCTGGCCTAGTCTTATGGAGCTGAGGGCCCTGCTATCCTCAGGCCAGGCCCCACTGGACTGTGCTTGGGCTTTTTGGACAGGAAGAGCTGTGGGGACCCCTTTCCCTTCCCCAGTCCTGGGAGGTGGGGAGGTACAAGGGGACCTGGTGGGCACAGGGCCACAGTGCTGCCTCTACTTCCTCCATTCCCCAGTGAGAAGCAGGCCCCAGCTGGCCTGGGTGTTGCCCCTGTCCCTCAGCTGGCAAAGGACACTGCTGATGGACACGGCTGACGGCCTGTCCTGGGCCAGTCGGCATCCACAGCTGGGCCTTGGGGGCGGTCACCCCTGGAGCAGGCAGGTGGCAGGGTCTGTCATGGACAGAGGCCAACACCTCCTGTTCTGAGCGGCTCCTGGGGACCCCCCCCCCTCACAGCATGGTTTCCCTTTAAGGCCAGCACAAGCAGGGCTGGTGACCCCTGCCCTCCGGAAGGCCAGGACGGGGAAGCGCCACATGATACCAACCCTTCCTGTAGATCTCCGAGTTGGCGTCGGCCTCGGTCAGGGCCTGGGGCAGCGTCCTCAGCCAGCATGCCTCGTCAGTGAGCAGCAGGGTCAGGGCCGGGCCCTGGGATCGGGGAGGGAGTGGTCAGCACAGTGCAGCAGCAGGAGCAGGCGCCTTAGCTAGGGACTGTCACAGGCCTGAAAGCCAAGGGGACTGTGACTCTTGTCCTGGCAGCTTTTGTGGTGGGCACTGGGTTCTCGTGGCAGCCACAGCCCTGAGAGGCCACACAGTACAGGTGGAGCCACGCTATACCTGTGTCCCCTCCATGCTGACCCTGTGTCACGGGTGTGCTGGCAGCAGACGAGCTGTGCAGATGCAGCCTGGACACAGCCTCCCTCGAGCCAGGCTTCTGTGTCCCTGTTTCCTGGCAGGCCTGCCTTGTTCCCTCCCTGCACCCAGACCCGTGGCACCGTGTTGGGTCAGCCCTGTGCCCACACAGCCTTGCTGTCCATCCCCACCTCACAGGTGAGGATAGAGGTGCCAGCTCGGGAGGCAGCAAGCCTGAGCCCAGCTTCTGCAGCTTAGTTGGCACTGGTGGAAGAGCGTGCTGGGATCAGCTCTGGGGCCGCCTCACTTTCTGCGCCCCACGTCTAGTCCCCAGCTCCGGCACAGGAAATGCATGTGGACCCAGCCTGATGAAGCCTGGTGTGAGGGAAAGTGAGCCCCTCTCCCGACCCCCAGGTCTGGATTCACTTCCCTGGGGCTCCCTGGTCTTGGCCACCCAGGGGCCACCACGCTTGGCATTTTTCTTTCAGCCCTCTCACTTTCTGTTCCCTTCAGATGAATGGCTTTTAATCAGAAGCCTGGTGTACTGCGACCTCTAACTGGTGCCCACTGTCACCTGGGAAGGCTGCCACTCGCTGTGCCTGGCCTGTGACCCCAGGACGTGTGTGGCAGTTGGCCCTGATGTAGCGGGGGAGGCACCTCTCCTTCAGACCCCTCCATGTGACCACACAGGGACCATGAGATGAGACCTGTAGCAGGCACGAGCAATGTGGCTAGGTGGCTGCCGTCACCTGCCTGCTACCGTGTGCCTGGTCATGGGGCGAGAAGTAGAGAGAAGCCAGCCCTCTGTAAACAGGAGCTATGCGAGGGAAAGGGGGCCGTGTCCCCGCTAGCTCTGGACTGCTCATCTGTGGGGGCTTGGACCATCTCAGCAAGTGTCTCCTCCCAGGATGTGGGGAGCCCAGACTACGAGGGAAGTGCTGGGCGCCCCGGCCTGGTCCATCAGCAGTACTGTCCGCCAGGCTGCTGCTTTACTTCCCCTTGGCCAGCAGGACCAGGTGGCCAGGGCAGAGCCTCTGGGCCTTGGGGCTGGGCTGCGCATGGAGGCCTGGCCGCGTCTGCCACGTCACTGAGTCTGCCCTCGGTGCTGTGGGGAGGCGGGAGGGCACGGAGGAGGTCAGGCTGCAGACAGTGCCTGGCCTCTGCCCAGGTCCCCTGGCTCCCAGCACTCCGGGAGGGGCCACTTTTAACAGGCACCTGGGGCTCCTCCAGGCACAGGGTAAGGTGGGGGCTGTGTGCCTTCTGACTTGCTCGTGGTCCAGTTGGGTAGCTGCATGGTCACAGCTGGAGCGATCTGGGGGCTGGCCCTGGCAGTCTGGTTGGGGACCTGACCTGGACAGGTGGCTCCAAAAGGTGGCTGGGCTTGGGCCTCCCTGCCTCAGCCTTCAGAGTCACTAATGAATATTAATGAGTGAAGGGTGAGAAAATTAATCTGCCTGATCCTTCGATGGGTGCCACGGTAACGATATGAAATCTAATTATTCGTCCCAATATTCCTAAACCCTCAACCCATGACTGACAGCCCCTGCTCGGCTTAGTGCTTATCGGCCTTGGAAGCAGCGTGTTCACTGCACGATAAAGCGCGCAGGAGACTCTGCTGACGCTGCACAGCGGTCCTCCGGGGGACACTGGGCCCTATGCAGAGCAGCCTGGCTGCGTCTACTGCATCGCCGAGTCTGCCCCGGTGCTGTGGGGAGGCGCGAGGACACTGAGGAGGTCAGGCCGCAGACAGTGCCTGGCCTCCTGTCCAGGTCCCCTGGCTCCCAGCACCCGGGAAGGGGCCTGGCACCCCCTTGGGGCAGAACAGGCTGGAGGGGCAGGAGCTGGGTCTCCATCTCCCTGCCATAGTGCCAGGCTCCCCACTGCCAGCCCACGACAGGCCAGGCAGCCACACCCCAAAGTTGCCCAGGGCAGACCTTCTGCAGTGGGGGCTGAGGCCCTCTGCCAGGATGCCAAGCTTTCCCGGGATGCCGTGGCCGCCCTGCTGGCTGACGCTCTTCCTTCACCCACTGCCTATTCTGCCCCATTTCCAAGCAGCCCTGGAACAAGAGCCCCGGCTAGTGCCAAAGCCACAGCTGAGGTGGGCACTCTGACCCTGCCCTGTGTGTGGGCAGCCGAGCACCCCTGGCCGGGCCTGCTGCCCAAACAGTGGGAGACTGAGGCTGCGGCTGCCCCTCCCCTGCCCCAGGCTCAGGATCAGTGTGGCCAGGGTTGTGGTCAGGGTCAGGGAAGGGCCCCTTCCCGCCCTGTGCCCTGCCCCTCAGAGTCCCTGTCCCTCCTGGCCCAGGATGCCCCGCGGCCACTTTAGATTCTCCTGTGGCGCCGCGATTGCTCCCGTTTCCCCCAACAAAGAGGTCAGTGTCTTGCCTCTGCGCGATAACCATCAGAAACCCTATCTGCTCCGCATCCGCCGTGATGGCTTCTGCAAGGCTGCTTCCAAACCTCTCTGTGTACCCTGGCCAGGGGCTGGGACAGATGGCCACAGCACGTGCAGGTCATAGCGGCAAGCACACGGAGGGCTGGGCTGCCTCCTGTCCACACGGTCCTCCAGTTCTGCTGAGCGCCCTCCCTGTTGCAGTGCACAGCCTTGGGCTCTGTCCTCGCCTCAGAGGCCTTGCCCCGTGTGCGCTGTGCGCATCCTCCAGGCTTTCCCTTCATGCACTGAACACCCAGCACGGCGCTCATGGGCCAGCTTTGTGCTGGGGCCCGGGACGTGGCCCACCCTGGCAGTGTGCCTGGGCTGTTAGTGTTGGGGGAATGGCCAGGCACTGTCCTGGGTCCTGGAGGGAAGGCCACAGGTGTGTGGGTGTGTGTGCCCTGTGCCCCTGACTGCGCTCCTTGGTGCCAACCCCCCAGCCCTCTCTCTTAGGCTGGCCCTTGCCCAGGGAGGGTGCCCCGGCCCTTTGCCTAAGTCTCCCTGAGCTCCTGTGGTGTTCCTGCAGCTGTAAGAAGACAGAGTGCATAGGACCTCAGAAGGGCCTCTGCTGTCCTTCCCTGCCTGGCCCTCCGGGCCACCCTGCTGAGGGCCAGCACGGTTGCTCTGTGTGCAGTTAGCCACATCTCCCAGTAGAGCAGGATGGGCAGATGGAGAGCAGTGCAGCCACAGGAGGATGCTGAGGAGCTCCAGGGTGCCCGGGGTGCAGAGAGGCCTTGGTGCATCACAACCAGCCCTGCCCACAGCGCAGTGTCATATGTGGCCACTGGATGGGGACAGAATGAAGTCGTGTGTGAGATGCCAGGTGGATGAGCTCGGAGGCCCCAGTGTCAGGGACAGCTGGCAGTCTGCCACTGTCTGGTGGGACATTGAGGCTGACAGCTGATGGCCACAGAAAGTGCTGCCACATGGTCAGTTCCTGGCCCTGCAAAGGCCAGGCAGGAGGCGGCAGGGTCCATAGGGCTGTGCTGGTCCTAGGACTGGACAGTCCAGGTGCACAGGGAACACCAAGTCCTCCAGCAGGAAGAGGATGGGCTCCAATTTTGTGCCGGGTGTCTGGGAAGTCACTGGAGGTGGACACAAAGCCAGGGCAGCTGGAGCAGCGCTCCGGGCCCTGCCCTGTCCCTTCCAGAGGGGTCTGACTCAGCTGCTCAGCCCCACTGCGAGGCTCTGGCCAGGGTGTGTCCTGCCCAGTGTGAGCTCTGCCACCTTAGTGACCCCTGTGCTGTCCTCTGGGCTCCCTGCATTTGGGCCGAGTGGGCTGACCTGAAAGCCACTCCACAGCCATCCTTGTGTCAGCAGAGGCTTTTTGGGCTGGGCTGCCATGAGCCCTCCCCTGGTCTCACAGATGCTGTGGTGGGCCAGGAGTAGAGTGTGAGGGACAAGTGGACAGGCAGATGGGCAGGGCCAACGTGGGCTATGATCGTGTGAAAGAGCTGCCTCATTTGCTCACCACCCATCACTCCCTCATCCCTCCATCCACGTACCCATCTACATGTTGATGTGTCCATCCATCCACCCACCCACATCTGTCTAACTCACTCAAGTGCTCATGCACCCATCACCTATCCATTCACTCACCCACCCACCCACAGCCCACACTCACCATCCACCCATCATCTGCCATCAGCCACTGTTCTGTGCATCTGTCCACTCGCCCCCTCCTTCCAACCTTCCACCCACCCAGTCACCCCTCAGCTCCTCGTCCTTTGATCTGTCCATCCACCCATTTGCCTCTATTCCATGCACATCCTGCTCTCTCTGACTGTGAGTTCTGGAGCTGGCTGGAAAGGGTCCTCTCCCCCATGCCTGGAACCCGCAGTTGGATCAGAGAAGAGACAGCAAGTTGGTGTCAGACCAAGACCTCTGCCTCCTCAGGCTCCCTCTTGGCGCTGATTCCCGGGGGTGTGCATGAGGGAATGTGTGGGGAGACCCCCTCCCCAGCTCACCCTGCTAGCCAGGACCAGACAGGAAAAGGGTGGCCACATGGTCCCTCCCTCCAGGGAAAAGGCAGGACGCCCGGCCCTGGCGGCTGATAGGACCCTCTGGGCCAGGCGGCGATGTCTTCCTCAGGGCGATTCAGAAGAGAGAACTGGGGCCCATCAGCCAAGCTGATAAGACACCCGCTGAGACGCTAGCAAAAATATTTAGACAATAAATGGAGTATCGGAAAGGCACGTATCTTTCGGAGATCAATCATCGGTATGGTGTCTGGACAGTCGGCGCCAAAGCGGAGATAGGGCCTCCCGGGGAGATAAGGGTTAATCAAGGATTTAATTCTGCAGGAGATAGTGGGTCAAGGAGGAGGGGGCCGCTTCCTGTGTAGCTTGCCGCACCCTGCACTCTGGGCCCGGTGCCCCTGGGGGTGGGGTGGGTCTCAGTCCAGTGTGGTCTCCCAGCTGACCTGTGCCCAGACCCATGGAGGGCGCGCCTGTGGGGAGGGGGCCTTGGTGTCTGCTCTGGGAAGTGCTAGCCCAGCCCTGTATTAGGGAGCTAGCAGTGTTGGGGTTGGGCACATGCAGACCCCAATTCTTCCTCTGTGATGTGATCCTGGTGCCTTGGCAACTCCTGGAATCTCTCAGAGCCTCAGTCTCAGCATCTGCAAAATGGGTGCAACAGCACCCACCCTGAGGACAGGAAGGTATGAAATGCAAGGCACAATCCTGTCTATCCAGGTCTGGGCTGGTGGCCCCAGGGGGAGTGAGCAGGGAGAGGCACGAAACAAGCACTACCCCGTTTTTGACCATGCCTGCCTCTGCTGGTCACCATGGAAGGGATTTGCTGATGCTTTGAGAGTTCAGAGACAGAGCCAGGAGTCTATCCATGCATAGCTGTCTCCTTTCAGCCAGCTAACCACCAGCATCTCAGCCTCCCAGGAGAGCCACCTGCTGCCGCCCGCACTTCTTGGGCACCAGGGAGCTCCCTGCCTGTAGAGCCAGCTCTGGACGCTGGCTGCCGCCTGTCCCCATGGAGGCCCATGTGGCATTCCGCTGTGGTGCCAACGCAGTGCTGCCCCCTCACCGGCCAGGGATCTCCTTCCTGCAGCCATGCTGAGGACCACGCCATGCAGGGCCGATCTTCAGTCTACCTGGCTGCCCTGCTTTCTGGACACGCTCGTGGCCTTGCCCCTCCTCCCAGGCTCCAGGTCCTGCTGCAGGTCCCAAAGGCTCAGACTGGGCAGGCACCGGCCTGGG
Organism: Chinchilla lanigera; assembly: GCF_000276665.1. Classification (NCBI taxonomy): domain Eukaryota; kingdom Metazoa; phylum Chordata; class Mammalia; order Rodentia; family Chinchillidae; genus Chinchilla; species Chinchilla lanigera. The sequence continues at coordinate 2,483,576 of NW_004955541.1, read as the reverse complement.
ACATGGTGATGAGGTGACTACAAGCAGAAGCCCCTGGCCTGGCCCAGCCTCCTGCCTCCTAGGGGAAAGCTGGGTCGGCAGCCCAGGGGCCTCAGTGGGCAGGGTGACTGCACCCCCACAGGCTTCCACCATCGGAGGCCCTGCCCACGGCAGAGGGTTGCAGGGGATGCTGCAGCTGGGTGTCCCACTCACTGCTCTCCACCATCCCCTCAGGCACTGCTGCAGGTGGAGACAGGGCTCTAACTTCAGGCTAGTGCTGGGTGGAGCTACCAGCACAGCACCTAGTCTTTAGGTGGAGAAGTGCTGCCACAGGCACAGCCCTGCCCTAACTGGAGGAGGCACTGAGGCCCTCAGGACCAAGAAACCAGCACTATGTGGCCCTGGCCAGCCATGTGGATAGGCGGGATCAAGCCACACCTGAACACCATATCAGGAAATCAAAAAGTGCCAATAGGGGATGGGGATATAGCTCAGCGGCATAAGCGCCTGCTGGGCAGGTGCAAGGTCCCCAGTTTGATTCCCAGCACAAAAAGAACAAAACAAAACAAAACAAAACAAAAAACAACTTCCTGGGTTCTGATGACTTTTCAGTTCTTTTGATCTTAACTGGGCATGGTGGTGGATGCCTGTAATCCCAGAACTTGGGAGGCTGAGGCAGGAGGAGCACTGTGAGTTCGAGACCAGTCTGGGCTATAAAGTGAGCTCAAGGCCAGCCTGAACTGCATAGCAAGACCCTGTCTCAAAAAGACAAAAAAAAAAGTGCCAAGACCTGGCCTCACCTGTGTGTTGTGGCCCCTGAACCTGGGCTTGATGGGACTGACGTACCACTCGGCCCCAAATGAGCTCTGCAAGGCCCAGGCTGTGTCTCTCAGACACTCACTGTGTGCAAGCCTCTCCTGCCTCCATGTTACCCACTCATGGTTACTAACGCTGCCACCTTCTCAGCATCAGCACGAGGACACAGTGGGTGGAGCTCACCCTCGGCTGCAGCTGTGTGAGCTGCTTCTCCAGCCCAGGGCTCCTGTCCTGCACACAGGTCCACAGGTCCTGCACACAGGTCCACAGGTCCTGCCCACCCAGCCCCACTGCTCCCTTGGGCTGGGAGGTGCGGCTCCTCCCATTGCTCCCTGCTGTTCCCTCCGGTGCCCCCTGCTAGCCCAGCCTCCACTCAGCACTGAAGTTAAACCTCCCCTGCAGCAGCTCCTTGGCAGTGCACTCCTGCCCTTGGGTTCCAGTGCCGAGCCTGTGCCCCGTGCCCCAGCCCTGCAAGCGGTGGTAGCGCTGAGCATTCTTACCGGTTCTGCCTGCCCGGGTGACGATGCTGTGGTCTGGATGCTCCCATGGAAGGGGCCCCAGGACAGGCCCTCATGGAGGCTGAGTCGGGCCTGCACACACCTCTGTCCATCCCGTAGCTCCAGTTCCAGTTCCTCTGCGGAGAGACAGGCAGGATGGAGTGCATTTGGCTTGGGGACCCCAGCCGCCTTCCACAGGGAGAGTCCTCCTGCCCAGCCCTCACCCCCTGGGAGTGTGGCATCTGGGGACAGACGGGGGGGTGTTGCCTAGCTGTGGGGCTCGGGCGGCCCCGCTGTGTGCCCCAGGCCACTGTGTTCTTGGAACCTGGACAGTGGGCTGAGTGATGCCCCGTGATCTGCTTCGCTGCGGGGTGGAAACAGATCTCTGAAATGTAATTATGTTAGGGATTGGAGAGGGCTCATCCTGGGTTAGTGGGTGGCCCTGAATCCAGCAACAAGTGTCTTTGTAAGAGGACAGAAGCTGCAAGAAGAGGGACAGGGCTGGGGAAGGTCACACCCTGACCTGTGCTTGGCCACCAGCTAACCAGGGGGCACTCACAGCCTTGCTCCTTGGCTCTGCCTCCCAGGCCCTGTCCTGGGGCAGAGCATCCGCCCATGCGGCCACACCCCCTGGCAGGCCTCCCCCCAACCTGGCCTGGTACCAGGGTTGCGGTCCACGGCCCACGGAGGCCTTGCGGGTTGCCTGGCCGGAGCACTGTGGTGGCCCCACTTCCTGGAGCCCCACCGGGCATGCTGTGGCCTTAATGGGCTCGATGATCAGATAAGTGGCTGCCTAATGGCAGAGATAACGTGTAAATACGCCAGGAGGCCTGCGGAGACGTTCTAACTGGGTCTTTGTCTTCCCCAGGGCAGATAAGGTGGCAGAGGACCAGGACTGAGAGAGCAAGGAGGCCCTGCTCCTCCCGCTGCCACAGCCACCCTGGCTGGTCCACCCTGTCACCATCGCTCTGCCTGGGGCAGGGTGGGCCAGGTCAGTCCACTGGGGCAGGGCCAGCCTGGTCAGCACCACGAGCCCTCATGGGGACAACAACACCGTTCCTATGGAGCTTGTCCCTTGCACAGATGAGGAGAGGCCCGAGGGACCCGCAGCTGGCACTGGGTGGCAGGATCTAAATCAGACCTGGCATTGCCCCACCCTGGCACGATGAAGGGCACTCTGTTGGGTTCGTCTGCATCTCTGGCCCCCACAGCCCTCAGGAGTCCCCAGGCACCCATGATGCTCAGCCACCCACCTGCAGCAGGGCTTCAGAGCCCATGTGAGGCCAGGACACTGCAAGTGACACAGCAGGGCCTGCACTGGCCTCTCTGTTCTCAGGTGGCCGAGAGCCTGTGGCCCAGCTGGACCCTGCACCTTCTCCCACACCTCCTCCCGACGGCCTGTGAATAGGGCCAGTCAGGGCAGTCCCAACACCATTGTCGTGGTGCTCACATCCACCCTGTCACACCTGTGGGTGTCTAGGCCCCTCGTGTGGAAGGAGGAACCCACAGGCAAACTGCCCCACACACTCATCGGAGCCCTGGCTGGGCTCAGCCCCCAGATAGGAGCCTGCTGGACACTTCCCACGTCTTCTGGTGCAGTGGGCAGCTCCGGATGAGGCGGCTCCTGCTTCTGCATGCTGAGGGCCGAGCCTACCACAAGGGCTGGCTGGGGGCAGGGCAAGCTGGGAAAGCTGGGGGTGGAGTTTCAAGGAGACAGGGTGTGGGGATGGAGATAGTAAATGGTCACTATGACAACCCACTTCTCTGGCCCAGGTCACCTCCTGTGGGAGGGTGCAGGGCCATGGTGGGGGCCTGGGTTAACAGGGGAGCACACGTGATCTCAGCCTTACCCAGTGCCTTGTGCAGGGACAACCTATGCAACTGTCCACAGCAGGCTTGATGACGTTAGCACCATCTGCCCAAATAACCTAAGGACTGATCCAAAACATGCTGTGTGTTTAGATAAAAAGATGTGTTATGGTGAAAGACACATTGCCATGAATCTTCCTCAAAATCCTCCCCCTTGCTTTGAAAACACTTATGATTTTGGAAATCCTCTTCTGTGAAAATGTGATAAAAAATAAAGTGAATGCCCCGGCCCACTGCCATCCGATGGGAAGGCAGATCCTTAAACCATGAGGCTTGGTGTGTCTCCAACCACCTCACTCACGGGTTGGGCACTGTGCAGCTTGCGGCTCTCCACCGAAGTCAAAATGACACAAAAGGGAAACTTGGATCGATTGAGGACATTGAGGCAGTCTGGACCACTCAGCTAAAGACCCTCAGGAAAGGGGGCTCCAGAGCGGCTGCAGAGCAGCTAGGACTATAGGGTGAGCGTGTTGAGGGGTGGTTTTAAGGGAGCTCCATGGCAACCTGTCTTTCATTGCACTATGTTCTTGAACCACACGTTCATTGCATGTTTTGATCATGCCGCGTCCTTCCAGCTCCTGTGCCTGCTGTGAACCCTCATTTGGCACACATAGGAACAAGCAGGGGTTGGAGCCCAGCCAGCAGCCGGCACAGCGTGGCCCCAGCAGGAGGCAGAACTGTACTGAGACGGGGCAGGAAGAGGCTGTCCAGCTCTGGCATGCACGTGGCTCAGGAGCTTTGGGCATGGGTGAGTGGGTGGAGAAGTGCCAGGGAGGAGGGCAAGACGTAAGGCCCATAGGGCAGGGACAGACAGCCATGGGGATGCCAGCCCCACCCACAGGACTCCTGGTGTAGGAAGCCAAGCAGTGACCACACAGGACGGTGACCATAGCTCGGCTGTGCACTACCCACTCAGGGCTCACTTCTCCTTGGCGTTCCTGGGAAATGAAGGTGGGGCACAGGAGGACCCCACGGTGGGCTACTGGGCGGGCTTCCTAGACGAGGTGCCCTTCAGCGGCAGCCAGGTCCTGACCACTTGTTCATCCCACTGGACGTGGGACAAGGGCTCTGTACCCAGGAACTCACCATCCTGATGCCTTAGCCACATGCTGGTGGGACTCACTAGGACTCTTACTGATGTGCCCAGGGGAGGTGGAGGCTCAGAGGTTAAGCACCCTGCCCAAGGGTGCATGGTGGGCAGGTGGGCACCCTTTTCCAGGTTGGCCTGTCTGTAGCGACCCGGGCCACCCGGGCTGTTTCCCCTCTGCAGTTTCTCCCCTGCTGGCTGGCTGGGGTGTTCGGTGGGTCAGGCTGCTGTGCAGGCCTGGCCCGGGGCAGGACTGACCGACTCACCGTCACACACATTATCTCCAGAGCAAGTGTGCCCTGGGACTCAGTGCCCCCGACCCCTACCCTCGGAGAACCAAATGGGAAGTTCTGGCCTTTGCAGACTGTGTGAGATGTCCCCTCAGGACTCGGAGGTCTGACAGCATCCCTGGGGTGGGGCAGCCCTGGGCAGAGGACAGGGGCCTGGGTGCCACCAGCCTCAGTTTCCCCCATGTTGGGCTCACAGTGGTGGTCAGATCCGGGCCCGATGCTCTTTCTCCCCGAGGGTCCCTTCTGTGCAGCAACTCTGGACCTGGCCTGGGGTTGTCCCCTGTTACATACCCAAGATGGGGCCCGGAAAGCTTACGTAAGTGGCCGGAGGTCACACAGCCTGTGTGCAGCCACTCTGCCCAGACCACATGGAGGGCCTGGGTGCCTGCAGCCTGTTTTCCCAAGCTGAGGCAGGAAGGCTGCGGGACCGGAGTGGGGCTCCCTTGGGCCCTTGCTCCTGCCACCAGCCTGCCTGAGGGCCAACCCTGTCTGCCGATGGCTGCGGCCTCTTGAGCACAAAGTCCAGCGGCCCGCAGCCCCCGCCGGACAAACGGTGGCCTCCGCGGTCGCTGTGGGCGCCCACCCCGCCACCACAGCCCCACTAATCTAATCGCCCATCACTCCCGCCCGGCCCCACCCTGCGGCTCCCACAGGCCAGCTGGGGAGCGGCCCTATCTCGGGCATCGTGCTGTTTGCCTTTGATAAAAGTCACAGAAAAGGAAAGAAAAAGGAGGGAGGAGCCGGGCTGGTGGGCTCTAGAAGACTCTGGGGTGTGGGTGCAGATGGGGGGGGATGGTGGGCACCGTGTGGCCCTGGAACATCTGCTCTCCCCGCATCCCGCACAGACAAGGAAGCCTAGGCCGAGAGGGCAGTGCTCCCAGGTGACTCAGCAGACGGGGTGGACCAGGTGGGTGGCACGCTCCCTAGATCAAGCCACTCCTGAACGCAAGTCAGGAAGCAGAGAGGGGCCTGCGCTGGTTCCTGCTCTGGCCCACAGCATCTCCAGCCAGGCTGGGGAGAGCAGGAGGACTCAGCAGGAAGCGTCCAGCCCAGGCCCCTCTATCCCCAGTGCACGGGCCCAGGTGAGGCTGGCACCTGCAGTGCAGCATGTCCCACAGGGCAGCCGTGTGCCTCCAGCCAAGATGGGGCAGAAATGACCCTAACAGGGCAGCAGGACTCCAGCCCCATGGGAGCAGGCACAGGGAGGGGGACTATGGCATGAATTTCTGCTGTGGGTCAACAGCGTGTACAAAAAACGAGGGTCAGGCTGTGTATCACCCTGTGTATCCTGGGGGCTGAGGCAGGAGTATCGCAAATAACTTAGCAAGAGCCTGTCTCAAAGTGAAAAACAAAAACAGGCTGGGGATGTGGCTCAGTGTGAAGGCCCTGGGTTCGAATCACCAGTACTGAAAACAAAGTCAATAAATAAAAAATAAGAACCCAGGGATCAGACCAGTTGTGGCGGTGCAGTTCTATAGTCCCAACCATTCAGAAGGCTGGGGTGGGAGGACTGAAGGTTCAAGGCCAGCCTTGGTAACTTAGTGTGACCCTGCCTCACATGCATGTCCACACAAGTGTGATGCACAGACCACCCCTGCCATGCCCAAAAAACGCAAACATTCCAACCTTCCCCCCAAAATAACGGGGCTGGGGTGTTGCTCAGTGCTACAGGGGACCTGATCTCCAGTACCACGCACATAAGCATGGGTGTCAGCTGTCACTGCTGGAAAGCCTGATTTGGACATGAGAGGGACTGCGGCAGAGCCAGGCTGGGTTCCTGCTCGGACAGCCAGCTGCTGTCCTCAGACAGCGTGGGCCCTGTCCCCTGTCCTGTTTATCTCATGTTCCACAGAGCTGGGCATGGTGGCCGTGAATGAGCTGCACTCAGCAGGGGCACAGGGGCATGCTCTGCAGGGAAGAGCAGCCACTGGGACCCTGCTTTGTCCTCCCAGCAGCTTGGCTGTAGAGGGCTGGGGAGAGGTGTGGAGCCACTCAGGTGGGACGTGGGCATCTCTGCACATCTGATGTGGCTACAGCTGGAGTGTTGGCCCTAGGGCTCCATCATCTGGAGCTGGGCCTCAAGCTGGGCTTCATTCCTGGGGGCCAGTGGCAGAAGGGCTTGTGGGTGGCTCAGGGTGGGAGCGCCAGGTTAGCTCAGGGTTGGGGGACCTGGGAAGCCTCCCGGGCGTGCTTGTGTACCTACAGGGGCCAGCGAGCCCAATTGCTATTTGTCAGCCCCTGGAGGAGGCCAGGCAGCTCGGGCCGTGGTGGACATGCAGCACTGTGGGGGTTGTGGCCTGGGAGAAGGGACAGGTGGCGTTGCCTGCCCCGCCCCTGCTCACCCCTGCCCGGGAGCCGCACAGGCTTGCAGCCCTTTCTCCCTGCCCGTTGCTGCCTGGCCTGGAGACCCCAGGAAAGCACCATGCGCCTGGGTCCCCTTGGGTTGGCCGCAGACATGGGCAGGGCGGGGACAGGGCCACCCCTGCACGCTGTGGCCCTGCCCACCCAAGCACCCTCCCCGACTGCAGGGATCTCAACGGGTATCGATTTTTTGACAGGGAACACTGGTGTCTTTATCGGTGAACCCTGGCCTCAGCTAATGGCAGAGCTGGGCACCTGGTGGCGGGGCTGTGGGTGGGGCACCTCCCACCCCTGCAGGCCCAGGACCCATGCCCCGCCCCTGTCCTCTGTCCCTGGAGGTGGCTCTGTGGGGCTTGGACGGAGCTCAGTCTCATGAGGTGCAGAGCCAGCTCTCTGCAGAGGCCCTGGAGCTCACTGCCCAGATGGGGATCCCGGGGGAAGGACAAGGTCTCAGACACTACTGCTGCATCCTCTGGACCAGCCAAGATCACTGGCTAGCAGCAGGACCTCAGGGTGGGCAGTGGGCCTGAATCCCTCCATGGACCCTCAGGGGTCCTGGCCCAAGCCCCTGTTGCTCACCGGCTGAACAGCATCACCACCGTCCTGTGGCCCCTGAGAGCTTTCCCAGAAGTCAATGCTGGGTCTCTAACCTCAAGTCTTCCCACCTGGGAAGTGGGCATAAGAAGCCTGGGGGTGGGGTGTTCTGGCACTTGTACTCTGCTACATGCTGTTGGGTGGGCTGAGTGGGAGGTGAGGTCCCTGCCTTCCTTGGCCCTTCCTTTCCTTGGGGCACTGTCTGCCCCACCTGGAGAAGGACAGGCTGGGTGGTGGCCATGATGCCAGGGCTAGGGGCCAACACCTGGTGCTGCCCTGGAGAGGCCTATGTTCACAAGTGCCGGGGGGGGGGCGTGTCGGGAGGTGCCCTCCTGAGGCACAGGGCTGTGACCACACCTAGGGCACTCAGGGCTGGGCATCTGCCACCTGCACACAGTGTCCTGTTGGCTCCCCATGGGGGAGGCAGCTACAAGTCAGAGGGCCATGGGGATGGCCGGGTGTCTCCACCTGGCTTTACAGAGCAGTAGACACCTGCTCTTGAGGGCTGTGGTCAGCCTGATGGCAGACGAGGAGACCAAGGGTCAGAGGACTCAGCCACATGGCCAGGCAGGCGGCAGCAAGTTCATGCCCTGCCCAGGCTCCGCGGGGAACGAGCCGTGAGGTGCGGCCCCCTTCTGCCAAGCAGAAGCTGGTCCTGGTCTCCTCCAACTCTTTCTGCTCTGCCTCTGCCTGGACACCGTGGGCCCCATACCCACACCCTGCTCCTGGCTGCCTGTTTAGCAGAACTGGCCCCACCCCCTTGCCCCAGGAGTTCCCAAACCTGCCTGAGACCCTGGCCTCCTGCACGGCCACCTGGGAGGGACACGGGACACCCCCACCAGGGCCGCTTCCTTCCTAACTCCCATCCTGTTCTCCTAGGACTTGTGCAGATAGGAGATCATCTCCGCCACAGGAGGATGCAGCCTCAGTGTCCTGCCACCTGCCCCGAGATGCGCGCGCGCGTGTGGGCAGAGCCTGCTTTCCACTGAGCTGCGTCCCAGCCCTTTTACATTCTTTGAGACAGTCTCACTAATCTGTAAGTTGCACAGCTGGGCTCAAACCTGCCATCCTCCTGCTTCAGCCTCCCACCGTGCTAGGATCATGGGTGTGTGCCACTGCACCTGGCGGCTGGAGTGAACCCTCTGGGTAAACCCCAGACTGGACTGCTGCTCGCCATGCACAGGTGGCCCAGGGCTGGGCAGCCCGACCTGTGGGGCTGTGCGTACTCCCCGGGCTATCCGGGAGGATGGGGTCACTGGGGCCCATTGCGCCCTGCGGCTCCCTTCAGATGGGCACTTAGGACCCATGGTGACTCCAGGGCCTGGATGGGGCTGAGGGCTGGGCCCCCGAGACACAATGAGGCTGTGATAGCATCTCCTGCATCTCAGGCCCGGCTCGGCCCTTTCGCGCAGGATATGACCAGCCCTCGAGCTGCGCCGGCCCCTTTGTCCCGTCTCTGGGGACCGATCTTATCTGTGGCGTCCTCCGCCGCCGTAATGGAAAAACGCAGTGAGGAAATAAAAAGTTACGCACAGAGATAGAGGAGTAATAAATAAATAAATAAGGAGTCGCTGCTGCGCACAGCAGGGAGGGAGCCCGCGGCCCTCCATGGAGTCCCGGAGGAGGCAGTGGTCATCACGAGTGGGTTCCCACCCTGGGCTGATCGACGGGGCTTGGGCCAGTGAGCGGGGCCTCAGTTTCCTCATCTGACCACCTGACCAGAGCCTCTGGCAGAGGGCAGCCGTGGCGCCTCGGTCTCCCTCCTGGTGCAGGGCTGGTGAAGAAGCCAGACTAGGAGAGGAAGAAATCTGACAGGGACCCCCTGTGTCCCCAACCAAGTATGGCACCTGCAGGGAGCGTGCACTGAGGCCAGATCCCCTCCTGTGCTGCAGTGGTGGTGCCAACCACAGTGATGGTGCTGTTGGTGGCCATGGGACTCAGGGACAGCGTGGCCCCAGGGCTGGTGATGGCACTGTGCAATGCAGAGCCACTGACAGGCTCAGGAGTGATGGTCACTGTGTGTAAGTCACACTGCATGGTGGACCAAGATGGTATGGGTGACACATGGTGCCATGGCTCAGCACTGTGGCTGAGAGGGCATGAGCGACGCTGACCACTGCGACAGGGGCAGCGGCAGTGACAGTGGCAACACCTGCCCATGGCCCTGCTGTCCTGAGAGCTCTGGGCGGCATCTGTGGCCCCAGGCTCACTCAGGAGATCCTGGGGGGGGGGCGGGGATTGAGGCCTGGGCAGGAAGCCCGAGGGCGGAGGAGGAAGGAGCTAGATTAGCGCTGTGGCTGAGATCGCTGCCAGGCCACCAGGCCAGGCCGCAGGAGGTGGTGTTGGGAGGGGGTCAGGGCGGTAAGCAGTGGTGCTGTCCCTGCCCCCCCTTCCTTACCTGCCTCACCACTCTGCGGCAGTGGTCTGTGGCTCACACTGGTCCTTAGTGTCTCAGGTTGGCACACAGTAGGTGCTCAATAAGTAGTAGTACAAGTGAGGGGGGGCTGTGCCCATGCAGTGCAGCTGGATGGGAGTGAGCCTCCCTCTTCCCCAGGCTTGTGGACAGCAGGGCTAGCCAAGCAGGCAGCCTTGTGTCCCTGCCGTTGGCCTCCAGGGCCCAGACTGGACCAGCCTGTGACCCAGCTGAACTCCATTTCCAAAGCAATGCTGTCTGCTACTGGGGGCCGTGTGCAGTGGGACCCCGGCTCTGAGCAGCCTCCTCCCCAGACCAGGCCTTGGCCTAGCCGTGCTCTCGCTGGGCACTGCCTCCCATTCTGCAGTGATCAGGCCTTGGTCTTCTGGCTTTGCAAGGCCAGCCCGGCGCTCTCAGGAGAGCTCTCACCCTGAGCCTGTGGGTTCTGTCGCTTTTGTTTGGAGGGAGGGCACTGGGCACTGAACACGGGGTCTTTGCATGCTACATCCCCAGCCCTTTTTACTTCTGAGACAGGGCTTCTTAAGTACCTAAGCTGTCCAGGCTGGACTTGAACATGTGGTCCTCCTGCCTCCGCCTCTCAGAGTGCTGGGATCCCCTGGGCTTCTTAGTCTCAGTCTCCCTCCTGGTGTTGGTTTGGGGCCTGAACTGTGCTGGTATTGGGTGAATGACCTCTGGCTCCTGTCCCTGGCCGGCTCCTGGACAGAGACTGGGTCGCTGACCCCACCCACACCCCTGCCCTGTGAAGCCACCCCCAAGGGGGCAGGACTACTCCCTTTCTCGCCTCTGTGGGGACACAGGGCCCCCCCCTCTGAGGTCAGGTTGCCAGAGAGGGCAGGTGCAGCCCTGGGTCCAACCCAAGGACCCTCCGGGGCACTGGGAGGGGAGGCCGCCTGTTCTCTGTGCTGACCCCAGGCTGATCCCTGGGGTCACCTACCCGCACCCCTCCCCGCCTGCTAATCTAAGACAAATAGGTCCATCGCGGGCCACGCCAGGCCGCGATAACATAAAATAGCTGAAATGATTTTTCCCACCCACACACAGTGGCTGCTATCGGCCCATCTCCTGGGCTGTCCATCCGGACAGGCGCCCTGCCTCAGCCGCCGATAACCAGCCTCGAGGTCTGCGTGGAAACTCGGGCCTGCAAGATTAGTCCGATGGGCACAGCCTAGATAACCATCCCGCGCCCGCACCCGGCTGCATGGAGGGCTCCCCAAGCCCACAGAGCCACACAGGAGGGGTCTGGGCTCTGAGTACCGCCTCCACCCTAGCCCCCTGGCCCTCACCCTGCCATGTCACTCTCATGGGCAGCTGACCCAGCGGCCCCAAAGCCTCAGGCTCCACATTTTACAGCCAAGATGGGGAGGCTCATGGTGGGGCGTGGGTGAGTGGGGAGCACTTGTGTAGCATGTGCAGGCCCTGGGTTCGACCCCCAGCGCTGCCAATTTAAAAAAAGGCAAGGCCCTGGTCCACAGCTCACGACCCACAGCACTGAGCCCCAGCCCTGGGTACCGGCCCGAAGGCTCCACCACAGCATTCAGACCCCAGGCCCCTGCAGGTGCCAGTGTTGCCCTTGGATGCCACACCCACTCCCACCTGCCTCTGGGGCTCAGCCTGCTAGACCTGGGGTTGTCCCAGGGCGTGAGCGATGACGCTGACCATTGCGACAGGAGCAGTGGTGGTGACAGCGTCAACACCTACCCATGGCCCTGCTGTCCGGGGAGCCCTGAGTGGCATCTGTGGCCCCAGGCTCACTCAGGAGATGCTGGTGGGGGAGGGTTGAGGCCTGGGCAGGAAGCTCTCTGAGAGCTGCCTGTCCCTCTCACACCTGACCCTGACTCAGCGGTGACCCCCTGCTGACTGCAGGCCCTCGATATAGTGGCCTTCCTGCCCTCGCTTCTGGGCCTGGGGCGATAATGGTGCTGTTGGAGGTTGGCTTTCACATTGTCCCAGTGACACAGGCAGCAGTTCCAGGTCCAAGGTGCTTGTGGAGGAAGAGCGAGTGCCTGTCCCGCTAGCCCAGGCACCCCAGGGCCTTGCCTGTCCCTGGGGCCAGGTCGGGACCCTTCCTAAGCACCCAGGAGGGCCCCCCCGCAAGGGTGGGTGTGGCCACAGGTGTGTGCCTGAGCCCCACACACCCTCCCCTTCCTTGCTGTCCAAGTGGCCTCTTTCTGTGGCCGTCCGGGGCTGGGTGCCCTGGGCCCGGGCACAGCCTGCCTCCTCCACCCGGCCGACAGGGGACATCCCACTGGGCACCCTCCCACAGCCCACTGGGGTGTCAGGCGGTGTTCCTGATACCTCATCACCAGCGAATTCTGGGATGGAGATCTGCCCTGCAGGGGGGTGGCCAGCACGGTGGCCTGGGTCAGGAGGAATATCCACAGGACCACACTGGGGCGGCACGAGGCACTGAGCCCTGCCCACCCTTCAGGTTCTGTACCCTGTGTTTGTTCTGGGAATGGTGCAGGTGGCGAGGGGACCCTGGCTGGGCCCTGGGACACCCCTTGCCATGGACACTCACCCTACACCCACCTCTCCTCAAGCCACTGCAACAGGGCTGATGTGGACACGGTGGCTTCCCCTTGCACCTCAGTGACTCCAGGGTCAGCACACGTAATGGCAGCTGTGGTTCCACACTGGGCTCCAGGCCACCCTCCCATATGCAGTTTGGACAGACAGCTGGGGGAGACTTGGGCCAGTGGGACAGGGGACCCTGGTCAGCCTGCATCTGAGTCCCGCGTCCCTCCAGTTCTGTGTAGCCTTGTGTGGGTGGGGGGTGTCCTCAGCTCCTTCCTCCTCCTGATCGCTGCCCCTGGACAGACACCCCCAGGACACGAGGACAGGCCAGGACCTCATGTTGAATGGGACCCTGCACGTCCTGGTTGGCTGGCGTGTCTGCCTGGCCACCACCTTCTGACTTAAGCAGGGGTGGAAGGGACAGGACATAGGTACCAAGGCACTGGGAGTGGTCCTGAATTGGTGACCCCGGCCACTGGAAGGCAGTGCCTGCCCCACCCCCAGGAGCCAGGAGCCCTTGTGGGGATGGTGATTGCGTCTCCCTCCATTTGCATATCAGAATGCTAAGCAGCCAGCCTGCAGCGCAAGGTCATTTCAAAGATAAACCCAGCTCCTCCTGCCTGTGCATCCCTCTCCCAACCAGAATCAGCCTGCTCTGCCCTCTCCACGGTAGCCACGGCCACCCTGCAGGACCCGGGCTCACAGCCCTTCTGCCCCCTCACCTGCTCCCCTCTGCAGGGTCAGGCTGGAGTCCACAGAGCCCTGGACCTGCCCCTCCTGCCCCTCCGAGTTCCCTGCATATCCACGCAGCCGTCATCCATGGTGCCTTGACAGCAGCCATCCTGCCCTGGAGGCAACCAGCCCGCTCCTGTCCCATCAGGTGTTGGAAAGGTGTGGGTTTTCTGCTGCAGGCCTCACATCCATGGGCAGGACTGTTGCTATCCATATCCCCTGGAGGAGGGCACCAGGCCACTTGCAGTGCCCCTTCCGGCTGGTCCTGCCTGGGGGCTGAGGTGCGCTGGGCACTCATGGCTGCTGCAGGAGTCTGTGGCCCTCCCTGCCTGCACCCCGCCCAGAGGGACCAGCTGCCCCACCCCACGCGGGGAGGACGTGGCTGAGGCCGCCAGCTCTGCTCCTGGCCATGCCACAGGGGGAGGCGGCAGGGCCAGGCCTGTGCTCCTGCTTCTTGGGACAGCGTGGGGCTCCTGTTGCAGGTTTGACACTCAGTGCGAAGCTGCTAGTAGTGAACTCCCGAGGAGGAAAACAACACTGTGAGCACCACCCTGGCCTTTTGGGGGCTAGGGTTGCTAAGTGGCAGGGGGGTCACCCCACTGTCTGCAAGGCCCTTGTGCATATGAGGCAAGTGGAGGCCTCCGGAGTGTCTGGGTGGGGACGGGGCTGCGAGGTCCCTCCTGCAGGCCCTCACAGCCACCTGCCCTGGTCTGGGCCCCCAGGAAACCGCAGGAGCCATGATCCTTCCCAAGACATGGGCCTGTGTATGCTGTGGTCCCAGGACATGGTGGGCCTCGTCCCGCCAGCAGATGGTGGCCAGCATGGTGAGCTGGGGCAGCCAACGTGGCCCGGGCACCTTGAAAGCCAAGCCTGGGACAGGAAACTGAGGGCCTGATCCCTCCCTGAGCCAGCTCTTCCAGCCCTGCAAAGGGGAGGTGCAGTGTCTCCCGGGGGACATGCCTAGGTCAGGTCTGTGTTCACCCCTAACTGGGGGATATGGAAATCAAAAAAGGGGTGGGATTAACCTAGGGAGAAACACCGGATGGGGGGTGAAGGTGGCCAGGCCTTGCTGTGCCCTGGCCACCATGCAGGCACTGTGCTCGGGCCCTGACCCTGGAGCTCGTGAAGCCCTGACACCCGTCACTGGCACAGCGGCCCCTCGAAGATAATACTGCTGGGCCTGCGGCTTCCCCTGCGATAAGTGCGGCTGTGCGGGGCCTGATAGGCCGTGGCTGGCGCGGCGGTTGGCCAGTGGCTGCCTATCGGCTTCTCGCTGCCCACTGCACAGAAATTCCTATCTGTGGGTGCTGACGGGCACCTCTTGGTCACCAGATAGTGCAGGAAGTGGGGGTGCCCCCACCCCAAACCATGGCTGCAGCTTCCACAAGGTCAGGCCCAAGTCCAAAGGCTCCATGTCCTCTCTGAGGCAGGAAGTTGAGGACTAGGACCGGGATGGGGACCAACAGGTAGATGGACTCTGAAGCTCACACCCAGGTGCATTCCCAGTGGGGAGTCGTCCCTTGCCAGAAGCCAGGGTCTCCTCATCCCCAGTGTGGTCAGCACATCACCAGCTTCACACCCCTGGATGCCTGGTCCCACAGGCACACATGGTCCTCACCACACCAGCAGCTGTGGATGAGGGGGACTGGGCCCAGGGCTCTCAGGGCTGAAGCTACCTTGCCACCCTCTTACAGATGTGCAAACTGAGTTAGTGCGGGGCTGGTTAAAAGCAGGTAGTCAACACATCACCCTGCTTGCGGGAAAAGCCCTCTCACTTCAAGGATGGCAGAGCACCCAGGCCCCACAGGGGTATTCCTAGGGGCAGAGGTATCCTGCGGCCACATCCCCTGCCTGTCCCCAGGGCCCTAGGTGAGTGTGCCCCGGAGTCTGTGGTGCCGAGGTACAGCGTGGAGGCCCTGGTGCTGTCTTCCAGGCGGTTCCACTCCAGTGGCTTCCGCTTTGCACAGCATGGGGCCCTTGTCCTGGCTAAAGCCACTGCAGCCTGCCCCTTCCTCCCCAGTTGTGCTAACCCAGGCTCCTACACAGCCATACAGACATCACTGACCCAGCCCCGTGCTTGTGCCCTGGCCCCGCAGTCCTACTAGAAAGCCCTGTGGCTGCTTGGAGGTCCGCTCTACATCTTTTCCAGGGTCCCAGTGCAGAATAGGTTCCCCTAGCCTTAGCAGAGCCTTTCCCATCTCCAACAAGGGTGGCCCTTGTTCCCCACAGACACGGACTCACAGGACTCCACCTTGTACACGGCAGGCGCTCAATAAGTGCTTGCTGTGTGCCACATGGGCCCAGCCTGTGTGCTCAGCCTCTGTTCCACCCGTCTTGGCCAAGGACCACACAAGCTCCTCTGTATGGTGCCCACCCACCTCGGCTCCTGGGCTTGGGTACTTACTAATCAGCAAAAACAGCAACAACCCCACCCTGCTCCCCTAGCTCTCAGGTGGAGAGGTCAGCCCTAGAAGGGGTGGCCACAGGAAGGACACACTGGGGCTTCAGGCTGTCCTTGGACTCTTCAAAAAGGCTTGGAGCCAACCTGTCAGGCAGGGGGCTGCAGCGCCCCAGTGCAGCCCGTCCTCTCCTGCCCTCCCCAGGGACTACTCTGCTTAGAGCCCGACCCACTGCTGGGAGGGCCAAGTGCTCCAGTCATGCCCCCCACATCCCCTGGGATACCAGGTTCAGCCATCTCTGCTTGTTCCTTCGTCCCAGCCGGTCACACCCTGCCTCTGGGAACCTTCCAAACAGTTCTGCCTCACCACTCAGGGCAGGATTCTGCTCTGGGCACAGCCACGCTGGTGACCGCCTCCTGCCAACAGCTTGCCACGTAGCCTGCCATGAAGGCTGATGGGACTTAGGGACAGGCCAAGCCCTGAGGCCTCTGGTGACCCGCGTACCCTGAGTGGCCCTGCTCCCAGCTGGCCCAGCACTGAACCTGGCTGCCTTGGGACGTGGCACTGGTGGACCCCGTGCTGGTTACCTGGCCCGCTCCAGGGGCTGGCCGACTCCTCCAGCGGTTGCGTCTCAGGCTCTGGCCCCTCCATCTCCTCGGGGGCTCCTGGGGATGTGGGGTGTACCGGTGCTGGTGCCGTTGGTGCTGGGGGTGGGTTCACGTCTGCAGGGAGGAAAACACCATCACATCCCTGAGCCTCTGTGAGCTGAGCGGTCTTCCTTATGGCCACAAGGGAAACTGAGGCCTAGGGCACACAGCAGGGCCAGAGTCACTGCCCTCCTGGCTGGCTCTCATGAGGGGAGCAGGGAAGAAATCCCAATTTTCCTTGCAACCTTGAGACACCCTCAGTAGCCCGTGAATAGCAGTAGCGATCACAGCGGTTCCAGCTGCTGTTGTACCTCGCCCAGGGCAGCTACCAGGTGTGCTGGGGCAGTGGCATGCCGCCGCTCGTCTCCGCAGCAGCAGGGCCCCTCTGCCGGCCCTGCACCCAATTCCAGCCCAAAGGGCATATTTGCCTTCCCAGCGGGCTGATAACCACTGAGGCCCCCAATCGATGCGCTCCCATAAAGCCCCCCGTGACGTCACGCGCCAGGCAGATTATTAATACCCACGATAAGGGCCGTGATTAACATCAAATAAATCAATCACACAATATAAAAGTCCTATTATTTTTGGCTATAAATCAAAGTGGCTGGCGTTTGAGCTCCAGCCACAGTGAGCAGCCGTGCTGGACCCGCCTGAGCGCAGATACGCTCTGCGCCTTATCGCGCCCATCGCCACGCTATCACCACGGCCGGTGCCAGGTGCAGCCCAGGCTGTTTTCTCCAGTCCGTCCTGGCCCCACCCCGCCCCTGTGCAGCCCAGCTCCAAGATCAGATAAGGGCCCGGCTCCCCAGGAAGCCGCAGGTCAGAGTCCACCAGCAAGCGCATTGCCCTTTGGCAGCTCATGCTGGGCCCTCCATTAGCACAGCACTGAATGGTAGTCACGATGGCCAGGGCATGGCGGGGCCTCTGGGCGTCTAATGAGCCCTCATCCCGCTACCCAGCGAAGACCAAGACCCAGGGAGGTCAGTAAGTCGGCCTGGACAAGCTGGCTACACAGGCACTGCAGACGGACGGAAAAAGAGATAGCAGCAATAATGGACACTTGGCTGTGACCGAGCGCCCACGCCGGCACCACAGTCCTATGGCCATGTGTGTCCCTAGTGAACCAGGGTACGGGTCCCTGCCCCACACCACTCCCCCAGGCTCTGGGGACAGTCAGAGCTGGCAGGCCAATGGCATGGCTCTGAGGGGTGAGGTGGGGGCTCCCGCCTGTAGCCATCAGGTGAGGCCAGGGCTTTCAGAATGGGCGGTGGAAGGAAGGGGCCGACGGGAGACACCCTGACCTACCAGGGCCCGGTCTGTCTGGAGTTTCTGCCCATCCATGCCTCCCGCCCAGCAGGCCACCTGATGCCCCCTCACCCCTTTTGGGCCTCCTGCTCTCCTCTCTGTCCCCCTCGCCTTGGCTGTCCCTTGGCCTCTGCCTTTGCCCACTGTGCTGCAGCACAGATGACCATGGGGCCTGGGGTCTCTCACGGTCACTGCCTGCCTCTCCTCTGTTCAGGGTCATGGCCCCTGCCAGGCACCTCACCCTCCTAGCAGCCTGGGGCTGTGGCCATGTCTCTCATCAAAGCTGTGACAGCATCTTGGGTCCAAGTGGGCTGTGAGCACTGCCCTACGGAGCTGGGGTGGGACGCTGACTCCCACTACCTCTGGCCCTCACTGTCACCCAGGGATCTGGGCCCAGCAGGCCTCTCAGAGTCCATGGCTCCTCCCTGAGTGTGTAGGTGGGGTCTCCGTCCCAGGCCCATCCTCGGGGAAGAAATACTGCCACCAGGGAGGGGGCCTGGGGCTGCAGGTGTCTGGGGAGTGCAAGGCGGCAGGACAGAGGACCCAGAGCTAAGTCTGGATTGGGCAGAGCCTGGGCAGTGGTAGCATGCAAGATGAGTCACTCCAGGATCACCCCAGCAGCTGAGTGTCAAGTAACAGTGTGTACAGGGGCTGTACTCAGAAGGGCAATGCTGCCATGAGCAGTGCGGACACTCAGTCTCCACAGGTTCGCCACCCCTGGCCTCAGGTGTGGAGGCTGTGGTGTAGATAGGCTGGATCCTCTTGCTTTGTACCTCAGTCTCCTCATCTGTACTTAAGCCACGTGTGCAAGTGTCCCTGTACTGCCCTGGCCAGGGACGGGGCCTGGGCACAAGAGCAGTGACGCACCTGTACTGGATGGGCTCAGGGGCTCGGGTCTCCCTACAGCCATGGGCTCTGGTGCCGGGGTCTCCTGCTCCTCCAGGCTGGTGTCTGGGGCCTGGGCTTCCTCCACAGCATCCATGTCTCCAGGAGAACCTGTGGACACAGCCAAAGGGGAGCCATGAGGGCCTTTGAGCGTGTCCACATAGGCTTCCTGTGCCCAGTGCAGTTGGGCCAGCACCCACTGCATCCCCAAGATCTGATGTGTGTGCCCGCCTGCTTGATGTGTGCACCAGGCGTTGATCTGCAGGGCGCAGCCTGGCTCCCGGCCCTGCTCTCCTAGCCACACATGCTCTGAGTCCCTGGCATGTGCGCTGCTTCCACCAGGACAAAGGGCTCCTCCTTGTGTCCTCCTGCCCACCCAGCCCCGGTGAAAGCCATGAGGATGTCACTGCCCTCCCCTCCAGGAGGGGTCCCAGGCTCGGAGGGACAGTGCAGCCCATTCCCACCCCAGAGGCTCACACTCCTGAGTCCATAGGGCCCAACGCCCCCTAGGTCCCTGGGGTAGGCACTTCCCTGATCACCACAGGACCCCACCTCCTCTGAACCCCAGAGCTCCCTGGGCATGGGTAGTGGCAGCACCACAGGTCCATGGTGGAAGGAGGGATGGGGCCAGGTGAGTTGCGGTCAGCGGGGGTGGCACCCCCTTGGAGACTGAGGATGCAGGGCCAAGGCTGGCCTTGCAGGAGGGTGGATTAGGGTGGGACACATGGCTCCGACACCAAAGCCACTGCCTGAGTTACGGGATGCCGACTGGACCCATGTAGGACAGAGGAGTCAATGGTGTGAACAGAGAGCCGTGGCCCGATAGTGTTCCCCACCCCATCCCTCTGGGTCAAATCTGCCCCCAGCACATCCAAGAGACCAGCAGGGACCGGGCTGAGTGAGTGGGGTTGTGAGCCAGCTCCCACCTGCCCTCCGAAGCTGTCTACAGGGGGTGGGAACTCTGCTTCTGCCAGACTGCACATCACCGGTCTCGGACAGATGGCTGGGGCTGCTGTCACCCATGCACTGTCCCTAGGGAAGCGCCAACTGCCTCCTGTTGTCCTGAGGATGCAATGAGCATAGCCGTGGACACTGCCAGGCCTCTTGGTGGTAGGGGAGTCAAGGGACCAGCGTGGACCCTGCACTGGACACAAAGGTGAATTACAGAGGTGCGGTGTGGCGGGTGAGGAGGAGTGGCTACTGAGGACCCAGGTGTCTGTCCGAGGCTGAGGAGGGCCTCAGAGTGGGGGCAGCACAACCAAAGGCTGAGGGGTGGAGGCAGAGTGTGGGGTTATGACAGAGAAGGGCACCGGTGCTGCCACACTGACCTCAGAGGCCACAAGAGAGAGGCATCCTGACCCTGACAGGATGCCCTCCTGATCTGGGAGCATTGGAGCCTCAGCCGGTCCCGGGCTGAGCATGGCCCTAGGTCTAGACCTGCAGCCCCAGCCTCCCCTGACATCTCTTGGCTACTGCTGGCCACACAGGAGACAGGGGGCCCCGGGTGGGCTGGGCAAACTCCATGCTGGCCCGACGGTGCGCAGGGGCAAGTGGGAGGTTTGGCCTGTGTGCCCTCCTGCAGCTGAGTGTGGGGAACCCAGGAGGCTCGTGGCGCCCCAGCCTCGGGAACAGGGCTCTGTGCCTCCTGGGACTCACTAGGGGTGCCAGAGATGGACTTTTGCACAGCTGAGGGGCCCTGCACACCCCTAGGCCTCCATGGCCCAGGCAGGGACCGGCCCAGTTCCCACCCAGGCAGGCCCCAGACACCGAGGGTCCCCCATTCAGAAGAACAAAGGCGGGTGCACTCTGCACAATGCTGCCGATGAGCGTTGAGAAAGAGGCCGCTGGCCCTGCGCGGCGGTTTATTCCGAGCTGCTAATTCCGTTCCAGCACAATTACAACAGCTCTGATAATGCCAAGACAATTGCCAGCGCGGCCACACATGGCGGGTTCCTCCCAGGGCTGCGTGTCGCGGGATCCACTGCCTGGGCCACAGAGTCAGGGCTGTGCCAGCCTGCTGTAGCCCAGTGTCTGGACGGGCTATCCTGTGGGCCCTGAGCGCCTGGCCTGCAGGCCGAGTGTCCGGCTGGATGCTGCTGCTCCCCAGGTGCCCGTCCTAGGAAAGCCCAGCCACCAGGGACTCCACGCAGCAGAGACACCACACCAGAAGGCTGAGCAACACCTGCGGTTCTCCCTCGTGGGCCACCTGCCGCTCTGTGCACAGGGTCCCACCGGCCATGTGGGCTCCCTGGGCCACTGTAAGTGCTCCACAAACATCAGCCATTGCCACTTACAGACCAACAGGGCGGGGGCTGGGGAGGGCACCAGCTGAGCACTGGCCTGGGCTCTGCACCACGAAAAGTCCTCTCCATCTCCCCAATCACACAGCCCTGTGAGGTTCTTTCTCAGGCTCCACCCAAACAGGGAAACTGAGGCACAGAGGGTCAGTGCCAGGCAAAGTCTCAGCACATGGGTGCTGGGGACATGTGTGGAGCTGGGCCCACAGGCCAGTCACGACCTGAACCTCACACCCAGGAAACATCCAGCCCCCAGAGGAGGCCTGAATCCTGTCTACTGGGTAAACTGAGGTCTGCCAGGGTAGACTGAGTGGCCCCTGCTACCAGGGGACTTGGGCAATGCCACACCCGCCTCAATACATGCTGTCCCCAAACCCCGGCTGGCAGGCCTGCCTCTCCCTGGGGCCCCGTGAGGTGGGCCAGTGCCTGAGGCCATGCACCTGCCAGGGTTCATGGCCACCACAGCATCACCCACAGCAGGGGCATCACTGGGCACGGCCCCCACGGTGCCCGGAGCCCCTCGGTTATCACACTGAGCAGACGCCGCGCGCCCATCCATCTCCTGCTCATTAAGCCGGACGCCGGGATGGAAATGAAAACATAATAGCTATTTGATTGGGGGTGAGATAGTTTGCATATTGGCTCAGCGCTGATAGCGGAATTTCATCAACTCCCTTTTTTCATGCTTTAAAACTGAATTACGGAGACAGCTCTGCACGGCGGGCTCATCCCGCTCCCTCCTCGTCCTGTCCCTGCCCCTCCCAGCCAGGATGGCTGCGGGGCTGACACTGCCCCTCGGGGCCTGTGGCTGAGGTCCGGGACAGGCCTCCCCAGCTTGTGGTGGGCTCCCTGCAGCCCCCAGCTCCGCCCAGCACAGGGTCTTTGTGGCCCCTCTGGAACCCCCTGCTCACCTGCAAGCAGGACATGGGCAGCAGCATCTCTGAACCCCACCTGTTCTCTTGCCCATGTGTCCATTGGCTCCCCAGTGCCTCCTTTGCTTCATTCACTCATCAAACCTTGCCTGAGCCCACCCCTTGAGAAGAGGCGAGGAGGGCACCCTTGGGGGCTCCCTGGAGGAGGGGGCCGGGGTGAGGAATCTTCCTGCATCCGAGTGGGAAAAGTGTGGGCAGGGCCAGGGCAGCCACTCCTCCCCATGCCAGGTTTCCTTGTGGAAAATGGGGGGGAGGCGCCAATCAAGGGCTGGCACGGTGTGGCCAGACCGGCTGGTGGGTGTGGAGTGCAGCCTTGGGCTGAAACAGCCTCTGTCATCATCTGGGTGCCGTCCCTCTGTCTGGGGGAGGAAGAACAGGGCAGGGCAGAGGTGGGGATGAGGGCAGGATGGGCGGGCTCTGCCAGGAGAGAGACCCTGGGCTCCATGCACAGAGCGGCAGATAAGGCTTGATAACAGCAGAAAAACAGCAACAGGTTTAGACATTCCCACTAGGGGACAGCGGGCAGCTGAGGTCACACTGGGGACAAGGAGGCAGGTGGGGGCAGCCCATGTGGGAGCTGGGGTGACCAGGACGCAGCCCGGGGCTGGGCCTCTGGCCAGCCACGCCAGGGCCATGCTCCTATGTAGACCCTGACGGGGGGAGATCCTGCTCCTGGGCTGCTGTGACCTCCCCAGCTGACCAGCGGACTGGGTGCTGTCCAGGCCCCAGCACCAGGAGCCTGACCCAGCCACTGCCCACGGGCTGGCACCCAGTGCTGCAGCCCCTTGGCCACCAGTCCACAGAGGGTTCCAAGGCCCTTTCATAGGGGACAAGTGGCTTGGGGATCCAGGGCATGCAACCCCAGCTGTCACCAAATGTGGCCCAGCTGTCCCTTGCCCAGAGCCCCTCTGTACGTGCTTTCCATGGGGGCAACTGCCACTGCTGCCCACACCAGTTGTCCTTAGGCGGCCAGCTCCCTACTGTGGCCCGGGCAGGGCCCCTCGTCCCTCAGAACCTCCCCAGGGCCTGCAGGTCCTTGTGGGCCAAGCCTCTCCTCCAGGGCATAGCCAGCCTAATGCCCTCGAAGCCTAGCAGGGGGCCCACAGGCCAGGGAAGAGGAAGGTAGGCTGCCCCAGCCAAGAGCCTTAGAAGGGATTCTTTGGTGGCTGTCAGGTGATGGCTCCCTGGGGGCTGGGGCAGGAGTATACCCACAGCCCACCGGGCCACCCGTAGCTGCCACACCAGGATCAGGAGGATGTCCAGAGGGTGTGGGTGAGAAATCACGCTTGATGGACTGAGCAGCGCCCCGATGGGGCGGGCCACAGTTGTAGGTCCTGCAGGTCCCAAGGCTCACAGGAAGCTGGAGACGCAGCGTGGCACAGGCACCTCCCCCAGTCCATACCATCGGGGCTCACATACCCCTGGGGCAGGGAGCTCCCGCCTGGTCCTCCGAGCCTGCGCTCCTCCCCCTCTCCTCATTCTCTGGGCACTGCTGCTGTTGCACATCCACCCGTGTGCCTGCTGCAAGGGCCAGCAAGGCTGGACCTGAGGTATGCTCTGGGCCATCCAACACCCAGGCCACGGCGTCAAGTGCTTGGGGCTGACAGGGCAGGGCCGCAAGGGAATGGGGACCCACATTCTAAGCCCCACAGTGATGGCCTTGTGTTCAGCACTGAACCTGCTCAGTCCAGGTGCAGTTCACACATGATGCCAGCTCTCCCCTCGTGTGCTGGCGGGCTGTTCAAGGCCGAGTGATTGTTCAAAGTGTTGCTGCCCTGTGCCCAGCCCTCTCCCCTCCAACGCTGGGAGGGCCAGGGGCACAGGGGCTCTTTCTAAGGGCAGTGTCTCTCCTCTCAGGACTCGCTCTGGCCCAGGCTGCTTGTGCTCTGCCTGGATAGGAATCACTGGGCTTCTCACCTCTCTCCCCACCCTTTCCTATTTGCAAAGTCCAGCCTGGAACCAGTGGGTGGAGCTGGTGGGCTTCCCTACCCCAGGCTGTGGCCCTACCGGGCCTGATGGCCTGCAGGCCAGCTGAGCAGACTCCACGGATAGGACAATGACACTTGCCTCTTGTAATGCCTCCTTCACTTGGCATTCCGCCACTTGCAGGCAGGACACTGAGGCACAGACCACAGACTTGTGCCAGGCCTCTTGGCAAGCAGAGTGGGCTGCCTGTCCAGGGCAGCACCTGGCGTGGCTAGCAGAGTCCTCCCCACTAGCCCCAGGACTGGCCCAGCATTCCCTCAGTCCTCCCCACCTCTGTGGGTGCCTGTCCTTGCCTATGTGACCTCTACTCTGCTCATTCCCAGGGCTAGAGTCAGGGTGCCTGGTCACTTGGTGTCTCTCTGCCCTGGCTGGGGCACCCCGTCCCCCAGGAAATGAGTTCCTCTGATCAGATCGCCAGTGACATGAGTCTTCCAGGACCCCAATGAGGACACTAAAGCAGAGGACACTAGCTCTGCCTGGTGCCCCATGGCCTCAGGCCAGCTGCTCACAGGGCTGCTCAGGCCAGGCACAACCGAGGCCCTGTGGGCTCCTGGGAACTGGGAAATGGGCACAGACCACTGAGCTTGCTGGGCTCAAGACACAAGGCTCAGATGCCAGGACACCCTGCTGAGGAGGGCCGCTCCCAACCTCGGGGCTGGCATGTGTGGGCATGGGTGCCCAGAGCAGAACAGAAACTGCGTGGGGCTGCTGGGGTGCAGGTGGCTGAGCAGAGCTCAGGGAGAGCATTGGGCAGAGGGTGCTGCCAGGCGAGGCCCCTGGAGAGGGAACTGCTGGGAGGAGGGCAGGGCTGGTCCAGGTTCCCCTAGACACAGCACAGGGTCTTTGAAGTCACTGCTGCAGGCAGCCCCCAGCCCTGCCCTCAGGATCCTCCCCCTGCTCCTCCCTGCCCCTCTCTCAGGCGGGCCAGCGGTCTGGTCCCCCACCCTGTCCCCAGGGGCAGGGGCCGGGCAGGCAAGGCTGAGAGAAAGGGAGGCGGAGGTGGAGGGAGGAGGACGGGGCCTGAGAAAGCCCGGCTGGCTGATAGGGAGAGATTGGTTTCAGCCGGAGCTGTGGCCTGCCAAGTCCACATCCTATCGGCAAGGCCTGGGCTCACTCAACATTCATCACCACTGAGCTTGGAAACTTTATCAACGCTAAAGGTTGGCGCCATCTCTGGGGCCGGCCACTCCCAGCCTCCGATGGGCCTGATAACCACTGATAGATTACACGAGATTGTTTCACTCTGGAGAACCGATTACTAACGCGCTGGGGAAGGGGGACGTGGACGGGGGCGGGGGAGGGGGCCGGAGGCGGTCCATGGGGTGGCGGGGCATGAGGAGGTGCGTCTGACCACGTGTGCATGGTTGGGCAAGGCCATGTGCTGGGCAGGGCAGCAGGGCCGAGGAGCAGGGCTGAAGCATGAGGCTGCAGGGGTGAGAGGAGTGATGTGGCCAAGATGGGCGCTGGAGGCCCCAGTGATCCTCTCCCCAGATGGGTGATAAGGGCTGAGTGATGGGCCCAGCCGAGGCTAATGGAGCCACAGCAAGGCCGCAGTCGGATGGATGGAAGCAGATGGCAGCAGACGGGACAGCGATGCGCGACAGCCTCCACTGAGGGCCGGGTGAGCCCTCCTCGCAGCCCATCCCACTCCCATCAAACAAGAGACCTGGCATGGAGCCGTGCTGGGCACCTCCCTGGCCACTGCAGGTGCCACATGCTCCAGCTTCTGTCTGCTGCAAGAGCCCCGGCCCTGAGTCAGGGCCCCACTGGGACATCTCACCCCTCCTGGAGCCTCCACATCTCAGCATCACGCCCCCATACCACCAGCTCCCGCCACAGGGCCCCCGCCACCGGCGCCCGTAGCTCTGCCCTGGACGAGACCCCCTGGACTGGGGACAGTGCTGTGTGCTGACCGAGGGCCCTGGCAAAGACCGCACACAGTAGGCGCTCAGTACAAGTTTAGAGGATGACACCCACACGTGCCCGTCCACTGCACTTTCCCCAGCAGGGGGAGGGTGTCCGGGTGCCACCTTGGGAAGGGCCCCTCGCTGTCCCCATCATTGCCTTGCACCTCTCTGCCTGAGACCTTGTGGATTTAGGAAGGAGGTCGACCTTCTCCTCATTTCCTCTGCACTTGTCTGTTTTGCCTCTGGAGACTGGCAGGGATCTAGACTCCAATCCGAGAGTCTTTACCCAGCACCCACTGTGTGCCCTGCTCTGCCCTGCTGAGGCGGAGTTGGAAGCCCAGAGGGTGCAGCCTCTGGCCGTGGTCAGCCCTGGCTCTGGGACATGGTCCCCTCCCAGCATCCTCCCCTTAGAGCTCAGCCCCAGCCCTCACTCCTTGCTCCTATTTTCCACTTAGGTGTTTCTGGAAGAGGCCTATGCTTGTGGCTGATTTTTGGGGTTGTAAGCCCTATGGTGTGGGGCTTGATGGGGCCTTGGGCCAGGTCCAGGACCTGATGCTGCCACAAGGCAATGGAGGAGCCCTGGCGGACTCAGGACCCACAATCCCCACAGGCATGCTCTCCTGGCATGGGGGCCTTTGAAATCAGGGACCTGTTGCATTGGGCCTGGAGGGAGCCCAGATGTGGGATAGGCAGGGGGGCAGGTGGCCTGGACTGTTCCTGTCAGGATTCTGAACTCAGAGTTCTTGTCTGGCTAGCAGAATCAGCTGCACTGACCCTGGGATACCCAGGTCTGGGTCCCCTGGGGGGCTGGGCTGAGGGTCAGCAGAGGTCATCCAAGCGCCAGCCTGTCTATCCTGTGCCGGGCCAATGGGAGGCCCTGGCAGTCTGAGGGATTTCCACCAAGGGTAGGTAGGGTCTAGGATGGGCACAAATTCCCCTACTTTAAGGGAAGCTCCGCCCTGGCCATAGAGGCCCACCCCATCCTTAGCAGTTCCGATCCTAGGGCCTCACTCCCACTCATTTGCATGCCCCATTTCCATTGGCTGCCAGTAGGGGCGGAGCCATGGGGGGCGGGGCTTGGGCCTTTGGGGTCACACTAGAGTCCTCCCTGGGTCACCCAGGCTGCGGGCCAGGCTCTGGAGTTGTGGGCTTGGGTACTAGGTGACCGGATTCTAGAGGACCAGCTCTGGACAGGGTTTCAGTGTGGGGAGCACAGGTGTGGGTGAAGGCCGGGGGAAGACTGACCCGAGGCCATGAGGCCAGGACACAGGAGTGCTGGGGACCTGGCCCCAAGTCCAGCCTCCTTTGCAGGCCCTGCAGACTTCTGCTGCTGTTCAGGACCACAGGGTTTGGGGCTTCCTTTACTAGATAATGACAATGGTGAGGAAGATTTTAGGGACTACGCTGCTCAACGTCCCCTAATTTAGCTCTGGGGCACCAGCTCCTCGCGGAGTTGCGGGCGGTGGGCGCCCGGGGGGCGTGAGTGTGTGCTTTTGTTCCTGGCATTTTGGCGGGGTGAGATAAGGGGAAACAGAACCGCTCAGAGCGAGCAGGCAGATAGATGACGGCGATAGCGGCTCCTCCACCGCGGGTATCGCCCCTCGTATCGCAGTTCCCTGTTCTTTCTTTCTTGTTGGGGGCCAGGGAGGGTGGAACACACCCCCACGCCCGCCTCCCCTGCGTGCAGCTTGGGGTGGGGCCTCCCTCTCTCTGGCACCACCCAGAAAGGATGCCGGTCTGGTCAGCTGCTCCCTGGTGTGTCCAAGGCTGGCTGGAACAGGACAGGGGTCCCAGGGGCAGCAGGATGGGCGGGGCCAGGCCACAGAGCCTGCCCTCCCAGCCCTCACAAGGACCCTCCAGAGAAGTGCAGCTGGCTACCCAAGGTCACACAGCAAGGGCAGGTGGCCCTGGGACCCGTCCTTGTCTGCGGAGCTCCTTCCTGGGGCAATTCTGGGTGGGTACGGTCGGGATGGCCAAGGCTGCAGGGCGGCTCTCAGGTCCTTGGCTCTGTTTCACAGATGTGGAAACTGAGGCTCAGAACAAGGAGGTGCCCAGAGCCTCAGTGAAGCGGTTGGATCCTGTCCCCGCCTGCATCCTGGGCAGGCTTTGTGCACTCCACTGGCTTCCTGTGACCCACACACAGCAGGCTCTGGTGATGGGGGGTCCCGGCATGGCAGGAAGGTCGAGGGGCAGGGTCTGCACCTTCAGGAAGCTGCTGCTAAGGACATGCAGAGCGGGCTCCTTGGGGAGGTAACTGCTCTGTTTCTGAGGCCTCCTTGCATGGGATCCTGGCCTGAGCCCACCACATAGGTGGGGAGACTGAGGCTAGCACGTGGCCGCTGCCCAGCTGTCCATGTGGCCACTCTACCCCACACTTTTCCCCACCCCCTTTGCACCCCATCTTACTGGAGATGGCTAACCAGTCCTTTAGGCTGTGGACAGGAAACACAAGGGGACAGGACTAGCTTTCTCTCCAAAAGCAAGGACCCCAGGGGCACAGTGCTGTGTGTCTTGGCCTCTCCCAGGCCCTCTCTGTACCAGGCCTTTCTCCTCCAGGTGGAGCAGCCAGGGTTCCTGGGGAGACATGGGCCCCCACTGTGGCCAACACCCCAGAGCTTCCAGGCAAATGGAGACCTAGAGCTGGGCCAAGCCTCTGAACTAGTCCCCAGTGTGCTGTGTGACCTTGGGTTAGCCACTCAGAATCTCTGAGCCTGAGTCATCGGAGGGGAAACAAGGTCTATGTGCTCCGTCCGTTCAGGGCCACAGACAGGTCAAGCTGGGCTTTGCATACAGCAAGCGCTCAACCAAACAGCGTTATTCTAACCGGGGAGTCCCAGAGTCACCCAAAAATGTTCCTGGCCCCTATCCGGGGCTCCTGACTCTGGGACCCCAGTGATATTCACTTCTAAAGAGTTACTTAAAAATAAACCAAGAAGCCTGGAGTGCTAGGTGTAATCCCAGAACTCAGGAGGCTGAAGCAGGAAGATCACCATGAGTTCAAGGCCAGGCTGGACTACCCAGCAAGACTATCTCAAAAATAAAAAACGCAAAACAAAACAAAGACCCTGAAAGAGAGAAAACAGTCCAGCCCGCTGGGAGCCCGGGGAGACCTCTGGGGGCCTCTGCCAGCCAGGCCACTCGGCCTGGCCACTGTCCCAGGAGTTGTCACATTGCCAGGCCTCAGTTTCCCTCCCAACAGTGGGCGCCAAGCCCTGCTGCTGCCTCACCTGTCCCTCAGCAGGAGGATTAGCCACACACTGGGCCTAATCGCTGCTGATCGCTCCATCAGCGCCGGATCGCGGATCAGCTGAAGGAGGCAGCTTTATTCAGACAGGCATGGCGATGGCACCCGAGTCCCATCTGAGTGTCGCTTGTCACATGGCCGAGGCAGAGGCAGGCACAGGTGGGAGGGGGCAGGGCTGCCAGGCTTGGACCCTTGCTGAGCACCTACGGGTAACCTGGCTCTGTCCCAGGGAGACAGCACTGCCTCGAGGAGGACACTGTCCCACATCACAACAAATAAGTAAACTGAGGCACCACGCCCTGTGCCCATGGCTGAGCCCAGGCAGCTGGTCTGGGGCTCCTCTGCTGTCAGCAGCCTGTGCAGGCCCTGCAGCCCTCCGTGCTGCCTGCCACGAGCCCTCTGCTGCCTGCCTGCCTGCAGCCTGCACCAGCCAGCCCACTGTGGCCCAGGTGGTACTGGATCTGGTCGTGAACCTGGCTGTACTGCGGGCCTGGGCACCACGGTTCCTAGCCTGGCCAAGAAAGCTGGCCATGGGCTCCCCTCCAGGGGCTCCTCGCTCCCCACCCTCCTCCCTACCTTCTTTTTCAAAAACATAATTTATCTGTGTATTATCAAGAAATCCAGACACTTTAATCAGTGAGCTATGAAGTCAGAATTTCCACTCTTATCTGCGGGAGGAGTGGAAATGGAGGAGATAGGCGCGAGGATCGCTGGTGGGGAATGTTAATGGGAGGGAGGCTGGGCCACTGGCCACGGAGACGCCACTATCTCCTCCATTATCGGGGCCATATCTTGCCAACCATCTCGGCGCAGTAATGGGGCCAGTTCAACTTTCCGAGTTATCACAGGAGCTGAAACCTGCGGCCGCCAGAGGCCCGGACAGGGAGCCAGAGCAGGGACCCGGCTCAGGAGTGTGGGGAGAGAGGTGGCTGCCAGGCCTGGGTGCCTGTGACGGCCTGGGATGGGATGCTGTTCTGGCCCGGGATGGGGCAACCAAGGCAGCTCAGAGTCCCTGGGTGGGAAGAGAGCAGGTGGTGGGGACATGGCGAGTCAGGCAGGGTGTAAATGTCCCCATCCTGCCTTGGGACCTACAGGGTCCTGTCCCGACCAGAGCCTCACATATGCCCAGCCTCAGGAACAAGAAATATTAGTCGTAACTCAGCCAGGGACCCCCATGGGCTCCACCCTGCGAGGTGGAGCTCTCAGTCCAGCCCGATGCAGCCTGGGATGCTCAGTGAACCCCTCAAATGTGGAGGCTGCTTCCTGGCTCCAGGCCCCCATCCACCTGCTCTGGCCTGGGCAGGACTGGCCCCACAGGTGCTAGGTGAGGTGGATGCTGGTCTCTTCGACAGCCTTAGCCTGGGGAGGGAAAGGACTTGCCTGGGGCCACAGCTGAGACCAAGCTGGACATGGCCTACAGCCCTACAAGGCCCTGGTTTCCGGGTGGGTGTCACTGGGCCCAGCAGGGAGCCAAGGAGCTCTCCCTACAAAAACCACCCCTAAGCTGGGCACGGTGGTGCATACCTGTAATCCCAGCTAATGGGGAGGCTGAGGGCAGGAGAATCCCAAATTCTACCCTGTCTCAAAAAACATAAAGGGCTGGAGATGCAGCTCCAGGGTAAAGCACCTGCCTAGCATGCAGGAGGCCCTGGAGGATTGAAGCCTGGTCCGTGGTGCTGGGCACAGTATGGGCACAGCCAGCCTGGACAATCTCAGAGAGCACCGCTGTGCTGCCAGCAGCTGGGCCTGGGCTGGATGGGCTCATGGGGGGCTCTATAGGGCCCCTGGCAGCCCAATGGTGCCAGGAGCTCCCCTCCTGGCTCAGAGGGGTACAAAGGAGCCCGGGGCAGCAGAGACTCTGCCCAGTCCCTGAGGGTCCAGCAGGGCCCAGGCCAGGCACCCTGTGGCTAGGAGGCCCCGTCCCTGGGTCTAGAGGGAAAACCCAGGCAGAAGGAACAACCCGCCCTGGTGCCCCTCTGGTCCTGGGCTCTAGGGAGAAAAGGCAAACTGAGACAGTATCCATGACAGGACAGATGGGAAGAGCCAGAACTTGAAGTCAGATGCCAGGAGGGACTGACATGAACAGGCACACGGAGGGGACTGCAGAGGACCGCAGCACTATAACGGGGAGGGAGGGGTGGCCTCTGCCTACCTCGAACACACAGTGGCCGGGTGTCTCTTGAGGTCTTGGGGTCCCCATCTGCAGAACTTGCACTGCCAGAGCCTGTTCCATATCCCTGTGACACCCACTTGGCAGAGAGCTTGGACGGAGGCTCAGTGCAACTCACAGCCTTGACTCCGGGTCCCTGCCTGACCCCATGGCTGCCTGCAGGAAGTTCTACTGCGGGGCCTCCTGGGCAAGCAGCACCTGCCGGACCAGGGCCCAGGGACACAGGTCCTCAGCCAGGAATGGGTCAGGCTCATGTGGCCTATCCCTGAGGGCTCTGTTTCCACAAGAACAGTTGGGTGTGCTGTGTGATTCTGAGGCAGCCACTCACCCTCTCTAGTCCTCCATTTCTTTTGTGCGAAACGGGTCCAGCACCCCAGTGTAAGGGGGGTGTTTGGGTGGTGTGGGGCAGATGGCGCACCCTGCCACTGGGCTGATGCCCCATTCCCATTCTAGCTGGGGGAAGGGGCTTGAGGGACCCCCAGGGGCCAGGCCTGGCCTAGCCCTACCTGGCTTGCAGAGGCCCATAGCAGCTCCCGGCCCCCACTTAATAGTGGGGAGGCTGCAGCCAGCTGGCCCAGCGAGACTGAGCAGGGTGCAGGCGGACAGGAGGCCGTTATCTGCCTCTCCAGCTCTGCCCAAGGTCAGCGCCACATTCCTGCCCGGCGGCCCTCAAGGGGGGGAGAAGGAAGGGAGGAGCCGGGCTGGAGGCCCCAGGGCCACGCAGGCAGGAGTGGGGCTGATGGCCCAGCTGAGGTGCTGCCCAGAGAGCCCCACCTGGACCCAAATCCAGCTCCAGAGCCAGGGCCTCAGCTTCTCACCTGTGACCCGGTCACTGGTGATGGCAGGAGGGGAGGTGGCCAAGGGGCAGGAGGACGTCCTCCTCCCTGTGGGCAGGAAGGCTCCAGCGCAGCATCCGGCCCAGGGCAAATGTGAGCAACAGCAGCTTCTGCAGACACACAAGCCATCGCAGGCCCAGGACCGCACTCCACACTTGTACCCTCAACCTCAGCCACAGCCGTCTGCCTTCAGGGTCACCGTGAGGCCAGTCAGGCCACAAGTCCAGCCCCGCCAGCAGGGACCCCACAGCTCCATCCCTGAGCCCAAGGAGTGCCACTCAGGCCAGGGTGGCACAGTCTCAGGGTCCCTCTTGAGCCCTTGCTGTTCTCAGTGCCCCTGGACGCCGAGACCCATGGTGGGGAGGGAGGTCAGCCCTTCCTTGGCCACTCCTTGCACCTCTCACTGAGCACCAACACAGCTATGGAGTGACTGAGTCTGACTGGGGACAGGACGACCCTGGCCGAGGCCACTCAGCTTGCTGCCCTGACCCGCAGCCCGCCAGGTGGGAGGTTCCTATACCCAGGACTCCTGCTGCCACCTTGGGACACAGGCCAGGACTCGACTGAGTCCATCTGCCAGTCTAGGGCATGCACTGTGGCAGCGAGGGCAGCTACACGGCTGCTGCTGGGCCCAGGGAGATGGCAACTCCTGCAGGAAAGGAACGCTCCCAGGCCAGGCAGCCCCTGCTCGGGCCCTGCAAGGCCTCTCCTCTGCCTCTATGGAGCAGGAGTCCCAGGACCTTCCAGGGCTCAGGTGGGAGAAAGGCGTAGAGGGGCGGCTGGGAAGACAGGAGGCCCAGCCTGGAGAAGGCAAGCTCCTTGCTGAGACTGCACAGCACCGTGCCCGCCAGGATGAGTAGGAGGGAGAGATGGGGCAGCGAGGGGTACTTTCAGGGGCTCTCCAAGGCTGGCCCCTGAGCAGAGCCCTGCCTGCTTCATGCTGGGTCCATCCTGGGAAAGTGCTTTCTCTGCCTCAGATACACTGCAAACCCCAATCTCCCCCAGCTGTGCCAGGGACGATGCTTCCTCCCCATTTGGCAGGTGTGCAGGCTAAGGCTCACATGTGCAGACCCTGCCCACTGTCCTCCAGCCAGGTAGTAGCTGAGTAGACACGGGAGCCCATGTCTACATCACACAGCATCTGCTGGCCCTCAAGGTGGGGACTGGGCAGACCTGCTCCTGCCCACAGGCTGCTGGGCAGGTGGGGGCTCCACAGGGCTGAGGGTGGCTGTACAAAGGCTTGGGCGAGAAGGTGCCCAAAGGGGCGGTCCTGGCCCAGCTGCACTGACTGTCCCCCCTGCTGAGCATATGGGGTCCCAGAGAGGGTGGCCCTACCATGGTCACACATCAGGCGGAATGGAGGCTGCCCTTCCTGCAAGTGCTACTTCCCTGGTCCCACAGGTTCCCTCAGCCTAGCCCATTCTGCTGAGAGAGACAGGAGGGGTCTGCAGAGCTGTGGCCTCAGTTTCCCCCTCTGTGAAATGGGGACAAGGCCTCCAGAAAACCCAGGGGTAGGGGGCAGCTGGGCAAGAGCCCAACTGGGCCTCTGTGTGCCCAGGCCTGGGTCCACCACAGTGATACCCATCGGGGAGGCAACAGCTGCCTCCAGGAGGAGGCCTGTCGATGGCAGATAGGCCAGGCGGAGCATTATTCATGAGCCCGTCAAGCCCCAGGAACGTCTGGTTGGCATAGAAACAGGAGATAAGGGGCACAATTAATGGCATCGCATTCCCTCCTCCTTTCTTCCCCAACTGACCCACTTAAATCCCGGCGTGCTCGGTGCCATGCTTGTTCCTGGTGACCTCCGGGGAGGGGCTCCTGCTATGGCACTGGGTCTGGGGCTTGGGCCTTGAAGGGCCAGGCAAGGCTTCCCCATTGTGGCGTCTCGGGTGGCTAGGAGGGAGGCAGAAGGCAGGGCTGCAGAGAGACCCCAGGGGCCCATTTCACAGAGGTGAAGACCGAGGCAGGGCTGGGGCAGAGGACGAGGGTGTGTTGCTATGGCACCTTTAAGGGCAGGGCTGAGCTGCCACGGCCAACACCCTCCATCATTTCTTTGGGCAAGAAACTTTCTCTGAGCTGCTCCAGATGCCTGGTGGTGTAAGGGCAGGCTGGTGCAGGCGCATCCCCTGGCCAGTGCCCCGCCAGCAGCCAGAGCCAGAGCAAAGCCCACAAGTTGGGGGGCTTGGCCAGGGTGTTGTGTCCCTCCCTGCCTATGAGTCTCTCTCCACATGTCCTGGGGCCTGCACTCCCAGGACTTGGGATGCAGGTGCTGCCACGGTGACCACAAGGGATGACGAGTCAGCACCGATGGCAGGACTCATTCACACCTCACACTGCGGCTCATGATGGTGGACACTCACACCTTTCCAAGCAAGGGGAGACTAGTGTGTGGCCCGTGTCCTCAATGCTTTGCTGTCACAGGGGCTGGTGGGCACTGCAAGGTGGTCATGGGTGGTGGAGCCGAGGCTGTGTGCACAGATGCCTAACGTTGGACGAGGCAAGCCCCCCACACCCTGAATGGCGACCACCCCCAGCACCCTGAATGGCGACCACCCCCAGCAGAAGTGAGGGTGGCCCTGGGGTGAGTGCTGAGGAGAGCGGCATATGGCTTTGACGTTTGGAGTGAATTAGTCATCCTGTGGCTACCAATAATTTGTTTAACCAAACTCTGAGAATGTACAAAAACACCCTCACAGGTGGTGGCAAGTCCTCCCACTCCTCTGGAAGCCTCAACCTGGCCGGCCCAGGTCCCCTGGGATCCATGCCGCTGCCAAGTGGGCCTTTCGCAGCTCCAGCTTGAGGGCGCTCCCAATGATGGGGGGCTTACTCTTGCCCCCATTTTCCAGAGAAGGAAACTGAGGACAAGTGCTCACCCCCAACACCCTCCTGACCCATTCTTGCCTCCCTTCCCGGGCATCCCTTCCCTGTATCTGGTACCCTCAGCTCATCACTCTCCACACAGCCAGAGTCATCAGCCCATTCCTGAGAGCTGGAAACCAAGTCCCCTGCGCTGGTTTATTAGCAGCATCCGGAGCTGCAGGTCCCATCCAAGCAGGGTCCCCGATCCCTGACGCCCCACTGCTCTCAGCTGTGGGGCCATCGGAACCCAGGGCCGCACACAGCAAGTGCTCAGTGAAAACCTGCCAGTGGACAGGCTTTCCCGTGATTTGGGGAGCTGGAAAGGACATCAGCTCACTGGGTTCCGCCCAAAAGTGGACCCATGGAAACCTCGATACTTTCCTCCAGAAAACTCCAAGCAGGTTACACCTACTCCTTGCCAGGAACCACCACAGCCAGCATGAATCAAGGGAAAACACCCTCCGAGGCAGGTGACAAACCGCCTGGGGCCACCAGCGAACACCACCTATTAGGAATTAGGGGCGGGGTGTCCCCTCCGGGCTAGCGAAGTCAGTTTTCTTTCTTTCTGACGGACTGTACCACCGGCCGCAGGGGGAGAAGCAACTTCTTGGCAAGTGAGAGTGTCCGAGAAAGCGCCCCAGATGGACAGCGTCTGCCCCCACTGCCCTGCCCGACGCCCCCGCGCTGCTGTGCCACGAACCGGCTGGGCCTGGAGGCCCCAGATAAGGCCTCTTATCGCTCTTGGCAATCACCATCCGACCCGGCTGGCCCCGCCTTATCGCGGCTCACATCGACCCGGGCGAAGGGGAGCTCAGTGGGCTGGGGGCGCCAGGGGTCCGGGGCTGCGCCCTGCCCCGCGCTCCTGCCGGTGCCCCACCCCCTCTATCGTCACAGCCATCTGGCCGGCCAAAGCCTGCTCCCGCCGCCCCCCCCCAGCGCCCACGTTTGAAGTTAATAAATGGAAGCGCCTATCGCAGCCACCATCGCGCGCGCCTTATCAGCGCGGCACATCTATCTGAGCAGCACAACAAAAGGCACACAGGCTCCGGCAGCTTTGAAGGGGCACCGGGTCCCCTCCCCTCTGCACCCTGAGCCTGGCCGCACATGTGTAGCTTTGAGGGCCCATGCACAGCTGTGGGCGGGCGGGTGGGCCGGCGCCACGCTTGGTGACAATCAGCGTTCACATCTTAACTTGCTTAGATCTTTCAGTGGGAGGAGGTGCCCAGAGCCCAGGGCTGCTGGAGGGTCCCGGCCCCACTTCTAAGTCTGGCTCGCTCCAGCCCGGCCTAGGCCTCCACACCTGCACAGCCCCTGTCGGCAGCGTGCGGCTGACCCGGCTGGGCTGGGCTCTGCTCCGCTCCTTCGGCCTTATCTGCACTGGAGATCGGTTCCCAACCTGCGATCTCCCTGCGCAAGCTATCTGCATTTCTCATCGAGCTCTCTCTCCCTCTCCCTCCCTCCCTCCCTCTCTCTTTCACTCACACACACACACACACACACACACACACACACACGAAAGAACAGAACCGAGTAGAGGCACATAGGGGAGGAGGGGAAAAGAAACCAGAGAACCAGCAGGGACGGCGACCTGTGGGTAGTTGTAATACTTGAGTTGACAGGCTAGAGAAGGCCACTTGCGGAAAACATGTCCCGTGTGCACCTGGGGTTGTGCTGCCTCCCCGACTTCAGAAGTGGGGACACCCACAGGCCAGTGCACGCACAGTCCGGGTGGCAGTGGTAGGCACTGGGCAGCCCTGGGCCTCACCTCCCCTCGCAACTGGCCAGGGGGAGGCGCCGGGG
Source organism: Chinchilla lanigera (assembly GCF_000276665.1). Lineage (NCBI taxonomy): Eukaryota > Metazoa > Chordata > Mammalia > Rodentia > Chinchillidae > Chinchilla > Chinchilla lanigera. Next base: position 2,447,136 of record NW_004955541.1, on the reverse strand, counting down.
CACTGGCCACGGAGGCGCAAAGTTATTATTGGCAAGGGGTGGGGAGCTTCCTGCCTTCTCACTCCCTCCAGCGCAGCCAAGTGGTCCCCTGCCCCCGAGCCCCAGAAAGCACGGGGCGCCCTTATCTTGGAGGCATCGGCAGCGTGGGCCTCAGTTGCCCCTGCCCCTTGGGGAACTGCCCAGGGGCCAGACCCGCGAGAAACTTGAATGCACGCAGAGGCAACGCCAGGGCAGCCCCGGGAGCTCCCTCGCGGACTCGGATGTGGGGAAGGGGCAGATCCCTGCGGACAATCGAGGCAACAGCGCCAGGGCGTGGGAGTCTGGTCAGGAAGCCCAGTGCCCCGGCTGCCGCAGCACCCAGCCCCCGCGCCGCGGATCTGCGGCCGATACCCAGGCGGGCGCCGCCGCCTGCCACTCGGCTTGCCCATTCACGAAGCCCCGGGTGCCCCCTCTGCTCCCAAGTCTTCCTCCCTCCAGATACAAAGCCTGGGAGAGTCGAGCGCCAGATAAGATCACAATTTCAGCCCGTCCCGACAGAGCGATCTTATCAGGATGGGACTTGCAGAATGGAATATTTTAAACTTTATCTGAGCCCAGATCGGGGCCGCCCTATCGCCGCACCATCTCCGCGCGCGGGGGAGGGGCGCGCGGGCGGCGGCCGCGCGCCCCGGGGCAAAGGGCAGGCGCGCAGCGCTCTGCTCCCATCAACACTTGCCGAGGACGCCCAGGCCTGGCCAGAGCCCCCCCCCAGCGGCGCCT
>NW_004955541.1:2435745-2444907 GCF_000276665.1 Chinchilla lanigera | reverse complement strand
CCCCCCGCCTCAAGGAGTCCTGCCCAGCACCGACCCTGCCCTAAGGCCCCGCCCCCGCCCCGTAGACCTCCATCCTCCTCCCCATCTCCCAGGTTCCCGAGCTGTGGCCCCAGGCCTGGCAGCAACCTGCTGTGCTCACAGGCCCGCAGGTCCCAGCCCCCGCAGGCCTCGATGCGCCCTCCCCGGACTCCCGGGTCGGGAGCTCAGTCTGCCAGCCCCTCGGAAAGATCAAGATCTCGGGCCCACTTTTGTCTCTGGCCAGAGATGGGGTGAGAAGGGTCCTGGCCGGCCAAAACCTTGACCCCTCTCAGTGCAGTCCCAGCCTCAGAGCAGCGGGGACCTCTGCTCCCTCAGCAGAGCGCGGCTGCTGGCTGGGCATAGGGGGCTATCAGCCCTGAGCCCCTTCCTGCCCCGAGGCTCCCGTGGGGGGCTGGCCGCCAGGAAGCAGCCCGGAAGCAGGGCCCTATGGAGCCAGGTCAGCCGGTCCCCAGCCATCCTCTTGTTCTGCGGATAGTCTCAGCGGTGACCCCATTTTCCAGGACGACACTGAGGCTAGGGTCATGATCAAGGTCACACAGGTCAGAGGTTGTCTCCACTCCCTGCAGAACTGTGTTCTTTGTCTTGCATTCTCGGCTGCAGTTGACGCCTGACCCTCCCTGGATGTTCACAGATTGGGAGTGAGCGGGGCCCCAGGGGCTGGCCTGAACAAGGCCTTCCAGAGAGGACGCTGGACCCTACCCAGCAGGCTGAGGAGAGTGGAGCATGGTACTGCTGTCACCATCAGCAGTGAGGACAGAGGCTTGGGACCGTGGGACAGTGGTAGGTGCTGGCTCAGAAGGCGAAGTCTCCTGTCCCTGCAGTCATCCTCTGTGCAGAGTGGCAAGGGGATGGAGGCTGGGGCCCCCTGGGGGTATGATGTCTGTCTAGGACAGTGGGCACTGTCCTGCGGCCTTGGGGTTCTCTCAGCCCCGAGTGCAGTATTTGTCTCCTGGGAGGGAGCTGTTTTACAGGACAGGAATGGGACTGGGGACTTGGGGGTCCCAGGTTGAGATGAGAACTACTGGAAGAGACAGAAATTTGGATCCACCTTCAGGTGGATTCTGAGGGTCAGCAGGAGAAAGACCGGTGGTCATCGAGGGGCTGCTTGAGTGTGAGGTGCAGGAGGGAAGGACGGGTAGGTATCTCCTGCCCCTCCTTTGCCTGATCTGATTTCCTTCAATGGCTTCATATATAGACAGAAAGGCGTAGGTCCAGGGGTTGGAGGGGCACAGCCAGAACCCCAGAGCCTGGGGCAGCTGTCACACAGAGCCTGTCCACCAGGAGGCACTGCTGCATTTGCAGAGCCCAGTGTAGAGGTGTGGTGCCTCAGGGCATAGGTGGGGCTGGCCCCTCCTCCCTCCCTTGTTTAAAAATCAAGGGTTCCAGGCAGTTCCTCAGCTCCTGTGCCTGCTGGGGCCCCACTGCTGCCCCGCAGGGCTGTTGGCAGAGGTTTCCTGCCACTTCACCTCTCTCTGCCCTCAGGGGTTTGCCGCTGTCAGAGCAGGAGCCCCTTGCTAGGGGCGCAGGAGTAGCAGGGCGCTGGGTCTGAGGGTGTCCAACAGAACTACCTGGCCACCCTCGCCACCCACAGGCTCCCACCATAAGTATGATTTTCACCTGCCCCTGTGTGTCACCAGGGATGGCCAGTCACACCCAAAGCCAGCAGTGGAGGAAACCGGACGGTGTCACCTGGCTCCAGCTGCCCACCCCAATGTGGCACTGGCCGAGCTTAGCCGCCCACCACCAGCCCAGGCCTCCTGCTCGCCTGAAGGCTCCCAGGACTAATCGCTGCCCTGTCTCAGGTTGTCCTGAGGTGCCAAGGTTGCCAGCTACCCCTGTCTTGGGTGCCACCCTGGGCGATGTCCTCGGCACTACCTGAGAGCTCCTTTAGGGCGACTCGAACTCTCACCAGTTCGCACACCTCTCTCGGTGGCCAGCGCTTCCTCGCAGAAGGTGGCAGAGTGGGGCCTGGGGTACATGGGCCGCCCCCGAGAAGGTTTCTGGGTGTGGGTCAGGGTCGTGGGCACAGCCTTCCCCATCCTTCCTGTCCGGGAGTCTGAGCTGGGATCCCAGGGGGCTGCTGGCCAGGGTGGGGGTGACAGCCAGGCCGCTTCCTTGCACCAGGCCCTGAAGTGGCTACTCACAAAACCAAGGGACTCAGAAAATTCCAGAATCGTGAGTGGGGAGGCGGCGTGCTGGAAGTTGTGGAAGCAGGCAGAGGGCAGAGGTCAGGCAACTGCACAGAGATGCCCCATCCACTTTACCCCACTCTCCCTGTGTGTCTACCCCAGTGTGGGTGACGCTGAGTCCCTGCACCCTGCTCCACACTTCCGTCACCCATCACCCAACCCATGTCTCACTCCACTGGCCCTACAGCCCTCTCACCCCACTGCAGGCTGCAGCCTGGGGGACCTTCCCAAGGGCCACTCAGCAACGCTGGGCCCTGCCTTAATTTCCAGTCCTTGCCAGTAGGTCCAGAAGTCCTGTGACCACTGAGCCTTTGCACAAGCTGTTTGGGCTGCTAGTGCATCTTCCCTCCCACTGCTGGCCCAGCTTGCTCACTTTCCTGAGGGAGTCCCGAGGCCTGCTCAGCATAGAGTTGCTGGTCACCCTGCCCAGCAGTGGCAAGAGTGATGCTGTGGAGGGTTCTTGGGTGTGAGCTGTGCATCACTCCACGGTCTGCCCACAGAGGCTCCAAGGAAGAGCTGTTAGAGTTGCCATTTGCCAGCTGAATGGACCGAGGTGCAGAGAGGTGGAGTTAGCAGCTTGAAGTCACACAGCAGGTGGGTGGCAGGCCGGAAGCGCCCTGGGAAAGGCACCTGTGCTCTGGAAGGGACACTAGAGGTGGCCCTGGCGGGGCTCAGCCCCTCCCCAGCCTTGCCCGGGCCATCATTCCCAGGCCCTGGAGGGCCGTGCCAGGGGCCCATGCTGACATTTGTCGGCGCTGGCTCAAGCGAGAAGGGTTTCATCAGCTTCCTATTTGGGAGGAGGGACATAAAGCATTTTAAGCACCACATGGGCAGTGCAGATGGCCAGGTAAACTGAGTCTGGCATTGCAAGGCACCCCAGGAGGGCAGCGTTCAAGTCCATGGTGCCAGCAAGGGTGTTGGCGCATCCTGACCTCAGGGCACAGGTGGGGCTGGCCCCTCCTCCCTCCCACCCATGGCACCGGCCCTTCGTGGCCCTGTGCTCTGGCAGGGAGGTCTGGCAGGGGACACCGGTGCTCAGTGCGGCAGACAAGGTAGGGAAGGGGTTGGCCCTGCTGCCATTTGCTCAGGCGCTGAGTGTCCCCAGGGCTCGTGAATTAAACCTGGTCCCCGAGGCAGCTACTGAGGGAGGGCGGGGCCCTCGGGTCTCAGAAGCATGCCTGAGAGGGTTTCTGGGCCAGACCCTCTTTCATGTGCTCTCTGCTTCTGTCAGAGACGTGAGCATTTCACTCGCTCAAGCCCTGTTGTGATGGCCTCTGTCCTTGGTTGGATGAGGCCCGCAGGCACCGCGCCCTTAACTTTGGAAGCTGTGAGCCCCTGAAGCCTTTCCCCGGGAGCCGGGGGCTGCGGCCTCTTACATGCGGGAGGATGGGGAGGCAGGGAGGAGTGGCAAGGGTGCGGAGATCCAAGAGATGGGCTGGGGGATACCAGCCTGGCGCATCTGGGGCTGGTCAGTGCATAGCAGTTGATGGTTGAGACCAAAACCGGTATATGGAAGCATGGTGCTCAGCACCAGCTAGGGCCTGGGCTGCAGAGGTGGGCAGTAGCTGCCCTTGGGTCTGGGGTGATCAGCCAGGCCTGGAGCGCAGGCGCTGCCGGGTGCAGGTGCTGGGGAAGGTGCTCCGGGGAGCTTGAGGGGCGTGGGGTCTGCTTGCTGCGCTGCTGGGGAACGGCTGGAGAGGAAGTGTGCGGGAGCCGGAGGTGCTGGGCTGGAAAATAACACTGTGGCCTATTCCCAGCTTCTCCAGCCAGGAAGGGATCGTCTCCGTGAGAGGTGACCTCAGAGGGCAGTGTGGCCTGTCCAGAAGACCCAGGTGTCCAGGGGAGAGGACAGTGTGTTGGAACAGGACCCCAGGGTGAAGCCAGATGCGCAGTCCCTCTGAGGGGCAGGGCTGGGCCAGGCTGGACCTCGGGACCACAATAGTGTGGCCCGTGGCTGCTGTGTGATGTCCTTTCCCCGCCTCCTGCACAGGAGCGTCTGTGACTGTGACCTCCACCCTCTGTCCCACAGCTGTGCCATGGAGGGGACATCCAGCAGGGTGGCCTGAAGGGGACAGCAGGCCTGGGCAGATGCCGAGCCTGGGTGGGGCTCCTGTGGAGCCTGGTGAGGGGTGGGTGCACCTCCCAGATGGCCGGATAGCAGCTGGGATGGTTTAAGGTGCGGTGCCTGAGTCTTCACTGCTCCTGCGTGCGCTCTTCGGCTGGCTGGTCAGCAGGATGTGGCCAGCCTGGTGTCCACTCCTGATCTGGGGTCAGCCCCTGGGTCTTGAGGCTGGAGGGAAGACTCTAGGCCCCACTAGCACCACCAGGCCTGCGGGATGCAGATTCACGGGAAAGGATGTGGCTGCCGTCTCAAGCTGCTGCTTGTTGGGGGGTTCTGCTGTGATGGAGACAGAGGGACCAGAGGATGCAGACAGAGGCAGTGAGACTTCGCCACACCAGGGCTGGGGGAGTGCTGTGTGGCCCCCATGGGGTGCCCCACGGCTGGGCTCAGTGCAGCCAGGACAGCAGCAGTCCTGGGGGTGGGTGAGTGTGCAGAGCTAGAGGTTCCCAGACACCACCCCCTTCCATCCCAGAACAGTACCCTGCAATCTTATGGGATCCCCTCACAGACAGGGAAGCTGAGGCTGGGGCTAAAGTCCAGCCTCGCTGGGGAATCACCACACTCCCCTGGAATCTAGGAGGGAGCTGTGAGCACCACAGCTGGGAGGCTTTGGCGAGCTTGTGCTCATTGAATGCTAGGAAAGCTGAGGCCCAGCTGGCACAGCAACTCCCGACCTCAGCCTGACCACCCCCATGCTGCTGGTAGCAAGCACCTGCCCTCCCTGGGCTCACAAGCGTCCCAGGGTCCTGGGCAGTGCAGGCCCAGGTGCAGTCTGCCCCACAGCCCTGGGCTGAGGAAGGGCAGCTCCTGCCTCCTCTGTCTGCCTGGCCCTGCCAGGGTGGAGGCCAGTGGCCTTGAGCTCCTGACCCCAAGGCCATGCTGGAGGTCAGTGAGGCACTGTGCTGTAGGAAGGGGATGGAGCCTTGGGACTGCAGGGATGGAGGGACAGCTGAGGCCTCAGTGTGCTGCCCTCGTGCACCCTGCGGATGAACGGTGGCCCTGGGGCCCGCGAGGCTGTGGCTGCCGTGGGTATCCATGGCCTGCACATGGCCATGCATAGGATGAAGCAGGACTCGGTGTGCTGCAGCCTCCAAGTCTCAGGTCCCCTGGCCTTCGGGGGGACATTTCGAGACCCAACTTCTACACCCCTGGGTAACAAGGACATGGCCTCTTCCCTGGCAACCACCTGGAGCTACCCTGAAGCTGTCCCCCTGGGTCCTTCCCATGTGGTTCTTCCTGCCCAGGGAGCAGCGTTTACACTTTCCTGAGTGGGGCCACGTGGGCCTGGCGAACCACACTCAGTGCTGGAGTCCCAGGATGGTCCGGGTCGGTTTCCCAGAAGGATGCACCCCACCCTGCAGAAGCCTCAGTTGAGCCGGCCAGCAGGGCTTCCTCCTGTGCTGCACACCACCCAGTGCACTCTCCCAGCACAGTGGATGGCCACTGGCCACACTGTGTGCCTTGTGGCCTGCCCACCTGGACAGCTTCACCCCTGCCCCATCTTCCAGAGGGGTGGCTGCTGTGGGACCCTACGGCCCAGGAAACATCTCTGTGACACACGGCTTCCCGTCCACTCTGCTGGCTTGGGGACCTTGGACTCTGGTATGGGAGAGAGGCCTGTTGAGGACAGGTACCTGGGCAGGGACAGCTTATGGACAGCAACTGCTCTCTGCCCACGGGGCTGGGAGTCAGCCCTAGTTGCCCCTAGCTCCAGCAGGATGCAACCTTCATGGGCAGGACGAGGGTGCCTGGTGTGTCCTGGTCTTCGCAGGTATTTGAGGGGGGGCATCTGTCCATATGTGACCCGTGTGCAGGTCTGCACGGTGGGGCTGTGTGTGTATACCTTGCACTGTGTGTGGATGTGTGTGCGGTGTGCATGTGCCTGCCGGTGCATGGGCGGCTTGCCTGTCTGTCTCTTTGCATGTGGCGGTCTCTAGGCCTTTGCACAGGTGGGTGGCTTGGCGGTCCTGAGGGCGTGAGTCTGCTCTGTGGAGTGGAGGCTGAGGTGGGCTTGGGCAGTGGCAGGCAGAGGCAGCTCCCCTGCCTGGGTGGATGCTGCCACCTGGTGGCCAGGCCCGCAGTCCTGCGCAGGGCTCACCACCTCGTCAGTGTACCACGGTGCCGTGTGTGGCCATCAACACCCCTTTCTGCATGGGCCTCTTTTCCCCTGTAAATATGGGGGCCACCAGAGTAGTCTTGCCGAGTCCAGCTCCAGCCAGTGCCTGTCCCCCGTCTGCATGTGTCCCCACGGCCCTGCCCCAGCAGGTGGCCCGTAGTGGCCCCGAGAAGAGACAACAGAGGCCAACGCCTTCTGGGCCACGTTCCGGGGCTCCAGGGAGCAGCAGGTGCGCGGACAGATACCACAGAGCCGGGGTTTGTGTGAAAATAGTGGGAATATATTCAGAAAGATGAGCTGGCTGTGGTTATTACAGCTTGGCCTGAGGCCCCTCTCCTGTCTTCGTCTGTGAGAAAGAGGCTGTCTACAAGGCCCTAGCACCTTCTGGGGGGGCAGCCTGGGCCCCATGTGGTGTCTTTCAAAATGTCAAAATGAAACCTTTCACATACACATTGCACCCACGTTAAAAACTAAAAACGGAACAAAACAAGCTGTGAATCTGAGATTCCCCGAAGAGCATGGCGCCTCTCAGGCCCTCCTGTCTGCCCTTCCTGGTGGGGTGCTGGGCCAGGATGTGGGTACCTGGCAGGTTCCGTCTGGGGGACCCGGGATGGGCTACTAAGGAGGCCTGTGGGAAACCCTGGGATGTTGTCTCCGTGCTCTGGCTGCAGCCTCCTCCAGTCTTCCCAGCGCTGTCTCCCCGCCCCCTCCTGTTTCAGGAGAACCCAGTATTCACATTACAATATGAAAATAGCACCAGAAGCTTCTGAGCAGGACTGAGGATGCACACAGCCCAGGGCTCCGTGGGGAGGAGGGCTCCAGAGAGGGGCCCCGGAGGGGCAGCGGCTCTCTCCGTGTTCCCTGGGGAAGCAGGGGCCCCAGAAGCATCCGCATTGTGGCCAGTGGAAGGCATGATCCTGTGGTCAGGGGGGCGGAGGGCTGGCGCTCTTGGGGATCAGGTGGCTCAGAAGTGGTCCACATGGAGAGCCCTGGGCGCCCGATGGGATTCCTAAGGGCACTTTGGAATTCCAGCAGCAGCAAGACTACGAGGGAAAGGCCACCATCTGGTCAACTGCCCGCACTTACTTCCCTGCTTGGTGACGGGGGACTCTGTGCAAATCTTCCGACGAGGTCTGCAGCATATGCTGCCAAGCCTGCGGCACATGGGGCTGGGCAGGGCACGAGCTGCTCTTTCAAGTACTTAGTACCAAGAAAACAGCTGTGTAGTCTCAACAGGGCTGCAGCGGGCCAATCCCTCACTCTCAGCCTTCTGGCAAGAAACGGACCTTCACCGGTCCATTGGAGTGTCGGTGGGGTGAGGCGGGTGGGGGGCCCCGAAGTGCGCCACCTCAGGTGCGGAGCAGCCACCACCAGGAGCCTCGCTGGGGCCCAGGCTCCGTGCTGGGCACTGCTTATACATCACTCGGAAGTGTCCTTCTTGAGAGGGATCTTGAAGCTGGTCAGTCTCTGCCCAAAGAGCTGGCTAAGGAGGTCGCTCTGGGACTCAGCGGTCCGGTGGTCTCGGAACGCCGCGGGCCTGGTACTAGGGACAGACCTGCCCCTCCTTGCCTGGGGGAAGGCCTTGCTCAGCACCTCCCTCTGGTGGCCTGGGCCAGGCTCCCCCTTCTGAGCGTCCCAGGGCTGAGGCCTCATCTTGCTGATCTGACCGCTGGGCCTGAGCTTGGTGGGGAGCACCCGGCTAGGGGTGGCCTGCTTCCGGGGGGCCCGGGGAGGCCTGTTGGGGGCTGGGGGGGTTCTGCCTGAGCTCCCTGTGCTTTCCCGCTTCACTGGGCCTGGCCCCTTCCTCCTCTTCTCACTGCCCTCTGCCTTTTCCTGGGGACCTGCACACGCCTGGGTCCCCTTGGGGCTGCCCCGGGCCTGGGCTCGAGGTGGGAGCGGGAGTGGTGCGGGGCTCTGGCTCGGGCCGCGGGGCTTGGCCGGGGTGATGGCTGTCTCACTCTGTAGCCGCCCGCTGGCCGGCTGCGGCTGGCTGCCCCCTGAGGTCTTGGTGCCAGGGCGTGCCCCCCCACTGCCCTGGGAGGTAGGCCTAGGCCTGGCCTTGGGGGTGGCAGGCTTCCTCCTGTTTTCAGGGCCGGGGGCCAGCTCTCCGGGAGCTGGGCTCCCAATGTGTGTGGGCTTCCTTGGTTGTCCTGGTAGCTTGGGCGCCCTGCTAGAGGTGGTCGCCCCCGGCCTGGGCTTCGATGCACTCTGGCAAGCCCCCAGCTTGGTGGCACCACCGTCGTGGGAGGGCCCGGCTGTGCCCCCCTCAGGCGCCACATGGCAAGGTGACACCTGCTTCTCTTTCAGGGACAGGGAGGGCTCTCCTAGGGGCAGGTCGCGGGCGCACCTGCCACGGTCCCCCAGGGTCCCGCGTTTCCCTGAGGCAAGGTGGGGAGCCTGCTGTCTCCCAGGCCCAGAGCTGCCTGTGGAAGCCTCGTCCTCCGGCCTCTCCGAGGCTTGGTCTGGCTCTCGGCCCTCGCTGCTTTCCGGCTGGGCATCAGGGAGAGGGGACAGAGCTGGGGGTGGAGGGTCTGTGCTGGCCGTGGGTGGGCCTGGGCGGCCCGCAGTGTCCTCGAGACTCTCCTGGGCCCGAGCGGTGCCGGGGGCCGCCTGTGGGCAGAGGCGGGGCAGGGCCGGGCTGCCTGGGGACACGGGCCCGTCCGCACCGGGGCCCACCACCTTGCGCCGTTTAGGGG
>NW_004955541.1:2416733-2435420 GCF_000276665.1 Chinchilla lanigera | reverse complement strand
TCGGGCCCCGCCCCGTGCGCGCTGCCCAGGTGCGCGCGCAGCTCGCGGTGCGCGGCGTAGACGCGGGGGCAGCGCGGGCACAGGTAGACGCGCTGTGGGCTGTGCACCGCCAGGTGGCGCTGCAGCTTGAAGGGCTTGGGGAAGCGCTTCCCGCAGTGGTGGCAGTCGCGGGACGGGTCTTTGCAGTCCGCGTGCACCGGGCCGACGCGGAGCTGGGGCTCGCTGTGTTGCCGGGGCTCCGGACACGGGCTCGGGGAGGCGCGGCCGTCGCCGCCGGGCACGCTGGGCGGCGTCGAGGCGCCGTGAGGGCTCTCAGAGGGGGCAGGTTCGGCCCTGTCCCTCGGGGCCACCTCTCCACCCCTCCCGTCCGCCCCTCCTGCCCCCCGTTGGGGTGTAGCTCGTTCTGCCGAGGCTCCCTCGTCCCCTGAGCCCGCGGACAGCTCGCCCCGGGCCCGCCGAGCCTGCCCCTTGCGTGCGAAGAGGGCAGCGTGCTCGCGCAGGTGCTGGTTGTACATCCAGATGTCCGCCACCTCCTTTAGACACATGCCACAGGCCCACGGCCCCGCCTGGCCCTGCACGTGCTTCTCCTGCAGGTGCTCGCGCAGCAGCTGGCGAGAGCCGAACCTGCGCTCCACGCACATATAGCAGGTGGGGGGCGGTGCCGCGCTGTGAGCCAGGCGGTGCAGGTCGAGCTCGCCCAGCCCATGGAAGCGCCGGAAGCACACGCGGCACTTGAAGGAGCCCTTCCTGCCCAGGGCCGGCCCCTCTCTGTCCTGGAGGTCCAAGGTGCTGGTGGTGCTGGGACCACGGGCAGGGTCCTCCCAGGGTCCCGGGAAGCACAGGTCCTCTGCCTCCAGGGTGGTCCTGACCATCTCCAAGTCTTCCACGTTTCTGGACAGCCCCTCCTCGTAGCCCTCTCTCTCCAGGTTGGGGGGCTCTGGGCTCACATCTCCGGGTGGCTCTGGTGGGGGTACCTGTAGCCCCAGGCCTTGCCAGGCTCCAGGGATCCTGTGTAGCTCAGGGATGGTCTCTGCCTGATCGTTGCTAGTGCTGCAGGGGGGTGTCTTGTCTACACAGCTGGCCTCCCTGCCGGGCTCCAGGGCCCAGAGGCTGAGGCCTGGGGTGCTGCTGCTCAGTGCCCCTTCTAGCAGCCAAGGCTCAGGCAGCTCCATGGGCTCGTTACCCCACAGGTCCTCACAGGACAGGCAGAGGGAGCCTGAGTCGCTGAGATCCGTGGGCAGCTGGGCGGAGGGCGGAGGGTCCCCCCTGGCCTGGCTGAGTGCCTCGGTGGGCGGCCAGCACCGCAGCCTCCTGCAGCGCTTCCCGTAGACCCGGGGGTTCTTCTTCCTGGCGAAGCGGCCACCAGGCGGGAAGAGCTGGGCAAAGGACACGTCCTCATCAAGCACACTCGGAGAGTCCCCACCCTGGGCTGCTGGGGCATCCAGGAGACCCTGTGGGCCACTGAGAACGGTGCCGCCAGTGTCAGAACTGGACGCTGCAGGAAGGACAAGCGTCCCTGCCCTAAGGCTGTGGCCTGGCTGGCCCCTGGCCCCTGCGCAGTCCTCTGCAACTTCTCCTGCAGATGCGTGCAATGGGTCCTCATGCGATGTCTTGGCCACTGTGGGTTCCCAGAGCCCCCTTGCTGGGGCTCCCTTCCGCCCCTTGGGAAGTTCCCCAGGGGACACCCCGTCTGCCCTTCCTGCGGGGCTCCTCTTATCACCTGGGGACTTCTGGGGTGTGGTGTCCGCTGCACAAGGCTCCCCCAGGCCAGGGTCATCTGCGGCGTCCTCTGGGATCCCAGGCCGTCCGTCTCCCCTCTGCTGTCCCTCTGGTGCGCAGCTGGCAGTGGCCATGGACGGCTTGGAGTGGCGCCGGTCTGCCGTCCTTTGCTCTGCCCGGGCCCTCCCGGCTCGGCCCTTTCCCACATTCTCCTGCAGTTTTGGGGCTGCGGTGCTAGGGGAGTCTCTGGGCCCCCGGCTTCGCCTCTGCCCTTCTCTTCTCTCTGTCTGTCTGGGGTGCAGCTTGTTTGCCTCTGGCTGGGCGTGTCTGGGCTTCGGTGCTTCCCCGGGCTCCGTCAGGCTCACAGTATGCAGTTGCTGGTTAAGGGGATGGTCTGGTACCCTGGGGCCCCTTTTAGCCCTCTGCTCTGTCTCAGGACCCGTGGAGCCCTCAGGTGCTGTGGAGCCCTGTGGGTGAGATGGTCCAGCAGGGTGGCTGGGGAGCATCAAAGTGTGACTTGGTCTGTCCTTGCCAGGTGTCCTGCGGCTCTTCTTCCCAGGTGCCCTGCACCGCGGAGTGGTGCCTCCCTGCTGTCGGTGCTTCCTGGCCTTGTGCCGGCTCAGGCCAGGCCCTGAGCGGAAAGAGGCTGAGCAGATCTCGCAGGTAACACAGGGGACAGGTGGTATCCCTTTCTCTGCGGGCTCTGGCTTCTTTTTAAAGCCGTAGGGTTTCTGTTTGGGGTCCGGGGAACTGAGGGGGTCCATCTGGGGCATCTGGTGAGGGACCCCCATGTGGCTTTGGGGGGATTTGGACCCAGAGTCACTGGCTCCATTGCTGGGTGAGGCAGCTGGGGGAGAGCAGGTTGCAGTCAGGCCTTGGGGGCCGGCTGTGGGCACCTGTGTCACACCAGTCCCTACATCCTCCTGTCCCTCACTGATGACCTCCGCCTCCCTCTCCAGGCAGGGGAAGGGGCATGGCTGTGTGCAGCCCACTGAGGTGGGGTCTGTGTGTGTGGCCACGATGCTGTGGCCATCCCTGTGGCCAAGGTGAGGGGTGAGGCATGGAGGATGTGAGGTGGCATCCAGCACCCGTGGCTCCCCGACTGCCTTTACACCAGGGTTGGTGGGGACAATCTCTGCATCACGTTCCTTGGTGACTGCGGGTGCTCCTGGTCGAGGTGAGGTGGCACAGGTCAGAGAGCACCCAGGCTCTCTTCTGAAATCCTCTAGGGTTCTTGACTTGCTGCTGCCAGGACCATCCTGGCTCTGGGTGGTGGTTGGGGTTAGGATGTTGCTGAGGCCTGGCCAGTCTTTGGGGCTGCTGGCCCCCAGGAGAGTGGGAGGCGGGACATTCTCAAGGCCACAGAGGCTTGTCATCAAAGATGGGGGACTTGCATCCCCGGCCCCCACAGGGGCCTGGGGCCAGCTGGTCCCTCCCAGAGACATAGAGGGAAGGGCTTCCTGGGGTGTGTGCTCGAGGCTGCAGGGGGCAGGGGTGGCTGTGGTTGGGCCCCCAGTGGGGGGTGCGGGACAGGCCACCTCCCTGAGGGGCCTATCCTCAGGCCCCCGTTGGGTGCAGGCTGCTGTTTCCAAGGGGTGCTGAGGGCCAGGGGCTGGTTGCGCCCGCTCCCGAAGGCCTGAGGCTGTGCTGCCTCCCTGGAGCCCAGCTGTGGCCCCAGCCAGCCTGGGTGTTCCGGGAAGGGCGGTGGCCTTGGCACTGTTACTTGGTGCCCCTGTGCTCCACCAGGCATCAGGCAGGCCATGGTGGGCTTTGCCTTGGGCCTTAGGCTTCTTGGCCTGGCCAGGGGAGCCCAGCTGTGTGTCTGCCTCCGTTGCTGTGGAGGCGGCCATGTCCTGCATACCCCCAAGAGAGCCACCTGTCACTCTGTCTCCTCCTGCACCTGGGGGGGCTCTGTGCCAAGGGCTTTGGGCATTGGCAGGTGGAGGCTTCTTTGAGATCTGGATGCCATCCTCGCCCTCAGCTCTGGCCCCCAGGACCTGGAGTGGACATGAGGGGCTGGAAGCTAGGCCAGCCTGGGGTCCACGGTGGGATGGGCCTTCTCGGCCCTGGAGGGCAGATCCCTCTGCCAGGATGCCAGGCGGCCCACGTGTCCTGGGAGCTGGCCCCTGGGAAGCATGGCTGTGGCTGGCATCTGAGGCTGAGATGACATCCAAAGAGACAGCCCCACTGGCCCACAACCCCTGGTCAGGTGTGGGAGTGGCCGGGCGCTGCCCTCTGCTCTGTTCCCAGGCAAGCGGCGGTGGGGAGCCCCCGAGCTCCTGGGTCCTGGGTGACTTGCCTTTTCTGGGAGATAAAAGGTCATGGCCTGGACTGTGCTCTGCTGAACCCCCAGCCTCTAGGGGGACCTCCGGGTGCTCACGGGGGTCAGGCAGACCCGTGCCCGGGAGGGCCCTGCTGTTTCCTTCGGCCTCGTGGCCTCCACTTTCTTGTGCTGACAGGCTGTACCCCATGGGCCCCAAAGGAGCCCCCGAAGCCTGGTCTTTGTGGTGACCAGGGGGTGGGGCTGCTGGGGGCTGCTCCCCCTGGGGGCTCCCGAGTGCCCCTTTCCTGGGGGACATGACTGTTTGCACACCTTCCCCGTGTGGCCTGCACTCCCCAGGACCTGTGTGGTGGGCCACGTCACTGTGGGGTGGGGTGGCTTGGCAGGCCCGCATTGGCGTGGCTGCATGTGCGGCTTCACTGAGGCCCCTGGGGGCTCCCTGTGGGCCCTCCCGCCTTTGCAGCTGGCTTTCCAATTCAGAGACCAGTCTTTTGATTTCTAATTCATCCTCGGACAGGTTGCTCATAAAGGCTGCGTTGTATTCGGTTCTCTTCCCAGGAACAGGTGCGGGGCTTGAGGGAGCCGTCTCTTCACTGGGACATTTCTTCTGGAATGGCTTTGGCCCTGAGAGGTCAGGAAACTGGCTGGGCAGCATCGGGGACACCTCCTCCAGCAGCAGGAATGGGGGGAACAGTGGCTGTATCAGAGGTTTCCTCGGGAGAGGGTCGGCACAGGCCAGCGGCATGGGGCTGGCCTGGTGTGGCGAGAGGCTGTCGTAGAGTGGTGGGTCGAAGCCGTCCTCAGGTAGCCCGACGAAGAGGCTCGTGGACTCCAGAGTCAGCGGTGACTGGGCTGGGCCTGGGTCAGCCTCAGCTGCGTAGGGCATATTCTTTGGTGGTTTGGGCTCAAGGGGGTCCACATGGTCCTGGCCAAGGTAGGAGCTGCCGACTGGCGGAGTGTCCACAGCTGGGTCCTTGGGCTCGAGGAACAGTTCAGTAGGGGCCGTGCTGTGGGGCTGGGCCCCTTTGTGGGTGGCTGGAATCCCCACAGAGTGTCCGTTAAAGTGGGCAGGACTGCAACCAAGATCGGAACTCCTAGAGATCGGACTGCCCTTTTTGGAATAGGCCGCCCTGGTGGGATTAGCAGCCAGCGTCTGGGCGTCTCTAGGCTGGCAAGCAGGGGCGTCTTCTCCATCAGGGGGCTTGGGGGACTCTGTGTGGCTGGGGGTACCCAGCAGACTACTCCCTGCTGGTCTTGGCACAGTCCTGCTGGGTGACACTTTGGGGTGGCTCTCTGAGGGCTGGGGTCTCCTGGTATCTCCTCTGCTCGGCCGTGGACTCTCTGCAGTGGGAGGCCTGGGGCGTCCTCTCTCCCAGGGGGCCACCTCTCTGAGTTTTGCGGTGTCAGGCGGCAACTCTTCAGCAGCTTCAGGCTTTTGGGCTGCCTGGCGGAGGCCCAGAGGTGGATGGCTTTCCTCTGGGGTTGTGATGTCCTTGGGGGCTCCTGTGGGGCGACCAGTCCACGTGGGGTCTCTGTCCTGGCTGTGCGATGGGCTGTGCAGCTGCGCTGGGGCTGGGGAGCCCCTGTCTTCACCAGGTCCCAGCCTCCCTGTCTTGCTGGGGCCGTGGCCCAGAACCCCTTCCTTCGTCTTCCTGCCCAGGCGCTGCTGCCGGCGGCCATGGCGGGCATGGCCTCTGTGGCCAGGACCGCTGGGCTCAGGACTGTCCTCCTCGGATTCGGAGGTGCAGTTGAAGTCCCCCAGTCGTCCTTGCTGGGCCTGTGAGGGCACCTGCAGTCGGTACAGTTTGTTCTTCTGCAGCACGATCTTGTGGATGAGCTCCTTGTTCCAGCTGCTGCCCCGCCGCGCCCTCCGCTTCTTGGGGTCCTTCCTAGGGGGCAGTCTCAGGCCCTTGGCATTCCTGGTCTCTGCAGGGAGGAGGAGGGCCCTGGGGACACGCTTATCGGGGTCCATGTGGCCCTTGGCCTGGGTTCTGAGGTCCCGGGGGTGGGGTGGGGTCTGCTGGGCACTGCGGCCCCTCCTCCTAGGCCTCGGGCAGGGTGCTCTGCCAGGTCCCTTGGCGCTGTGGGCTGCATCCACCTCTTTCCAGAACAACTTGAGCTGCTTCCCTCTCCGAGGCTGCCTCCCTGGGCTGGGCGCAGTGGCCTCCGTGGGTGCTGGGCCCAGGCAGGGGGTGTTGGGCTCACTCTGGGCTTGGCAGGCTCTGTCCTCAGGGCAGGGGGCTCTGGCCTTCTGCAGGGCCCCTCCAGCTGGGGGTAGGGGCTGGGCATGGTGCTCCAGGGTGGCACTTGCCCGGGTGCTGGGGGGCTTCCCAGTACCAGGGCCCCTGAGGCCTGGAGGGTCCTCGTCAGCGAAGACATCGATGAAGCTGCTGTCAATCTCGGGGCTGTCTGATGGGTCCTGCATGCCATTGAGGGCCTCGGTGATGAGGCTGTCTAGCTTGGCATCATCGAGCTTGGCATTGTCCTCCAAGTCCAGGTCTGAGGCAGGCAGTGGGAAGGGCGGGGCGGCCAGGCTGGGCAGGAAGCTTGTCCGCAGGGCATCGTCTTTGCCCTCTGTTTGCTCATCCCCAGCCAGCAGGAAGGGGATGGTCTGGCTGTGGCCCAGAAGGCCTGGGTGTGTGGGGGCTGGCGCCTTGGGGGCAGTGGTGCGCCCCTGGGGCCCGTGCCGGGCCAGCAGCAGGCTGCAGAACTGCCGGTGCTCAAGGAAGGAGGCCAGGCTGCTATAGTTGCGGTCGCACTGCCTGCAGGTCAGCAGCACGTCCAGCTGGTCCAGGCTGGCGCTGCTCAGTGGGAAGTGGTGTGTGGCATAGGTGGCTGGGCCCTGGGGGAAGCCCTGCAGCCCCTCCCTGCCTGCCCCATGGCCCTCGACATCCCGGAACTCAAGGGCACCCTCGGGCCGCAGCCCATCCGAGGTGAGTGGGAAGTGGGGCGGGCCAGTGCTGCGGGGCTCTGGGGACTGGAAGGGGCTTCCAGTCTCCTGAGGCTGGGGGGCTGGGAGGAAGAATCCCGAGGGCCCCAGGGGTGCAGGGAGCTGGCTGTCCTCAGAGCTGGGGTTGGCTGGGCTGCTGGACAGTGGGGACAGGGAGGAGCAGGTGCTGCTGCCAGCTGTGTTGGTGGCGGGAGAGGGCAGGGGGGATTCGCTGGGAGAGACCCCTACCACCCTGGGTGGGGGCAGGCCCGAGGCCCCTCGGGGTGACACCTGGGGCTGGGTACTCCCGAAGAATAGGGCCTGGGCTCCAGGGTCCTTTAGTCCACTGTAGGGGAGCAGCCCCGGGGAGCTACCTGGCTGGCCTGGGCTGGTTCTCAGGGCTACCAGTGTCTCCCCACGCCCAGGCATCTGGTTGGCAGCACCCAGAGCTCCCTGCTTGCCCTCCTGCCACTCGGGGGGCCCCCTGGGGAATGGCAGCTGGCTCAGCACTTCCCTCTGATGGGGGCTCGGCCCAGGGCTGGGGAGCATGGGGGACCAGGGCACTGTGGGGCTCTGGGGGAGGCAGAGCTGCTGGCCAGGGCTATCAAAGAAGGTAGCACCGGTGGTGGATGGGGCGTGCACGGGGCGCTCGGGATAGGGGGCTGCCGTGGGGTCCCATAGCTGGGGCAGCCTGGCTGGCAGGGCTCTGGGGGTAGCCGGCTCGGCATCCCCAGGCCCCGGGCTGCTGCCCATCTTGTTAGCTCTGTACCCCTGTCCTGGAAAGTGCCCTTGGGGACCAGGGATTAGGGGTGCCCTGGGGCTCCCCAGCCCTTCATGGCTTGAAGGGTGTCTTTCAGGGAGGACTTCAGTCAGGTTCTTGTGCAAACTGTCGGGGAAGGGCCTTGGAGCCAGGGGAGCAGCGCCGGGTGGGGAGAGGGCATCGGCACTGTCGCCAGTGGCCTCGAGGCTGCCCGGATGGCGGGGGCAGCAGGTCAGGGGCGAGGGTGTGGGGGGCAGTGGGTAGGCAGGGCTGGTGCCCATGGCCACCTCTGGCCACCTCCCCAGGGGCTGGTGGAAGGAAAAGGTCAGTGCTCCATTGGCATAGCCCTGCCCAGCTGTGTCCTCATGGGAGGCCTGTGTCTGGAGTGGGTATGGGAAGGGGCTCCCCCTGGGGCTGCCAGGCCTGCTGCCCTCATGAAAGGGCTCTGACTCGGTGGGGGAGACCCCGAAATTAGCACCTGGGAAGTTGTCCTCAGCAGCAAGAGGCCAGGAGCTGGCCCCGCTGGCCTGGAGTTCCGGGATGGAGGCCAGTGCTGGGGGGCTGGCACCATTGCTCGGCGGGGCCCGAGGGGGTCCCTGGCTGGCACTCGGTGAGGTATAGTTGCTGGAGGTAAAGCTGGAGGGGGCCTCCTGGAAGCACCTTTGTGAGTGAAGCTCTTTGGGGGTGGGCAGGGCCTCAGCCCCAGAGAGGTTGGGCCTGCTGCAAGCTTCTGCTTGGGAGTCCTGGGGGGCCTCACGTGGCCAGCCCTCGGGGGGCTCATCCAGGGCAGGCTTGGCCCTCGGGCTGGCAATGCCCAGGCCATAGAGCTGCGGGGGGCTGCTGTCTGCCTTGTTTGCCAGCCATACCTGTGCCCCTGGGTGGCTCCTTGCAGGTGGGGTCGGGGGGCCACCTCCCTTCCCTGGGGGACCACGAAGGGGGCGGGGCCGAAGGAGCGTGGCCTGGGGCTCCACCTCTCGAGCCTGCCCTGGCTGGGCCTTGGGCGGGTCCCTGGCCAGGGCTTTGCAGCTTGCCCTTCTTGTGGCCTGGGCCGTCCTGCTGCTGGGGGGCTGGTCCTCGTGGGAGGCTTCGGAGGGGCGCTGCAGGCCCCCTGCACCTTGGTGGGGATGCAGGTCTCTGGTGGTGGCAGGGGGCGGCGCTCCGTGGGGCCGCTCACCCGGCATGGCCCCAGGTCCTGGACGCTAGGAGGCGGCAGTCCGAGGGGGGCTGTGGGGCATGGGCTGGGCGGCCATCATCACCCCTTGGGGGGCCCCAGGGAGGCCTGTGCTCATGGTCCTGGGTGGAGCCTGCAAGGGAAGGGTGGAGTGAGTGGGGGTAGCAGGGCAGAGCCCATCCTGGGAAGGGGCCCTGGGCTCTGATGGTGCTTTTGGGCATAGGAGAGAGTGTGCCCTGGTGGGAGAGGGAAGGGGTAGGAGGGGAGAGGACTGGGGTCTGAGGAGACCACTTTCCAGCCACACCCGGGGAGGATGGGGACTGCTGGCTGCGGCCCTGGGCCGGGAGCCCACCAGTGCATCTCAGCCTTGGGTCACACAGGGTGGCCTCGAGCCCCACACTGTGGCAGCCCCCAGTCTCAAGAAGTGGCCAGCACCCCTGGGGGGGTCTCTGAGTGGGCTCTGGTCAGTGCCAGGTGCCCACCCAGGGGGCTGTCCTGCCACATTGAGCCCTGTCCCCGGTGAGTGAGGTCCTGGTGTGCAGCAGAGGGCTCCACTGCCTAATGCAGCAGCCCAGACACCTGGGTGGGGGTGCTGCCCCTCTCGTCCACCTTGGGCGGAGTGCCGAGTCCTGGGGGCTTTGCTGAATGCGTCCGTGGCACTGTGAGGGCAGCCATAGCAGCCTGGAGCTTCCAAGCACTCTCTGGTGTGGGTTCCCTCGTCCTTGCAGTGGCCTGGGAGGGTGGGACTGTCATTGTCACCAGGATCTATGGGAGGAAGGCACTTCCCCCAGGCCTCCTGGCTGGTGGAAGGGGTGGGTCATCACAGGAGGGGCTCCCTGTACCACCTGTGTCACTCAGGCTCTAGACACCTACTCAGGCCAGGTGGCAGTGAAGCCCTTTTCATGGGTGACATTCGCCTCCCAAGGCCAGGAGCCTTTGGCCAGGAGGATGAGGAGGAGGAGCCTCAGCAACAACATCCAAAGGAGCTGTCAGGGTGCAGGGCGTCAGGCGCTCAGGGACACAGCTGGCAGCCCTGAAGACAGGGAGCCTTGGGGGACGGACGTCTCTGCCCCAGGGCAGCTGTGCTTGGGTCAAATGTTTCTTCCACATACCTGGGGCGCCAGGGCCTCAGCGGGGTCGCTGCGGGACTGCCTAGGAACAGGGCTGTGTGGCTGCAAAGGAAGAGGAGAGTGAGTTAAGACTCAGGGTCTGCCAGCACCGCCACCCCCAGGGCCCAGGAGGCTGCCAGGGCCAGCGAAGGCAGAGCCTGGGAAGGCAGTGGACAGCTGTGGGCTGGCTTTGTGGACTTGGGGCTCGGGGCTTTAGTTATGTGGCTCTATCTCACATGTTCACAGGATTGCAAGACAGGCCATGCTTGCTGTGTCTCCCGCCACTCAGCACCTAGCTCTGGCTGGGCTTGGAGCTAGGGTTTGCCTGGCACCCTGGGAATAGGCCGCCATCCCTGCCTTGAGCCTACCCATACTTGAAGGGCCAGGAGCATTGCGGGTAGCTGGCGCAGGGTGAGGCACTGGCAGCGTGCAGAGGCTGAGAACTTGTGTTGCCCTGAGGTGCACTTCACTGTGACCAGGCTTAGCTGCCCCTGCTGGGGAGCCACAGGGTAGGGCAGAGAGGGCCTTGGACCCTGCAGGCCCCGGCCCCCTGCTTTCTGTTGGGCGATGTGCTTGGGGATGCCTGTGTCGTGCTGAGTGGTCACCCAGGTGGCCCCTGCCCAACTGGAGACTGCAGCTGGGCCACCACTCACAGAGCAGCCCCTCCCCAGAGACCCGTGGCACCGCCACACAGCCTTGCAGAGCTGGGCACCTGAGGCCGAGGCTCCCACGCTGTGCCCGTCATAGTGCGGGGCACTTGTAGCGTGTGACTCACAGCCTCTGGCTCACCACCATCAGCAGTGAGTGGGCTGTAGAGGAGGGCACAGGTCAGGCCCAACGGTGCCTCAGAGACAGGTTGCCCATGGGATGCATCCTGGCTGGTCTGGGCCCCCAGGTGCTGGCTACCTATGGTCTGCTGTACCCTGGGTACCCCATCCAGGAGCACAGTGGCCGCGGGGGGCAGCCTGGGGGCCGCATTAGGCCTGTCTTGGGTTCCGGCCCCACCCGGGCGCTTGGCAAAGCCCCTCAGTGCCTGAGTTAGGGTTGGTGTGGGCTCTAGCAGCCAGCGTCCTTTGAAGGGGGAGATTCCATGGCCCGGATCCAGGGCTGCCCCAGGGAGGAGCAGGAGTGGTTCCTTTTCTCTTAGTAACAGTCACCGGCCCCTCGGGTGGCTGTGAGTGCCGGGTAACTCAAGACCCAGGGGTGGGGGCCGCCAGCGGAGGCTGTGCCTGCAGGCCTGGGCCTCCTCACCGCCCGCCTGGCAGCCCTGTGCTGTGGGGCCTCCCTGGCTCTCCGCTGTCCCCTCCTCTGGGCCTGTGGAAACCGCATATCCCCTCTTCGGCGGGACCCTCAGCCAAGGCCTGCACACTGGGCCATCACATGGTCTTGGGCCGGCCTTGTGGACAGGGGAGCCACACACCTGGCATTTCACACAGGCCAGCATCCAGCAGGTGCCCGAGATCCCCTTGGAAGATGGCCGCCTTGGGGTGTGCATGGCCCGGAGTCCCCGCCATCCCTGCCTGTCTGTGTGACTGGGCAGAGCAGGGCTCTGGAGCAGCTGGGCAAGGCGCACTGTAGGTGTAACCCCGGGGCCTCCCCTGGGGCTCAGCTCCACACTCATGGTCAGGTGGGGAAGCTGAGGCAGAGAGGTGTTCTGAGCCAGGCTGTGCGTCCCAGAAGAGCTGGGCTTGGGTGTGGCCAGGCTAGCTGCCTGGCGGACCCTACCACGCCCTCTGGCTGGCGGGTGTGGGGGGGTGAGCAGGGATCCAGGGGAATGATGGCCTGGCCTTGCTGGGGTCTCAGGCGCATGCTGGGGCTGCTGGCTGCTGAGACAGAGGCTGGTGAGGAGCATGTGTTCTTGGGACGAGGCTGACCCAGGGACGGAGTTCGATGGTCAGAGGGCCAGGGACGTCATGGGCCCCAGGCCACCCCCTCGGCCAAGACAGGGCAACTGAGGCTCAGAGCCACGTGTGGCCTGTCTGGGGTCGCACTGAGAGTCGTGGCTGTGCTCGGTGTCTGGGTGTCTGGGGTGCTGGCCCTTCCCACTCTGTCAGTCCCCTGCCTCAGTCCTCGTTGGCCGCCTGGCCTCCAGACCAGACCCCTGAGCCTGCCCTGACGACCTCCACGCTGGGCGATCCCGGTGAAGTGAGGCAGAAGCAGGCAGTGCCTCTCTGCATCTGTGATGAGCTGGGCTGCAGCCCTGGCAGGCCTGGCCCAGCACTGGTCCTGGTCCCTTAGCAGCCAGCGGCAGGAGACAAAACCACACTTGGTAAGCTCCCGACATCCATGCCACAAACGTCCACCTTTCCTCCCGCTTCAAACGCTGCCGCTTTCTTAAAAACCCTGATACCCAAGCAAGGGAGGCCTCCGATAAACCTCTGCAGGTAAAGTTACATCCGAGATACGGCCTGAGGGCGCGTTTAAGAGCAAAGCTCGTGTTATCGGCTGCATTTATCTTAATTACTTGGGCAGAGTCAAGGCCAGCATTGGGGGGCAGGAGCAGGTATTGGTCCCGCCTTATCGCGGTTCGTATTTGAGATCCCTTAACAGGAGGGAGATAAGTGGGGAGGGTGGCATTGTATAGGTGACAAGGAGGGGGTACAAGGAGGGTGAGGCTTCCAGCCTCAGCCCAGATGGCCATGGGCTGGCAAGGGTGGCAGGGCAGGTTCTGGCTGCGCTATCCCTGGCCCCTTTGTGCCACAGAGGCTGGTATTCGGGGTGGGACAGTGCTGCTGATGGACGACCTTTGCCCGTTACACCCGGGCCTCAGATCCTGGGAAGCACTAGGACTGCCAGTCCCACAGCTCACGAGACCTAGCAGCACCACCTCCAGGAAACCTTCCCTGACCAGTGCTTGTGCCAGTGCGCCCTGAGGTCACTCTGTCCCTCCATTCAGGCTTTGCCCCACCCTGCCAGTGCCCTGTCTGGGTGCCTTGAGCACCCAAGGGTGCAGACACAGCTCCCAGCATGACGTGTCCAGAGCATCGATGGGGGAAGCCTGGCTTGCCTCTCCTGTTGATACCTGGCTGGGGGCACCTGAGAAGGTCCCACATCCAGTGCCAGGCTGTCCCAACACTGGCAGGTGGCTACTTGGGCCATGCTATGGGTGTTAGTGGAGCGGGGGAGGGGCTGCGTGACCAAACCTGGCTCTTGGACCTGCACTGGAAATGTCTTCAGCTGTTGCATGGGTGGCCTTGGCCTGCAGAGCTACACTCAACCTGTGCCCAACACTTGCTCTTATCTTCTGCGAGGCCCCCACAGGCACGGGGCCCCCAAGGAGCCCCCTCAGTGGTCAGTGTCAAAGCCTGGTGCCCCTCCCTGGCACTGAGCATCACAAGCGCAGCCCTGGCTGGCCCGGGTGCCCTGCCCTCCGTCCCCAGCTTCCTGCCCCTCCCAGCCAGGCTGTAGGTGGCCCCGCTCCCTATTCCATGGGGGCAGCCAGGGCTCGAAGGGGCACAGAGGGACAAAGCCACACCACCTCCATAGGACATGGTCACATCCTTGCCCGAGGTCCCGGCCAAAGGACATGGCTGGTGGTCACAGTGTCCCCTCCTGCCCCCGAGGGCAGGGTTGGGTCTGTGTGTTCTGCAAATGTCACCTGCCCAGGCCACTGAGTCTCCCCAGTGCTGCCCCTGTGGCCACGTGCTCCTCCCTGCTCCTTCCTCTGCACATGCGCTGCCCCTGCCTGCCCACTGGTGGGTCCTGGCACTGCTGAGCACTGCCCTCTCGTGGGGGTCCCAGGCCTGCTGTGTCTGCTGGTGGGCAGCCCTCTGGCCCTGGGCGATGGTGGCCTCTGGGAGCTTGAGCACAGCACCAGCCTTTCTGATTTTTCAGGAAAAGCCAGAAATCGGCGTTTAAAGTGAAATCTCCCCATTTTAAAACCTTGGCAGTGCATTCATGTGAAACAAAACGACTGAGTGAGCTGAAGCCATTGGCAGGACTGGCTGCCCTGCCTGGGGTGGTACATATTCCAGACTGTCCCTGCCCAGGCCCCTGCTGCCCCTCACTCGCTCGCTCACGCATTCACTCATCCTGAGCACCGACTGGGGCCAGCATCGCTGTGAAATGGACAGGTCACCCCAGGATAAGCATCCCCACAGGCCAGTACAGCTGTCCCGAGGTCGCCAGGCCCCACTGCTGTGTACAGGGCTCAGAGTCCTGGGAAAGCCCAGGGTTCCTGGAACCCCTGGGGGTGCACCCTTCTGTGACTAGGGCCGTGGCCTCCCCATGTGGCGGAGCCCAGAGAGATTCACAATAAGCCGGGTCCCGTCGGCTATGCACAGGGTCTAGGGGCAGAGTGGCCCATGTGGCCGAGTAGGACGGGGACAGGAGACAGAATTGTGCCTACTGGGGCAGCAGGCTGGTGTGAAGCCCGAGGTGCTGGGCGCAGGAGGGGAGCTGGGCTCTGGGCAGCCAATCGGCTTGTCCAGCTGCCTGGCAGGAGGCTGGGGCTGGACTTCACCTGCATGTTGCAGATGAGATGGCTCAGAGATGCCCCTGACCCAGAGACTTGGCTTATGGCTCCTGGGGTACCTACTGCCCTGGGGCTCCCTGTACCCCATTCTGCTCCAGGCAACCGTGGGCTTTAATGCAAACAAATACCCGTCACCAAAAAATGCTTCACTGCTTCCTGGGCATCGGGTTCAGGTGCCACCTGGCCATGAGCCCCTGCACCCAGGGCATCTAGAAATCCTAAGCTTTGCAGGCCGTGAGGTCTTGGCTCGGCCCAGCCCTGACTCTCACGCCCACCGCAGCCTTGGCCTCTGCCTCCACACTTAGGCCCTCTGACCACATCTGCTCACCTCGCTGCCCCTGCGGCCCAGTGCCAGCTGGAGCAGCCAGCGGGCCGCTGTACTCAGAGTGCCCACCCCTGGCTCCCTGCCCCTCCACAGGCGCCATGGCGCCCTGCTGCGAGGTGAGGAAACCGAGTCCCGGAGAGGCTGGCACTGCCCCTTTCGGCCTCCTCCCTTCCCTGGGGTGTAGGGCGTGCCCCCCCCAGCGC
This sequence comes from Chinchilla lanigera, assembly GCF_000276665.1. NCBI lineage: Eukaryota > Metazoa > Chordata > Mammalia > Rodentia > Chinchillidae > Chinchilla > Chinchilla lanigera. Next base: position 2,420,449 of record NW_004955541.1, on the reverse strand, counting down.
CTTGGTGGCCTGGGGCTCGGGGAAGAGGTGGGGGCAGCTGGCTGCAGGGTCTGTGGGGAGGGAGAGTCCCCCAGGTCAGGGGCAGCCTGAGAAGCCCGGTGGCGCCGCAGACCTGAGCGCACACAGTTGGCGCTCCATATACATCTGCAGATGGGTCTGTGGGCTGCTGCCTGCCACTCTGTGCCTGTCCACCCGCCCGCCCCTCCCACTGCCCTGAGCCTGGACGTCAGCAGAGCGGGAGCAGTATAAGACGACTTCCAAAATGCCCTGCAGAGACTCCACTTTCTGCTGGGAGAGCTGAGCGTAGCGCAGCCCTTGCCTCTCACCTGCCTGCCCGATGGCCGGAGCCACCGCCCTGAGGGGCTGTGTTGTAGACCTGGCTCCGACTGCGCTCTACAGCACCACCCTCCCACACTGCCCCTGCCCCCAGACCGCATCAGGCAGGCGGGAAGCGGGAGGACGCAGGTTGAGTGTGACTGCGGGTATGTGTGCCGTGTGTATGAGTGCAGCTATGTGTGCACGTGCACACTGACGCACATGGCACACACACAGTGGTGGCACCTGTGTGCCAGAGCCTCCTTCACTCATCCTATGCTATCTCCAGGGGCAGAGCCAGCAGGCCCCCATGGGGACGTCCGGCAGGGATGGCGTGTCTGAGCAGGGCAGGCCAGGCATTATTGCGGGTCTGCAGTGGGCCCAGGGCTCTCAGGATGCGTGCAGGATGTCGGTGCGGGTGGGGGCCCAGGCTTGTGTGCAGATGCCGGCTGTCACAGGGACACAGGGACATGGCTCTGCATCAGGCGTCAGAATGTATACACAGCTGGGCATGGTAGTGCATGCCTGTAATCCCAGCACTTGGGAGGCTGAGGTAGGAGGATTGTTGTGAGTCTGAGACCAGCCTGGGCTATAAAGTGACCTCAAAGTGTAGCCCAGCCTGGGCTACATAGCTCACTATGCCTGAACTGCATAGTGAGACCCTGTCTCAAAAAGACAAAAAAAAAAAAAAAAGTGCACAAAGCACGGACAGCGGCAGGGTTGGGAGGCAGGAGAGGAGGCTGCGGGCACTGACTGGGCTCATGGGTCACAGAGGAATGGTAGACACAGGTCTCAAGGCCATAGTTGTAGGAGGCTGCAACAACCACAGTCCCCAAACTAAGCTGCTTTTCTTTTCTTTTCTTTTCTTTTCTTTTCTTTTCTTTTCTTTTCTTTTCTTTTCTTTTTTCTTTTTTTTCTTTTTCTTTTCTTTTTTCCTTCTTTCCTTCTTTCTTTCTTTCTTTCTTTCTTTCTTTCTTTCTTTCTTTCTTTCCTTTCTTTCTTCTTTCTTTCTTTTTTTGAGACAGTCTCACTCTGCAGTTCATGCTGGCCTTGAACTTACTATGTAGCCCCGGCTGGCCTCGAACTCACCATGATCCTCCTGCCTCAGCCTCCTGAGTGCTGGAATTACAGGCATGCGCCACCATGCCTGGCTGTTTTTCTTTTTAAAAATCGGGAATGTTTATGCTGGTTTTTTTTCCCCATGGAGATTAAACCCATGGCTTTTGTATTGAACTACTTCCCCACGCCTCTTTGTATTTTATTTTGAGACAGGATCTCACAGAATCACTAAGTTGCCCAGGCTGGGCTTGAACTTTCAGTCTGCCTGCCTCAGCCTCCCGAGTGCTGGGATTACGGGATGCACCACTAATCCTGGTGTTTGTGCTATTTTTTAGGTGCAAAGGTCGTGGGAAAGAAGATGTCTGTGAATGGGGCCCAGGGAGGTGAGGAATGTGAGAGGCAGCAAGGCACAGTGCAGGGACAGCGAAGGCCCTCAGGCCAACGCCTCGACCTAACTGGGTGTAGCTGCCCACTGTGTCTAAAGCATGTCAAAGCCCTCCAGCTGCTGGGCCACGCATGGAGCTGGGCCTGGGCCTGGGCCTGGCCTACCTCGCCTTCCTCTCAGATGCCTTCTGTGACGAGGACATAGACTGGCCCTTCCCAGTGCCCTTCTGTCTGAGCTTGGCAGCCTCAGCCCTGGAATGGGAGGGTAAACTGAGGCACACACCGAGGTCCACGTGGCGGTCGGTCACGTATTACACCTGTATACACACCAACACAGCTGCCCTGACACACTCTGGGACACAGGCATGCACACGTGTGGGGTGGCCCCAACTCACCCACTGCCTATGCCCCACTTGCCCCAGGCCCCGCCTCACCTCTGGCCAGGCCTGTTGGGTCCAGGGCCTGCTGGGCACCAGGGCCGTGGTGGTGCCCTCTCTACCCCATGGGAAGCCGTCCTGGCCGTACCACCGTCCCTCTCACAGCTCAGCTGGTCTTCATTAGCTTCCCTCAAAGTCCCCGAGAGCAGCTCAGCCACGTTAGCGCTCCACGGTTGCCAGGACGCAGCCGCTGGAGTGAGGAGCTGGGGGCTGGGGGGATGCAGGCAGAGGCCGAGGCCTGTGGGCTGCGGCATCTCTGTTCCTCCATCCACCCCTTGAGGACAGGGGACAGGGTGGACACGGGGCCACCAGGTGCTCATTTCCTAGCACCCCTATATACAGCCCCAGCTGTGCCCTCTGTCCCACCCCACTCACGCCTGGCAGAGCCCCTGGCCTTGCAGGGTGCTGGGCACACGCTGCCCGCCTTTCCTGCGGCCAATGCCCTTTCTGGCCTGGGGTGCAGGGGCAGAAGCCCTGTGGACTGGGCAGATCCGGGGCAAGGTAGCAGGTAGATGGGGCCCAGGCCACCCCAGGGACAGGACTCTGTCCACAGCCGTGCCAGGCAGTGTGACATCTTTCCTGGGGCAGCAGAGCTTGGTCGGCTTCATGGATTTCTGGGGGCTGGAACAGTGTATGCCACAGCATCCCACATTGCGGGCCTGGGCCCCACACACAACCTGATGCTCACTTCTCCTGGTGGCGTTCTCGGGCCCTTGGTCCCGTCCCACTCCGTCTCCCTTCCCTGTCTCCAGCCCTGTGAGGTGGGAGCTGCTCAGTGCTCATCCCCGCACTATCTGCATGCACGGGTGGCAGGCCGGCATCTGCGGCATGGTCTTTGGGGTGGGGGGCCTCTCTAGGGGCTCTTCCTGTCAGTGGCCAGTCAGAACTGTGGGCAGCTTGGCTGACTGAGTGACCAGGACTAGTCCGTGGCCGTCTTGCCCTGCCTCGAGTTACCTCTGTAAAATGAATTCCTTGAGATCCCCGTGGGAGATGAGCCAGGGAACGAGATGAGCAGGAGTGATGGCCAGAGCAGGTATGGGGTTCCACAAGACCCTTGGAGCAACTTTCCCCCAAGCCAGCAGCCCCCGACTATCTCCTCCCTGCCACCTCCCCGCCCAGGGCACTGCTGTGCACTTGTGACCCTGCCTCAGCACCTGGTCATGGCACTGGGTCTCCAGCACGGTTGGGGTGAAGCCCTTGATCTCCCTGCATGAGTCCTGTCTAATGCGTGAAGCTCCGGGGAGAGGCCCAAGGGCAGATCCAGTGCTGGGTCTGGTGCTTGGCACAATGCCTGGTAGCTAGCAGTTACCCACCTATCCATCCACCATCCAACCAGTAGTTACCTACTCACCCACTGCCCATCTATCATCCGTCCAGTGTCTTTCTGTTCATCTGTCATCTACCACTGTGTACTCCTCCATCCACTTGTCCATCATCCGTCTATTCCTCCATCCACCCACCCATCATCCATCTACTCCTCCATCCACCCACCCATCATCCATCTACTCCTCCATCCACCCA
>NW_004955541.1:2401826-2416338 GCF_000276665.1 Chinchilla lanigera | reverse complement strand
ACCCATCCATCATCCATCTACTCCTCCATCCACCCATCCATCATCCATCTACTCCTCCATCCATCCATCCATCATCCATCTACTCCTCCATCCACTCACAATCCATGTACTCCTCCATCCACTTGTCCATCATCTGTCTATTCCTCCATCCACCCACCCATCATCCATCTACTCTTCCTTTATCCATTCACCATCCATGTACTCCTCCATCCACTTGTCCATCATCCATCTACTCCTCCATCCACTTGTCCATCATCCGTCTATTCCTCCATCCATCCACCCATCATCCATCTACTCCTCCATCCACCCATCCATCATCCATCTACTCCTCCATCCACCCATCCATCATCTGTCTATTCCTCCTCTATCCATTCACCATCCATGTACTCCTCCATCCACTTGTCCATCATCTGTCTATTCCTCCATCCACCCAGCCATCATCCGTCTACTTCTTCACCCACTCACCATCTGTCACCCACTCCATCATCAGTCTACTCCTCCATCCACCCACCATCCGTCTATTCCTCCATCCACCCATCCATTGTCCATCTACTCCTCCATCCACCTATCCATCATCCATCTACTCCTCCATCCACCTATCCATCATCCATCTACTCCTCCATCCACTCGTCTATCATCCGTCTACTCCTCCATCCACCCACCATCTGTCTATTTCTCCATCCACCCACCCATCATCCATCTACTCCTCCATCCACTCATCTATCATCCGTCTACTCCTCTATCCACCCACCATCCATCTACTCCTCCATCCACCCACCCATCATCCATCTACTCCTCCATTCACCCATCATCCATCTACTCCATCCACCCACCCACCCATCATCCATCTGTTCCTCCCCCACCCACCATCCATCCACTCCTCCATCACCCAGCCATCCATCATCCATCTACTCCATCCACCCATCATGCATTCATCCGTCTGCTTATCCACCCATTTATCCATCCATATATCCACTCATCATCCATTTGGCCATCATCCATCTACTCCCCCATCCATCCAGCTTGTACCCACCCACCCACCCATTGTCAGGACTTGAGTTCAGGTCCTGCGGCTTTAAGTGCTGCCTTCTAGCCCCAGCTCACTTCTGAGCTGAGGCTGCTGTGGTATCCTGGAGTGAGCATGGCCCCACTGCTCCTCAGGACCACATTTGTCCCCTGCCTCAGTCTAGAGGACCTGGCATTATGGGGCTGGGTGGTCTGGTTGTCTGCAACCACCACACTATGCCGTCTCTGGCTGCTCTATCCCAAGGAGGGCTGAGCAGCTGGAGCTCCTGCTCGGTAGTCAGCTCTGGGGTCTCCCTGGGCTGGGACCTTCAGCAGCCCTCTGCCTGGCACCATGGAGGATCCAGGGCCTTGGCCCCAAGAGCCATTGAGGGCTGGATGGGGAGCCAGGTGAGCCTGGGACTGTGGCCTCTGCCTCCTCCAACTCCATCTCCAGAGCCCTGGTTGCTGCTCAACGGGGATCGTTTCTGGCCCCTCCTGCACCTGCCAGCCTTGGCTGTCTTCCTCAGCCTCTGCAGGCTCTGCTGGCAGTGGCTGCTTTGCTGAGGTCACACAGGTCCCTTCCAGGTAACCCTGTGAACAGGGCCACTCCTGCCCTGGACCTGAGGCAGTGAGAGGCCCAGACAGGCCTAGGGTCACCACTGACCCTGAGGTGGGCACTGGGCCACTGCTGCCATCACAGCTGGAGGAGGGACTGACCCAGAGCCGCCTGCAGCCAAGGAGGCAGTGGGGTGCAGGTTCAGGAAGTGGCTGGGGTTAGGGCCACAGGGAGGGACATGGGACTCCACAGTGGCACTCACAGTCCCCTGTGGGCTGGGGCAGAACTGGGCTTAGGCTTGGGTCTCCAGAGTCAGGAGCCAGTGTCCTGAGGATGGGCAGGAGGCTTGCCATGAGCCTGTGCCCAGGGACTCTCACAACTCCTGGCCCCAGGATGCAACTGGCCCTAGCTGGCTGGAACCGGGGCACTGGGGGTATAGCTCAGTAGCACAAGCACCTGCCTGGCAAGCACAAGGTCCTGAGTTCAATCTCCAGTACCAAAAAAAAAAAAAAAAAAAAGTTGCCCTAGCTGGCTGGACCAGTAGGATGCGGTGGAGGTGAGGCCTGGGGTGTGTGGGGCCAGTTCTGCTTCGTCAGGTCTGGCGGTGGGGGTCCTGGATCTTGGCCTTGCCCAGCTAGGTGAGTTGCCACCAAGTGGAGGTGAAATCCAGCCCTGGGCACTGGGCAATGTAAAAGAGCTCTTGCTGTGCTCGAGGCAGGGGCTGCTTATTTGCAGCAGGGGAAGCAGCAGCCGCTCCCCCAGCTCTGGCTTCCTGTCCATCAGTGAGGAGAAGGTGGAGCCCAAGGGGTCGTTGGGGCACAGTCTTGCCAGGAGGAGCTCGCACAGCTGTCCCTGGGTCCCCTGGGACCCAGGAGGATGGCTGCTGTTCAAACGCAATTAGGACAGAGCTGACCCCTGGAGCAGGTCGCCACTGAGTCCCTGCCCGTCTCCCACGCCAGTCTCTGCGCTGCTGGGGCCGTTATCTCTGCGCCTCTCCAGGCCTGCTGCAAGGAGCAGGGCCTCCAGTCCACGTCGGCCGCTCCTTAGGGCCGCAAGTCACAGGGCTGCTGTACTGGCGGAGCTGGGAAACCACGTCCTCAAGACCACTGTCCTGTGGGCGCACAAAGTGCTCTCTGAGGCTTCCGTCTTCTCGCCTGGCCTTGTCTATAGCAGTGACAGAGACCCTGCTGTCCCTGGTGCCAACTCCAGTCAGGGCAGATGCCTGAGTCCCAGCCCCAAAACGAGGGAGGTGGAGGCAGGCACACCCTCACCTTGCCCTAGCTCCCAGAACACAGATCTGGGCTGTGTGGACAGGGGCTTGGGGTTTCCAGCGTCATGGCACCAAGATCTTTGTCTAGATACTCAAATCTGTAGAGGAGAACCGTCCACTCATCTAGGTCCTTAGCCATCCCTCTGTCTGACCTTCTGTCTGTGTGCCCATTTGTCATCCGTCTGTCCATCTGTCTGTCCATCATCCACCCACCCACCCATCCATCCATCCCTGCAGCTCCTGTCTCTGTCCACTTGTCTACCCATCTTTCTTCCCATCTCTCACAGTCTCTCTGTGTCTGTCTTTCTCTCATCTGTCTCCATCTTTCTAGCTGTTTTGCACACGTGCGCGCGCACACACACACACACACACACACCCCTCTGTACAAACATTCAGAGCTGTGCCTCCCTGGTGGGCTGAGTTTGCCAGTGCTGCCAAGCACAGCCTTGCCCTGCACCGAGGACCCTGACCCCCATACCCAGGTCCTCCCCTCTTCCTGTCCTTCCCTGATCCTTCTCAGCACGTGCAGGAACAATGTGCCCTGGTGGGGTGTACGCCAGGCCCCAGGGTGGGCAGCCAGGCCTGCTCCATATACCCCCCTGTCCCTGGCCGTGAGCACAGGATCCACGCTGCCTGGGGACCAGGCAGAGGCCGAGCACCCAGGGCCTGGAAGCCACTGTGAGGTATCCTGAGAACGGAGCCAATGGGGGAAATGACAGAGAGAAGGGGCCGGATTCTGAAAAACGCGGCGCTCCCAGATCCAGCCCCACCTGAAGTCCATTATCCCCTGGACCCTTCATCTCATAAGCCACTATGTTCCCTTCCATGCAAGTTGCCTTTCTGTGGCTTGCACTCGAGAGACTCCAAGGACACCAAAATACAGAGGACGTAGGCGGGTTCCAGCAGGCTCACGAGCGGTCTCTGTCTGTTCAGGAGACCTGAGACCCCGGGCAGTGAGGCCCTGGAGTGTGACCTCTGGGGACAGGGAGAGGAGACAGGCGCAGGTGTGTCTGGACACTGGCCAGGACCGTGAGCCGCGGCCATGTGTGTGGGCTGACCCAGTGAGGCATGAAGGGGACGGACTTCAGCCTGCATCTGGCCCTGCCACCTTGGACGAGGGAAATTGGAGGGGAAACAGCAGGGACCAACACCGGGGAGCTGGGCAGAGTCTGGGCACGGCGAGGGGTCTGTGTCGCACCCAAGGACAACACGCCTGGACCAGGAACCCAGTGACACTGCACACATGTCCATGTGCAACTGTGTCACCCTCGCAGCGGCGAGTGGCCCTGGCGCTGTGTGGACGTGCGTGGACGTGTGTGGATGGCAGGCACGGCCCCTTCCCTGCGTCCCCTCCTGGGGTCCTGTCTGCCTTGCTGTGGCGTAGAAACTGTGTCCCGGCCCTAACTCCCTGAAGCTCTCTGGGGTCGCCTCCTGTCAAGGGCCCCTGGGCAGAGCCGCTCTGCAGGACGGGGACGACATGAGGCAGCCTGGGCCTGTGCACAGCCATCGTGGGAACTGGGCATGGTCATGAAGGGTACGGGCTGGTAGGGAGGTCCGAGGTCCTGAAGGGGACACAGGTGGCTCTAGGGCCGTGAGGAAGGGCCATGTGGAAGCCTTGTTGACAGGACACTTGGGACCTGCTGGCCCCCTTTCCCACAGGCTCTGCACCAGCTGCTCAGGACACACCTGCGGGACATCCACCACAGTGTGGCAGTGTCCAGTGAATACAGCTGCCCTAGCTGTCCTGGCCACACTGGCCATGCCTGGCCTCAGGGACCGAGCTCAGGGAACTGAACTGTCCCATCCACACCAACGATCGGGGTTCCATGCCGAGATGACGGCGACAGTGACGGGGACGCCACCTCTTCTCTACTTCTTACAGGACCACCACGGCCTCTGTGGCTGCAGGGGCTCTGGGCTGCAGCCTCCCACCCAGTGTGGAAGGTGTCCCTGCTGCTGGACACAGGTCCCCAGGAGGCATTTGCTGGAAGCCATGACATTTCCCGCTTGTCCTTCCATGCAGCCAGGGACAGAGGGGACACTTGTGACCCATGGCTTCAAGGCCTTTCCAGGCGGGTCACCTGCACACTGGGCCTCCCCAGGCAAACCTCTCACACTGAGGTGCATCCCCAGCCCTTCTTAAAATTTTGAGACAAGACTCACTAAGTTGACCAGACTGGGCTCTAACTTGCAGTCCTCCTGCCTCAGCCTCCCGGAGTGCCAGAACTGTGCCTGGCTTAATCTGGAAATTAAAAGAGGGCTCAAACCCTTGCAATCTGAGTTCACAACAGTCTGAGATGTCTGATAGACACAGAGAAACACAGCATGGTACAAGGTGATTTACAATAGGAAAGGTGTAATCTGAAAACAACACGAGTCAGGCATGGTGGTGAATGCTGCAATCCCAGCACTTGGGAGGCTGAGGTAGGAGGGTAACCTGAAGTTCCAGGCCTGCCTGGGCTACACAGCGAGTTCCAGGGTAGCCTGAACTACATAATGAGACCCTGTCTCAAAACACCAAAAACTGTGATGTGTACTGGATATAGGGATAAAGTATAACATGCTAGGATGATAATATAAAAATGTGATGACATCCTGGTGTGTGGTCATGCTTATAACCTCAGCACTCTGAGAGGCTGAGGCAGGAGGATCACAAGTTCAAACTCAGACTGGGCAAGTTAGCAACTTAGCAAGATCCTGTCTAAGAGAATTTTTAAAATATCTTTTCAAGGTTAGGGCTATGGTTCAAATGAAGGTTCTTGGTTCAATCCCCAGACCATGTCTGCACACATGTGTGCATGCGTTCACAGGCACATGGGTGTGCCTTCTGGTGTGTGAGCCCCTTGCACATGCCCCCAGGGTCGGCTCCATTTGTCTGGCATAGGGGTAGCCACTTGGCCGGCATCCACCTCCACACCAGGCACAGGTGCCCATCTCTGTCTTCCTGGGGCTGTGGTCCCCACTGGGGTGGACATCAGGACAGGACTCTGGGGAGTCTTGCCCCACTGGGAGAGGCCTCCCAGCCCTCCTCTCCTCAGCCCGGTGTTGTGTTCTAGGCACCTGAGCGGCACCTACCCCAACATGCCTGTTCCCTGCTCACTGCTCTGCGATTGCATGTGCTATTTGCCTCACCTTCAAATGCTTGGCAGACTCCTACTCATCCTTCAAAGCCCATCCCCAACATTGTCCTGCCTTTTTCTGAGAAGCTTTTCATTTTAAGATGGCATAAGCCCCCTCCCTGGACCTCCGTGACTCCTTTTTTATTTTTTAAATTTTTTTTTATTTTTTGAGACCCGGTCTCGCTATGCATTTCAGTCTGCCTTTGAACTCACAATGTAGCCCAGGCTGGCCTGGAACTTGCAGTGATCCTCCTGCCTCAGCCCCCTGAGTGCTGGGATCACAGGTGTGCGCCACCATGCCTGGCTCTATAGCTCCTTTTTAAACCTGCCCTTTGCACGCTGGTCCCAAGTCTCAGATTCCTGGCATGCTTACACCTGCGGAGGGTCGAGACTGCCACCCCCACGTTCAGGAGCCCTGCCAGGCCCTGCAGTGTGGATGAGGGGAGCTGGGCATGTGTGGATGGGCGAGTTGGTCCCTGCAATCTCAGTAAACATCTGGCCATGGGGCCCGGCAGGAAGCTGACCTCGCAGGCACCCAGCTGGCAGCTGTGGCGAGGCTATAAATACACCCGGGCCTGCCCAGCGCCCTCCCAGCGGAAAGGAGGCAGCCGGGCCCTGTGCCTGTGAGGCAGCCGCCGGCCAGGCTGAGGCCCCTGGTCAGCGTGGCTGCGGCATCCGATTGTTATCTGAGAGCCTTGTGGCCGCCAGCGCCCAGGCCACCTGCTTTTCTTGGACATCCAGGCTGCATTTATGCCCCTAGCCTGGGCAGTAATTAGAGTCCCTGGAGGCTGTGTCACGTCCCCCTGGGCACCCAGTGGAGCTGCCCGTGTGGCCCATGGAAGGCCCAGCGTGGGCTCAGCCATGGCACTGCAGGCTCTGTCTTGGTGGGTACATCGGGAGCCTCGGTTTCCCCAAGTTGCCCACATGCACACGCACCCCTCCAACTCCCTTCCCTGCAGGGGGCGCTCCAGGGGCCATAGTCAGTGCCTTTCTGTCCTGGTGCCTGCCCCACACTGGGTGGCCCAGATCCTGCAGGTCACCACCCTGGAGGCTCTGGGCCCTGAAACCAAGGGGACTGCAGCCATGACCGGCCGCTTGCCTGTGCCGGCTGCAGGTGGTTCAGGGGCAGCCTGGGCACCCCAGTCACCCGGTCCTCCCTCCAGGGACAAGGCTGTCCTTCCACCCCACTTTCCTGGGTCAGCCCTGCAGCATTTGATCCTGGCTTCCACTGACCGTGGCCACCTAGCACTGCCCAGCACCCTTGGGCCAGTACCCCACCCTGTTCTCTGCTGTTCCCATGGTGGTGGCCTGCCTTCCAGTAAGGTGAGGCCCAGCGCCCACACAGCCAGCACTGGGCACAAAGGCCACCTGTGGAGCCGAGGCTGCTGCGTGGCTGCCCGAGGGAGTCTGTTCTTCCCACTCCTCGTGGGCGTCACATCAGAGGATGGCTGGGGAGGGGACGCCTGTTGGGTGGCCACGGGGACACAGGTGGGGTGACCACCTCCCATCTCGTGGGGAAGGCTGTGCCTACAGCCCCTCGCCTGGTCCCTGACCTGCCGGCTGCCTGCGGCTAGTGGCCCTGGGCGCCTTAGCCTCTCAGGAGGACTCCGCAGGCTGCTGTTTGCCGGCTCTGCCTCCTAGCTGTGTGTCCGGGACCTGGGTTAGGAGCCACAGGTCAGGCCTGGGCACCCGGAGCTCTCCCATGACTACAGGGCACAGGGGCTGCCCAGCTTCCTGGACTCGAGGCTACTCTGGAGTTGGGGTCCTGTAGCCCCCGTGGGGGCGGATATATCAGCTCCTCCATGCACAGTGACCCGGGACAGGCCAGGGCTCTGGAGGTGGCCGCAGGAGACTGTGCACATCTGGGACGCAGTGTGGGGACCCCAGTGCTTAGCAGGCGGCTGTGTGGGTTCTCAGGAGAAGGTAGGAAGGGTGGGGTAGCAGGACAGAGCCGCCGGCACAAGGACCGTCCACGAGGCCTGGCCTTGGCCCGTGACCACGCTCTCTGCCTCGGTTTCCCATTTCGGCGGGGTTGGACTCCCAGCTCCGTCCGGGGCCCTCTCTGGGGGAGGGTGGGCACTTCCTGCCCCGTGCCCAGAGTGCTGGGTGTGCAATGGCCCAGCAGCTCCCGTCCCCACTGTTGCTCTGAGGTACGCACAGGGACCCGTCGGGAGGAAAGAGAACGTGACACACACAGGGCCACGGGTCATCGCGGTGGGAACCTCGGCCGGTCCCCGAGGACGGGCCAGGTCACAGCTCGCCTCTGTCCTCACATGGAGCGTCAGCCAGTGTCACCAGGAACGGAGCCCGGCACACGCCGCGACACATGTTGTACGGCCTCGCACGCCTGGGCCCAGGATGGTGCTGTGCAGGGACGGAGTGGGGGAAAGGAATGTTCTAGACCTGGACGGCGGCGATGGCTCCACCCTGTAAACCTGTGGGCCACAGCTCTGCGCTTCAGCTTGGTCAGCTGTTGGATACGACGGGTCACAGACAGGGGACACCACACATGCTCTTGCCCACTGTGCCCAGCTCTGCAAACCTGGCCCTTCCTCCCGAGCAGGCAGCAGCCTGGCCAGTCCAGGGTCCCTTGTCCCCAAGGTCTGAGCTCTAGTTCTTGCCCTGATGGGTGCCCTGGCCACCTCCACACCCACACAGCCCCGTTTACACTGGGGGGGGGGGCTCCCCACGGCCCCTTGGGCTGTGAGGCTGTGCCTGCTGGCCAGGCCTTGGTGGACGCTCATGAATGTGGACTCTGTCTGGCTACTGGCTGGGCCCCTGCTGGGGCATCCAGAGACAGAAGTATGCTGTGAGGGTGGTCAGGGTATGGGGTTTCCCCAGTCCTGCAGGGGCAGGGTGGCCCTGTCCTTCGTCCTGTCCCCAGGTGGCTGCGTGGCTGCTCATTCACAAGCTTGGCTGCCCCAACCATGTGGTGTGGGGTGGAGAGGGACGTGGCCCGGGGCTCTGAGCGCCAGCTCCTGGCCCTGCTTGGGTTCCTGGGAGGTGACTGGGGTGACCCCTGGGCCCTAGCTCCCCTGGATCCTACCTGCCCTGGCCACCTCCCACCTCACTTTCTGGGTGCTGGGTTCAAGATGAGCAGCAGAGTGCCAGGTGGGAGCTTTGGTCAAACATCTAGAGTGGACATAGCACTGGCTGCAGCCCATCCTGCGGGACAGGGGGCTGAGTGACCTTGGCCCAAAGGGATGTGGGGGAGGGGATGGGAGGGGTGCCCACAAGCATGTGGGTGGGGGTGGCCCCAGGTCAGAGCCCTCCGCCTCCAGGGGACAGCATCTGGCGTGCACAAAGGTGGGGTTCGTGGACAGTTCTTGAGAGCAGGGTTAGGGTCTGCACACAGCGTGCACGTTCTACCTGGGCCAATGCTGCCACTTTGGGCACCTCTGGGGACGAGGCCCCCCTCAGGTGGCACAGCCTGCAGTGTGTGGAGGTCTGAGGTCTGACGAGCAGGGGATGGCTGGGTGCCCGGGAGCATTGAACAACCTGTCCAGTTGTCCTGTCTCACTTGCCTTCTCCCCAGGGAAACAGGAGGCTCCTAGCTGACTTCATGGTACCTGGTAGTCAGTCAGTCCTTGGGGCAGCCCTGCCACCACAGCCCTGGCCACCATGGCCATCAGAGAGGATAAATAAGGATGGGTCCGTCCTGGCCAATGCAGGCCTGTCCCCTGGGTCAGGAGCCAGCTGCTCCAGGGTACCCTCTGCCTTGCTGCAGCAGCAGGCACCCTGGCTGGCTCCAGAAGGCAGGAGCTGGCTTCCTCAGGGGCAGGCTGGGACAGGTACAGCAGGCACAGCACCCGGTCTGGCTGTGAGAGGATGCAGGATACCCAAAAAGGCTGGGATGAGGCCACGTGAGCAAAGCTAGGGTGGGTACCGCAGCTCTGGGGCACAGGCACAGGTGGTGGTGTCCAGCAGGAGCTGGGGGTCGGGTCTCCCTGTCCTCCCTGCCCTCCCCACCTGTGGAGCGGAGGGCGATGTCTAGGTGGTGGCAGTGGCTCTGGCTGCTGTCCTGTGCGCCAAGATCCCAGGCTGCTGGTGCCTGTGTCTCTGCGTCCCCTTCCCCCACACCCCTGCGGCCTCCTCACCTTCCCGGTGGGAAAGTTGAGTCTCACAGAAGCCTGGTGACTTGCCAGGGGCACCCGCGCAAAATCAGTTTCCACAGCCGGGACGGCGGGCGCGGCGCCTGATGCCCCATGCTGTGGCCGGGCCCGGGGCTGGACACCGGCTTCTTCGAAAGCGTGGGCAGTGGCGGGGGCGTGGCTCAGAGTCTGGGCTACTGGAGTGGCTGCTGGCTGGCACTAGGCCGCAGGGAGGCTCCAGGACAGCAGCAAGGGCAGCCCCGACTCCCAAGCTGCCTGATGCCCAGCAGGGGTGCTGGGCAGAGGCTGCCAGGTTTTTCCTGTGCCAGAACAGACAAAGGCTGCAGGCAGGAGGCCTTGGGCTCAGCCTGACGCTGAGTGTTCTCATAACTTCAGCGGATTCCCCTTCACAGCTGGAACGTGGTACAGGGTGAGCTCCCCATCACTGGCGGTATTAAAGCAGTGAGTGACCTGGAGGTAGGGGCTGGTGGGAGCACCTTCGACGGGTTGAAGTTCATGACCTCTAAATCCCCTCTGACTGGAAGATCCCCGGGGGTTTGTTGGTTCCTCCCCAGCCTGGGACAGATTCTGGTCACACTGAGCACATTTCTCTCTTTTGTGCCTCCCAGGCTGAGACGCTGCGGGGCCCGGGTTCCCCTAAGGTGCACATAGACACCTGCTCCTCCTTCCTGCGTGGGGCAAGGCCAGCGGTGGCCAGCTCTGTGGTGGGGGGCATGCGGTGGGAGCGTGGCATGAGAGGGCAGGGCGCGTCCCTTACACCCGCCTTTCCGGGCTGCCCTTCCTCCACCAGCCCCCGGCGCAGCTCCCTGGCCAGAACTGTCCGGCTGCTGGCATCCCCAGGGCTCTCGCTCTGTTCAGGAGTTCAGGCTGCATTGGGACCTGGGCCACTGTGGGACACGGTGCAGGACACAGCGGACCCCGTCCCCTCCTGGGCAGAGCTGGCCTCGGCACCTCCCACTGGCCGACAGGCGCTGTGAGCAGCGCTGCTGTGCTGTCTCCCCTCAACCTCAGCCTCGGCGGGGCGGGCGGGGGAGCGCATAACACGTGGCAGAGTTCCTGCTGGGGACGCCGAGCCCGGGCATGGAAGGAGCAACGCTGTGGCCTGAGCCCAGCTCCGCAACACCGGCTGCCCCACTGCCAGGGGCTGGGGGCAGGGCCTGGTTCCCAGGTCCAAATGCAGGACAGGGCACGGGGCCTTGGAAAGACCCAGCAGGCTCCCAGCTGCCCCTTCCGGTTATGGCCACGCGGGGCGCAGTGTCCCACAGTCCCTCCAGCCAGCTCCCTGGCGGCGCCTCGGTCGGGGAAGACAGGGCTGGGTGGGGGCCCCCAGTCCCCTTCCTGACAGGAACCAGCAGCCTGGAGCCCTGCGGAGAGATCCACCCCTCCCGCCAGACAGCGTCCTCCGAGGAGACTGGGGGACGCACCACGGGGGACGGCAATGAATGAGCCGCCTGCTGCGGCTCCGAGCCCTGCTCCCGGCCCGCTCCTGGGCTGTGCTCTGCACCTGGGCCGGCCGAGCCCAGGCCACCCTGAGCCTGATGCCCCGCGCCTGGCATCCACAGCACGTCCTGGCTATGCGAGGGGCTGGAGGGTTCGTGGCACGACACAGCCAGGTGATCCCCGGACTGCCAGCCGTCCCTGCGTCCCCCACACTCACCTCCCGCTCCGGCCCGCGCTGTTCCCCCGCTTGCAGCCGCACAGGGTCCGGGACGCAGCGCTCATCACCGCGGGCCGCTCGGGCTGCCCGCCCGCCGGGCACGGAGCCGCCGCCAGGCCGCGCCGCGCCTGGGGCGGGGTGGGAGGAGAGGAGCCGCCTCCGCCCGGCCCAGGTCCTCGGGCCGCCACAGCCAAGTCCTCACAGGCCGGGCTGCGGGACGGACGGCGGGCGACCCGTGGGTCGCTGAGCCCTCAGCTTGGGTTACAACCCCTCCCCGGCTATTTTTAGTGCCACTTTTCCTAGGTGTTACTGTGTGGGCCCCACCCTCGCCGCGGGGTTCCCATGGGACCCCCCCACCCTGCCAGCAGCTGGGCAGTAAGGAGAGGCTGCTGCAGGCAACTCTGCCTGCTGCCAGGGCTGCTGGCTGGGCACTTCCGATCGCAGCAGTCCCGGCCCCCCAGCCCTCTCTGGGCGCACACTGCACAGCCCAGGCTGGGGCCACACATACCTGGCACTGGCTCGGGGAGCCCTGCATGAGCTCCCCAGCCGGCACTCAAAAGAGGCACGGGAGGTGCCCAGGAGAGTTCCTCCAAGGTGAGGCTCCCACTCCCAGTGCTGGGGCCCGGCAGGCCCTAGGGAGCGAAGGCCTGGCACACGCTGCAGCAGGCGACCCCTCCGCCTGTGACTCACGCTAGACCCAGGCCCGGGCTAGTGCCCCTCTGAAAGGGAGAATATGGGTGGGGGACCCCCCAGAAAGGGTCCTTCCAGAGCAGTTCTGCCTCTGGGAACCGTTTATCATGTAAACCAGGTGCCAGGCTCAGGGCTTTCCCCAGAGAGCAAGCCGCTGAAGGCCTCT
Organism: Chinchilla lanigera; assembly: GCF_000276665.1. Classification (NCBI taxonomy): domain Eukaryota; kingdom Metazoa; phylum Chordata; class Mammalia; order Rodentia; family Chinchillidae; genus Chinchilla; species Chinchilla lanigera. The sequence goes on along the minus strand of NW_004955541.1, from coordinate 2,403,763 downwards.
CTTGTCCCAGCTGAGGGTCCTGGGTGGGGCTCTGCAGGACTCGTACCAGTGGAGGCAGAAGCCTTCCTTTCAGTCTTTGGAGAAGATGACACGGGAAGCACGGGCAACCAGGCACACATGCACAGCCTGTCCCTGGGCCTGGGCTTCTCTCTCCATGGGAACAGCTGCAGGAAGGGACTGGGAAATTGAGGCTGACTGCATCTTATCACAGGGCTCCTAAGGTCCAGACCCGCGGTCCCCCGCCCTGGGGGAGACTCTGGACTGCACCTCGTTTCTTACGCTTCCTGCTGGGCCTGCACTTCCTTCCCTGGAAGGCGGTTTTAGGACACATTGGTGTGTATGCTCGTGCACACATGTGTGTGCATGGAACCTTGAATCCTGCCCAAGCTGGAGAAGCATCCAGCTGCACCCTTCGCCCCTCCCACCTGTCACTGCCCTGAGCAGAACCCCTGTCCAGCCCCAGCCCGTGCTGGCCCAGCAACCACTCCCCCAGCTGAGCACAGCACCAGCACTCCTGCTCTAGTGGTACCGGGAGCAGTGTTGGTACCACATCCGGGGTGCGCCTGCATCCAGCAGAGAGAGGGGACACCACTACCCTCTCAGGGTGCACAGGCCACCCTTGGTCCATGCGCCAGAGTCTCAAACGTGAGGTCCTGGGTCATTACTGTCCTGGGAGGTGAGGTTCCCATTGCAGCCCTAGGCAGATATACCTTACTTCTCAATCCCTGAAATGCCAGCACTGAGACAGGGAGCTGTTTCCACACCGCCTGGGAGTGTGGGGCCGGGGGCAGGGCCTAGTGGGACAGAGCCAGGTGTGGGTCCCAGGCCTGGCCAGAGCTGCTGACTCAACTTCCCGGGGTCCATTCCGAGTCCAGCTCTGCCGGCCCCCACGGCCCCGGGCTCTGGGCCCACACAGCCCCAGAGGTTTCCTGGCCGGGGTGTGGGGGGCGGCCTGCCTGAGTCATCGCCCTGACTTCTGCCTGATGTCAAAACAAAACCACACCGTCCACGCCAGAGCAGGGCAGCGGAGCAGAGGCCTCGACAGATTCCAGGGCTGTGGCGTCACGCTGTGGCTCAGGCGTGACCGCTGGCCCCTCAAGCAGACAGAAGCGGGCAGCGCTCTCTGCCTGTGCTGGCCCTGCAAGACCCCCACACAGACAAGGCCTCCTGGCGGCCTCAGTGTCCACATGCCCGGCCCCCCACGGGCTCCTCCATCTCACTTTCTAGAGAGGGAAACTGAGGGCAGCGGTGCTGAAGCCCACCATGTGGGAGGCCACGTGGAGCCAACGAGGACAGCAGCCCTGCCTGTGCCAGGGCAGGAATCCACGCTCAGCACTTGGCGTGGCTGGCTGAGGGATGGGGCGGCATGTGTGGCAGCCATACTCCCCATCACTGTGCCCAGGTGGACCTCTGGGTCACCAGGATGAGGGGCTTCCCCTGGCTGTGTACCCATGAGGCCTGGACACAGCTTCTGGACGGGTGAGGAGCATGGTGGGCGTCCATGAGACCACCAATCAGCACAGGCTCAGGCCTGGCTGCAGAGAGGGTGCTGGGGCCCCTCTGTGCCCCGTCGCCTCATGAGCCTGAGGCTGCAGTCAGGGTGCCCTGCAGTGGAGGCGGAGCTGGCTTGGGGTCCCTGGAGGGGCTGTGGCCAGAGTCGCAGACCCTCTCAACCGGGTGCCCTGCTGCCCCTCAGGCATCCAGCCAGGCTGGGGCCAAAAGGCATTTCTTTCCTGGCATCAGAGAACAAAATAAGGCCCTACAGCACAGAAAGGAAACTATAACATGGAAATGCATAAATCTTTACAAAGAATAGCGCAGTGCACTGGCCTTCCAAGGGGTTTGGGATGGGGTGGAGGGCGCTCGCTGGGGGCTCAGTAGATGGGAGCAAGTGGGAGGGGGGTAGGGAGGAAGGGGGAAGGGAGGGAGGAGGGAAG
>NW_004955541.1:2327896-2401684 GCF_000276665.1 Chinchilla lanigera | reverse complement strand
ACTTCGTGTGGCACTGGAGGGGGTGGGGGAGGGGAGAGGGGAGGGAGGAGGGGAGGGAGGAGCAGTGAGGGAGGGAGTGAGTGGCTGGAGCCCTGAGCTGTCCAAGGATTCTTTCCAGACAGCCAGCGGTGGTGGCAGTGGCAGCGGTGTGTGACTCAGCCATCCTGAGGGAGACAGTTTCTGCCCCTCTTGTGAGTGGCCTGTCTGTGAGCTGGGAGGATTGGAAGGGGGCTTTCCGTGCCTCGAAGGGGATGTGGTACCTCGTCTAACACAGGCCCTGCTGGGCTCTGCCCATGCTGAGCTCAGGCCCCAGGGGAGGGAGGGAGGAGTGGAGGAAGGGGGCGGAGAGGGGAGAGGAGAGGGGAGGGAGGAGGAAGGAAGGAGGGAAGGGCCCAGGCTGCAAGGTCTGGGCGTGCAGGACTGACTTGTGCCCTGCTCTGCGGACTCCTTGGTCACCCCCTCTTCCCAGAAGTCCCCATGCCTGCTCCTGGGGCTGGAGTGCAGGTCCCTCCCCAGAGGGGCCCCTGCCAACCCCGAGGTGGAGACCGAGCCCGGCCCTGACCCCAGCTCTGCTGCCTGTGCCCACCTGGCCTCAGTTTCCCTGCCTGCAGTGGCTGCCCAGTGCCTGTGACTCCACTCTCGGGGGCAGGCGAATCCCCAGCCAGCTGCTGCGGGGCTCCACTGCAGGACCTGCAGGCCTGCTCCTTCTCATGAAAGGAAAACAGTGAGGATCGTAACCCAAGCCGGCGCTGTGAATGGGGCCTTTCATGGGCGCAGAGCAGGGCTGGGCCCTGGGCGGAGCAGCGGTGCCCCGGGCAGGCCCGGGGCAGCGGGGGAGGGGACCATGGCCTGGCCACCAGCCTCTGTCCCGCCCCCTGCAGGCGTCCCCACACTGAGCTAGCTGCGAGGTGGAGGCAGAGGCCACGGGTGTCCTCTGTCCAGGTTGCCACTACCCCTGCCCTTCCTGTCACTGCGTCTCAGGCAGAGCTCTGGACGTGCCTGGTTTGGCCAGTCCCTGACCCTGGCCCACGAGCAAGGCCAGCACAGCCAGGCGACGTGCAGTTTCTGCTGCTGGGGCCTGGCCAGGGTGGGAGCAGACAACTGGCCCTTGTGGGCACTTGCGGGTGAACAGGGCACCCCTCTCTGCGCCACCTGGGTCTCTGTGAATGGCCGCAGTGTGCCCAGTCTCCTGCCCAGACCTGGCCCCCGGGGGGCCAACATTCTTCTTGGAGGAATGTGGCAGGCGTCCCCAACCTCCCTCCTCACAGTCTCTCCTCCTGTGGAGGCCAGCGCTCTGTCCTCTGGGCGCGCCAGCGAGACTGGGCTTTTGTTTCTGCCACCTGCCACTGGGCCTGCGCCACGCTGCACTCTCCCTCCAGGGAGGTGCGGCGCGGCCTGCGGAAGTCCCCTCCTGTGCCTCGGAGGGAGGAGACATGCCCGTCTACAGAGACTTGCCCGCTTGCCATGGCCAGCGACCCCAGCTGGAGCAGGGACAGAGAGCACCATGCTGGCCATGGTGCCGGGTGCAGAGATGCTCTGTGGGCAGAGTAGGAGCCCACAGAGAGAAGAGCAGCGGGGGACTCTGCTGGGGAGGCAGGAAGATCCCGCTGCCTGTGCACTTCCACGCAAGGACCTAACCCTGCTCTTTTTTCTGGTTCCACACCTCACCCTCCTCGCTGTCCTCCCTCCCCGTCCAGTCAGCCTACACTGAGCTGCCACAAGTTGTCCTAAATGCTCCGTAATCCCTAGCACCTCACCAATGCCATATCTGATAGTTTTCCTTCCTGGAATGTTTCCCAATTTCCTGCAAACTTTGCCATCTGAGCAAACTCCTGTGCACCCTCAAGACCCTTGGAAGTCCCCTCCTCTAGGAAGCCTTACAGATGCAGGTTGTGGCGCACAGCCTACTGTGTCCTCCTCAGGCGGAGGCCTCCCTCATGTCTGTGTACCTGGCTCAGAGAATGTCCCACTCGACCAGTGTTTCCGATGTCCATGATGGTCCCAACCCATCGCTTCACTCCTCACCACACGTCAGGCTTGTTTCTGACACCAGAAGCCCTTCCTCTGAATGATAAGTGATAAGGTCCCAGAGTCACACATCAAAACCTCCAGGGCCGGGTGTGGGAGGCTGAGGCAGGAAGATCACTGTGAGTTCGAGACCAGCCTGGGCTACAAAGTGAGCTCAAGGCCAGCTTGAACTGCATAGCAAGACCCTGTCTCAAAAAAAGAGACAAAAACAAACAAACAAACAAACCCTCCAGGACCCCACATTAAGCTTAACAAATGTGTTGACATCACAAAACCAAGCCATGTGTGGTGCTGGGTGGCTTAAGTCTATTTGACAGCCACCCAGCTGAAGCCAGCTGGGGCCAGGAATGCCCCACCTGAGCCACATCTGCTCGGAGCCTTGGTGTGTTTCACCCCAGCATAACTTTCTGGTGCAGCGATGGGGGCCTACCTATGAGCTTGACCTCCATAAGGCATGGCCAGGGCCTGAGCAGGTCTCCTGCCCTCTCAGGGCTTCAGTTTCCTCTTCTGTCACACAGGGATGACCAGACCTGCAAGGCTTCTGCCACAAGTTCCTATGAAAGCTGAATGACTGGAGTGCCGAGGCCTTCTCCTACCCTGTGTAGGGGAGAGGTGGACAGCATGTATGCACAGGTCTCCCTGCTATAGCACTGAGCCTCCTTGGCATTGACTCTTCCTCCTGTTTCAGGAGAGACTGGCTGTTTTTCTGTTGTGTTTATGAGATGCTGTATCAGTTAGCCTCTGCCAAGTAACAACAACTCCCAAACTTGGTGGCTACACTGGTGATGTTGGTAGTCCACAGGTCTGTGAGCAGTTCCTTGGCTTCAGCTGGATTGGGTGGTTTCTGCATCCTGCTGTCAGCTTGGCAGTTGATGTTGGCATCCTCAGCAAGGTGAGGGGAGTGACCCTGCTGTGTGCTGCTCACCTTCCAGCAGCCCCTGGCTCGCCCCCAAGGCAGAGTTCCTGACACTGGGCAGCCCCTGCCCCCAAAGCACTTGGAGCTAACCTTTGTCTCGCATTTGCTATTGTCCATGGCTGTCCAGATGAGAAGTGGAGGGAACACAGCTCTGGCAGGGAGGAGCCGCAGAGTCATGTCGCCTTGGGCCTGGTGCGGAGTGGGAGGAGTTTGTGTTCCAGAGCTTGGAATCCTGGGGTCACGGTGATGCTGCCATGACCCACTGAGGATCGTGGGCTTCTTGATGCCTTGGTTTGCCAATCTGTTGAATGGGGAGAAAGAGAACTTCCCTCTTGAGTAGTGTTGGGTCTGGCTTGTGGCCCAGTCAGAGCTTCCTACTGCCAATGTTATTAATTGTCAGCTTGCTGGAGGGTGTGCTACACCCTCTCAGGCAGAGGGGCAGTGACTGCCAGCCTGGGCCCCCTCAGGGGTAGCTCTTGGGTGAGCACAGGGGTGAGGGCATAACCTTGTGGCTGTCCTCAGGGAGGCCTCTGGTCCTGGCTGTCCTCAGGGCCCTCAGAGGAGCTGGGCCAAGTTCTGAATAGGTCTCCACTGAAAGGTGCGCTGGCTGGCCTGCACAGGGCACCCAGACGCCCACAGCACACAGAGGGCGTCTCTGTCACAGGGGCTCTGGCTGACACAGGGGCATTATACTGCGTGGGCGGCTGGCCCAGCAATGGCTTTTGCAGAGCGGGGACTGAATACCTCATATGTGTGGACATGCATGGCAGGAGCATCCCCAAGTGGAGCCAGGAGGCCAACGACACCTGAGAGACACTGTGGGCACTTGGCATCCCAGTGAGCCCTGCAAGGGCAAGGGCAGCCTTGCGTGTGAGGGCCCACTGAGCTCTGGGTGGACAGAGATGGAGGAGACAGAGATGGAGGAGCACGTGCACCCCTAGTTGTGGGTCTGGAGGGACTAGAACACCGAGAGGCCTGTGGTTGGGCGGTGGGTGGCTGAGCCCCAGAGCCTCAATCCTGGGTGGTCACACTCAGCTCAATGACCCTGGGCGAGGGAGGGGACCGTTCAGGGTGCTGGGGTGGTGCTCCTGTGTGTCCTGCGGATGCTGAGCACTGTGGTTTCTGGTGATCTTGGGCAAGAGCCTTAGCTCTTCCTCAGGGGGCAGCCTGCTGCCACACAGGCAGTCTGAGGGCACAGAGATAAAGCAGGGTGGCAAGCATGGAGCCTGCCCTGCAGATCATGGGCACAGCTCTGGAACCCGGCGGAGAAAGGGCCAGTGTCGCGCCAATGTCCCGGGGACAACTTCCCTCTCACTGCCTGGAGAAGGTAGAGACTGAGGCGGGCGGAGCAGGGCGGCCCTCCGGGCGGTGTCCGGACTGCGAGGAGACGCGTGTGGCTGTGGTTCGCGTTAGTGGCCGCCGGCCCGCCTGCCAGGTCTATTTCGAGCTTTGCCGAATTCTCTTACTTCCCATCTGTGCGTATGAGAGATCATGATTTAATTCATCCTTTTGCACAATGAAAAAATGTGCAGCATGCTTTAGATGCTTCCCAAACTGTGTTAGTTATTAAGCGGGTGACTCAGGCAGAGGTGTGGACAGGGAGCAGGGAGAAGCAGGCGATGAGGACATGAAGTCTGCCAGAGCAGGCAGGGTGGGAGCAAGGAGCCTTCTCCCCCAAGTTTCCCCCACCAGCCCCGGGGCTGCAGAGGGTGGCACCTTGCTGGACACTTTCACTGGGCTTAGAGGAAACAGGCATGGGAGGGGCAATACTGAGGTCCCCATGTGCACAGGGAGTCGCATAGGGCCGCGGTCCCTGTTCAGCCCTCGCAGGGTGCCCCCTACCCCACCCATGGCCCTGCCTGCGTGTCACAGTGTGTGACCTGGGCCAGCGAGGACAGAGGTGAGCTAAGCTGCAGATGACCTGGCTGCTGAGACTCCCCGTGCCTGGGGGCTGCAACCCCTGTCCTCCAGGTCTCCCAGCCATCCTGGTGGAGTGGGATTTCCTCAGGGGAGAGTGTTTCCTCTGTCATTTATGTGCAAGAACTCCCATAACTCAAATCTTTGCAAAGCAAATCCACCCATAGAGCTTGGCCTTGCCTCCTCCCCGACTCCCCAAGTCTTCCTCTGGCTGCCCTTCACTGCGGCAGGCTCAGGACTCTGAATGTGTATCCGTGGGGTAATAGTGCACATCTCTGTGTGTCTGGCTGTGTCTTTAACCAGTGTTAGGCCTCTGGGCCCACCTGGTCTTGGAGCGTGTGACAGTCCCTGTGGAAAAGAACCTCAGTCTTTGGTCCCATCTGTGTGGCCCATGTTGGACATTGCCAGCTTCAGGTCATCCTGGCAGCACCACCTCGGGGGCACCGATGCTCAGCCCCCCAAGGCTGCCAAGAGGACGTCTCCCTCCTGTGGGCTGTTACTCTCCCCATGGGGCACATGAGTGCTCGGCGGCCCTGCACCGGGCACTTGGTGTTATCTGTACTCTCCCTTGTTCTGAAGTTTTCTGTTCTCCGTCCTGGTTTGTGTGAGAAGGAGCTGCGTGGAGTTTTGCTGCAGGCTGCACTGCTGTCTGGTGACATGGCCCAGTCTCACACATCGTGGGCACACGGGACCCTTTGTGGAGGCAAGGATGATGTCTGTCTTTTTCTTATTCCTTGCTGACCTCTAGACACCAGTCCTTTGCTGGGAAAAAGCATTGCAAGTGTCCTCTTTAGATCTGTGGCTGGAGGTCTTTGCTTCTTTTCCTCCCAGCATTCGACCTTAGGAACGTCTGAATGTGTGGGAAGTGTGGCAGGATCCAGCACTGGCGCTGGACACCCCGCACGTGGCTCCCACGAAGCCTCTGTCCTTGCTGCCTGACATCTCTGTGCTCTGACAAGCCCTCGGCCTGCAAGTGGCAGACACCCGTGCATGCTGCTCCAAACGCTTTGCCACGCACTCCGAGAGTGAGAGGCAGCTGAGAAGAGGCTGCTGCTGTCTCGACTCTTAGTTTTCTCTTCGGGTCATCTTCACATGGAATAATGCGAGCCAATCTGAAACCTCCATTGGCTGCCAACAGGTTCCGAAAATGTAAACCGAAGCCTGTCAAGGTGAAGTGTCATCGTCTCCCAGGTCCTCCCTGTGCTCTCGCCCCTTCCCAGGCCATCAGTGTCCCGCCCAGGCCCCAGGAAGCGCGTGCTGTGAGATTCTGTTTGTAAGACGTCTAAAACAGGCAAAATCCCCTGTGGTGGTGAAGTGGAAAACCCAGGCACAGAGCCCTGTGCAGCCCATGGTGTGGTGGTGCTGGCTTCTTGCCCTGCCCTGCGCTTACTGGGGTGTGTGCCCCTTCCTGTGTGATGGTGGTCCATTAATACCACTTCTTCCCCAGAGAAATATTCTTCACAAACCCTGGGTGCCTACCCTTTGTCAGAACAACTTCAGGAGCATTCTTTGTTTATCTTGCTGAAGTCCAATTTATAAATATTTTTCTTATGCTTTTTATGTGTTAAGGGATGTTGGCCAGTCCCTCAGGGGTGGCAGTTTTCGTATCAGTTTCTTCTAAAGCACAGCTGTGGTCCAGCCTGCACTAACCCTGGGGTGTGTGGATACCAGTGCTGTCAGTGCTGTTGGATGAAAAGTTGTCCCATTGGTTGCTTTGGTGCTTTTGCTGAGAAGTAAATTACTATATGGGGGTAAGGGGAGTCTGTTCCTGAGCTTTCAGTCCTTGTGCAGGGATCTGTTTGCTGACCAGAAGTCAGGAGCTCACAACCGCAGCTTGGATCAGGATGTCCTCCAAGGTCTGTGTGTTGAAGCCTCAGTCCACAGCTTTGCAATATTGAGGGGTGATGGAAACCTTAGGGGAGGGGCTTCATGGGAGACCTGGGGCATTGGGGCTGCCCTGGCCCAGAACAGTGGAGCCCAGGCTCCCTCACCTCTCTCTCTTCTCCTTGCCATGAGGTGACCAGTTTTGTTCCACCACAGACTCCCCCGTGAACAGTTGCCTCATCACCACCAGAGGCCCAAAATAACGGTTCCACCTGGCCATGGACTGGCTCCTCCAAAACTGTGAGCTGGAATAAAGCTTCACCCTTTATGAGGTGATTATCTCAGGGTTTGTTACAGTGATGGAAAGCTAATAAACATACTTATGCCTGGTTTCTGTTGCTTTGGATTGAGTTTTGAATTTACCTAGTATAAATTCTCCAAATTTATCTTCATTTTTTTAGAGTTGCTTTGGATATTCTTGGTCCTTTCCATTACCCCATGAATTTCAGAATTAGTTTGCTAATTTCTACTAAAATATCCTATAAGATTGTCATTGGGATTGTATACATCCCTATCATCACCACTGACATTATCACCATCACAGTCACCTGTATCATCACCACCATCACCACCACCACCATCATCACCACCAGCACCATTCCATCATCACCACCACCATCACCACCATCACCACCACCATCATCACCATCACCAGCACCATCATCACCATCAGCACCACCACCATCACCACCATCACCACCATCATCACCATCACCACCACCACCATCATCACCATCACCACCATCACCACCACCATCATCACCACCATCACCATCATCATCACCATCATCACCATCGTCACCATCACCACCATCACCACCATCATTGTCATTCACCATCCATCATTGTCTCAATCCATTCTCTGTTGCTGTGGCAAAACACCTGAGACAGGAAATTTATAAAGAATAGAGGTTTATTCAGCTCACGGTCTGGGAGTTTTGGAGGTCCAGCATCAAGGGCCACATCTGGCCAGTGAAGGCCTCCTCCCTGATAGGGACCCTCTTGAGTCCTGAGAGGTGCAGATGATCACATAGTATGGTGGATTAACTAATGGTAAACTTGGAACACCCAGCTGAACTGAGTCAGCGGAGGGACTCTGAGGGAGGGAGCCATCTGGGGAGAAATCAGAATCCAGATGAGAGGAAATTTCCCGGAGATTCCCGGGATGGCAGGAAGAAGGGGACCTAGATTTCTTCTCACCTGGATGGCTTAGCTGAACTGGATGTGGAGGGCCCACTTGAGGACTGTTGCATAAAAAGAGAACTGGAGGGGAAGACGGTGCTGTCGAGTCTCCTGAAGAAGTTTGTCTGGTTGGTTTTCCTGATATGAGCTCAGCTATTCTCATCGTTGGAGAAGCTCGGGTCCTCGCTGTCACTGAGGATGGCTGCAGTTTAGGGGAGCTCTGAGCATCGCTTCCTGGCTCCAGTGCAGATCTCTCAGCCTGCTGGCACAGATCCTCCATTCCACTGGTGCAGACTTTCTAGCTTCCACCACTGACCTTTGGGCCTCCTCAGTGTAGATCCTTGATACACAAGTCCTTGGGCTCTAGGTTTCCAACCCTCAGCTGGATTCTTTGGGTCTCAAGTGCATGGACAGATCACTTGCACTCCTCTGCATTTGACTTACCAGGTGAATAGTATAAATAGTCCTGCAAATTATGTGTCCTGTATTAAATCTGTTTCCTCTAAGCCCTGACGACAACATATGACAAGAGCTGGCCAGGAGATGGGAGGCAGCTCAGTGGACAGCACTTGCTGCACGGTCCTGAGTTTAATCTCCAACTCCAAAAGCTTCAATTTTAAAAAGAGGCAGAGCCCATCCGGCTCTTGTGACTGACCCATCAGATACCCCACGAGCTCACTTGTCCTCAGGCCCATCCATCCACACATAAAGGCAGAGTCCTGTGTGCCAGATTGCCTCACAGAGGGTTCCCTTGGTGCCCGCTCTCACTGCTTCACAAAGCTTCAACACGCATGGCCATCGTCATCTTCACCCTCACCACCCATCCCCCTTCCACCAGCACCTGGACAAGCGCTTGTCTTCTCCCTCCGTGTGTCTGGGGTGCCAGCCACAGATCCTGACTTGCGTGGCACTTGGCAAAAGTTGGTGGTCAGTGAAGCCAGTCAGTGTGTTAAGCTCAGCCACATACAGGTTGTTCCCGGTAATGACAGCGGCAACGTGTGTGAGGTGGGTGGGCAGCCCTGTGCTCTCATCTTCTGAGCAAGTGTTCTGTACTTCTTAAAGATGAGGGCATCAAGGCCCAGGCCAGGTGGATCCTGTGGGAGGTCCAGGAATGTATGAGAGACGCTGCTGGGATCTGATCTTGAGCGACCGGCGCTACACCCCTCAGGGCACCCCAGCTGCCAGGGCACCCCAGGGAGAGTGAGCTCCGTCCTGGCCCAGCACACAGGGCCCTAGGACCCCTGGGTGACACTGAGCAGAGAGAGCTTTGGGACTTCAGAGGAGGTGTGCACGATAAACGGGTGTGGGCATCCAACAGCACAGCAGCCAGGGAAAAGAAGGCCGGGTGTGAGTGTCCCCTGAGCTGAGCCCTGGATCCCAGCGACCATCACTGTGTGCAGGCACCGAGCGTCCTGGAGGCGCCTTGGTGGCCTGACCTGAGCCCTCACGGGCTCCTGCAGGGGTTGGGAGGGGTAGGGCTCGTGGCCCCATCTGGAATCCTGTACAGTGCAATGAACGGACTATTTCAGAGACGTATTTATTAAAAGATGGAACCAGAGTGCTCCGTGCAGCCTCCATACTGGTCAGCGTGGAGCCCGGCCAGCGTGGCGCCGGCCCCAGGGCAAACAGACCGCCATTCTTATCCCCCGCGCCGGGAGTCGCAGCAGTCGCTGGTGCCCACAGATGGCAGTGTCCCCATCCAGCTGAATTCCTGACCTACAGCCTCCTCCAAATTGTGGGAGAGGAAACTCAATATTATTTTAGGACTGGCCTCTGCATAATAGGAGGGCAGAGAACAATTGGCGTTTATATCACACACAAACCAACCCACTGCTGTCCTCTGCAGCAGCCATGCTCAGGAAGGAAGCCGAGTGGCCAGGCTGGGGCCTTTCTGGACAGTCACAGCCCCAGTGGCCCTTGTGGAGGGGACGAGGAACACGCACAGGCACGTGGCCGGGCTGGAGGGAAGGCGGAGCCAGTCTGCAGGTGGGCTGGGTCTCTTTACCCGGGCAGCTTTGTCATTGGCTGGGAGCAGCCTGAGGGACGGGGTTGTGGGAGTGGGCGTGGCCAGCGTGGTGGGCGTGGCCTTGGGTGCGTACTTCTCCTCCAGGAGTTCTGAGCCCAGGTCTGAGCCTGGGCTCCGTTCTCCATCAGGGGCAGGGTGGCACTGTGACGCACAGGGACTGCTGGCCCCTCCTGCTGCACCTGTGAACAGACCTGGCCTGCCTGCCTGCATGCTAAGGGTCCCAGCCCGGCTGGCAAAGGGACACAAGGAGGTGCAGACCCAGGGCTGGCATGAAGCCTCCCTGTTCCTCCGGGGGCTCCTTGCAGGCCTTGGCTGGTGGGACAGGCCTGTGCCTCCTGCTCCCACATCTGGGAGGCAGCCCAGGTGTGGGGCAGGGATTGAGGTTAGCCACTGCTGTGTGACCTTGGGCAAGTCACCTTGCCTGTCTGAGCCCGGCACCCTCATCTCGAGGCAGTGCGGACACAGTGTCCCAGCCAGGTTCACACGGGGCCTGGGAGTGGACTGGAGCCTGCGCTTTCCTGTGTCACGGGCTCGGCCCAGGGTTTCCAGGTCAGGGACTGGATGTCCACCTGTGGTAACAATGGGAAGCGTCTGGATGTGGGGAGGGGTGGGCTCACACTGAGGTTAGCTGGCCCCACACTGGTGGCCTCAGAGCTCTCTAGGACACATGGACCTTGAAACCTACAGAGGGACCTAGAAACAAGCAGGAAATGAGGGCTTGAGTGGCCACCTTCAGGGTCGCCAGCAGGGCTGTGGGAGCGGAGACACAGGTATGCAGATCTGCCTGGCGCCTTCACTGCCCTGCACACCACCCCCTTCCCAGAGCAGGTGGGAAAGCTGAGAGGAGACGGCACAGCCTGGCAGCATCTCACAGCATGGCAGATGGAGCTTCCAGAGGCTTCTCTTGCACTGTGGAACTATCAGCAAGAGGGGGACCCACCCTATCCGCATCCTGCCCCGCGGGATACACACACAAATACACACAGGGATGCTCTGGTACCCACAGGTACATGGGGTCACTCATAGGGAACACCCTTGTTCATTCTTTGGGGGCAGCAGCCCCTCCTAGGCAGAGGCGGCCCCACCTGACCCCACCCCACGCCTGCCTCCTATGGATGGGGCGCAGCTCCCCACCTCCCTGGAGGAGCCCCAGCCTCCAGTGGGATTCATGGGAGGCGGGGCTGGGATCTGACCCTGAAGGCCCAGCTAGGACACCTTTGACCTCTGAACTGCAGCCCACCTGTAAGGGTGTGGCAAATCCTCAGACCCCCCCACCCCAGGCTGAAGTGCTGTATCAGGGAGCCCCACGAGACGGCACAGGAGGTTGGGCGGTGGGTCCACCACTGTGGTGACACACAGGGCATGAGGAGGAGCCAGGGGCCTGGGCTGTGACTTGCTGACAAGTCACTTGCTGATAAGTGTGGGATCACACTTTGAGATCCCTCAAGGCCCGGCTCTTCCCTCACAGCATGGGGCCCTCTGTCTGGGCTCTGAGCCTGCCGGCCACAACCAAGGAGTGCTAGGCTGTCCAGGCTGCCCTGGCTCTGGCCAAACGCACCTGTCACCCGGGCAGCTCTGAGCCACCAGGCAAGGTCAGAGTGTGAGGTCACAGCTGGGTCCCACGGCTTCCCACTGGGTCTGGGGACACGGTCCACTCCTGACAGGCTCCTGCCCGGGAGTTTCAGCCTGGCAGCCCTGGGCACTGCTCTGTGTCCTGGGGCTCCATCCTCAGCAGCCCACCCAGCCGCAGGCAGGTGATGTGATGCCCAGGATCCGAGGGGCTGCACTGGCCCAGGGCCGAGTTATCAGCCCAGCTCCTCAGTTTCCCAGTTCGGCTGCTCCGCAGGTCAGGACCCCGAGGCTGTCGATGTTACAGGGAGAAGTGCATCGTGCAAGCGGACCCCCTCCGTCTCAGCTGCTGGCCTCTCCTGTTCCAGCATTGTGCCAGCCTGGGCTCAGGGAGCTGCGGAGCTGTGAGGGCCTGTGCTTGCCCATGGGCATCTGTCTGTGTGCCCTCCGCCTGTGGCAGGGGAGAGGTCAGGAGCCGTCTCACCCGGGCCCAGGGCCATGCAGAGGAGAAGGTCTTGAGCTGCCCTAAGCCTGGGGGTGACGGGCCACTCTCACAGCGGCCTTGCTCAGCCCCCATGCCTCCTGAGCACAGTGTGAAGCAGGCCCTGCGCTTCTCACCACTGAACAGCCAGGGAAACTGAGGCCAACGCAGAAGGCGCTTACCTGAGGCCGGGCCCTTTGGTGAGCCTGTGGGCCCCATGCTGGGTCCTGCCATCTCCTGCATGTGGTTGTCGAAGCTGTTCACCCGGCACAGGGTGGGTGCTGAGCCCACGCGCCTCCTCCCTGTGGCCCGCTGCAGCCTCCTTCACTAAACCCATTTCACGTGGCTGCTCCTCCAGGTCTGCACGAGCCCAATCTGTGAGACGCAGCGCTGTGCAGCAGTTCCCTCCACATGGTCACGGGGTTTTTCTAAATCACCCGAAATGGAAGACTGTCCTGTTCAGTGGCCGCTCCTCACTTGTCCCTGTCCCCTGCGGCCACCCTTCTGCACCAGCTCTGGAGCCACTGGTCCTGGGAACACATCACACGACACGCAGCTTCTCTCATCAGTGCTGGTCCTCAGAGCTCATGTCGTGGTGCAGCCAGGGCTCCGTGGAACGAGGTTCTGTTGTCACACGCAGAATGCACAGGCAGTGTTGACCTGGTTTTGAAACCTGTCTGTGACTGAAGGAGAGGGGACAGGTGCTGGTCCTGCATGCAGTGACTCTGTATCGCCTGCCACCTCTGATCTTTCCCAGGCAAAGCCAGGACCTCACAGGCCCTGCCAGCCCGAGGGAGCCCCTACTCCAGCTCCCAGGTTCAGGGCCTTGTGATTTGAGGCTGCTGCTGTGATTTGAGTTTTGTTGAAACATTACAAGGGTCTAGCAGGAGCTGAGTGGAGCCGGAGGGCAGAGAGAGGTCTCAGAAAGTCTCTGCATGCAGTGACCCCTGTCCTGAGAAGCTGAGGATGGTGCAGCCTGGTTCCAGGGTCTTCGGTCGGCAGTGGATCCCACCTGATGGCCCCGTGTAGGCTGAGGACAGGGATGACCTGCATTGCACATGCTTATCACCCAGTCTCTGAGCTCCTGGAGCAGTGGCCTTGATGAACCCCTCCCCTCATCTGCTGATGACATCATGTGGACATGCCTGGCAAGGTCATGATGCTGGCCCAAGGTCACAGCTGTGCTAGGTATGAGGTGCCAGGGCTGCAGCGAAATGCCCCCCACGTGACTCACACACAGGTCACTGTCGCCACCTCCAGGGAGTCCCAGGTCACTCAGGCCAGGTGGCCGTCAGCGTGTGGCAGGTTGGTTCCTTTGTGGCTCGGGAGCCCTTGCTGGCTTCCGGCGGCCGCTTCCCTGGGCCCACACCCTTTCCATCTCAGTGCTGACGGCACAGCTTCTGGGACTTGACCTGTCCCCGGGCCTCCCTCTGGCCCAAGGGGTCTTCTCAGTTTGGAGGACATTGGTGAGAACTGTGTGTCCCTGGATGGTCCCCATCTCAAGATCTGTCCCTTTGCGTGCACAGGGACAGAGCCGCTGGTCCTGGGATTCGGCCGCAGTGTCTGTGGTGCTGTCCTTCTGCCAACTGTAGGCTGCTCAGCCTCCCCATTGAGTAGGTCTTGGCCACTTCACAGAAGGGGAAACTAAGGCCTGTGGTGGCAAGGTGACCCACCCGGCCAAGGGGCCTGCAGGGGCTGAGCAGGGAGCTGCGTGGCCTTCCCTGGCCTGCCCAAGGATGGTTCCCTGGCTGGGCGGTGGGACATGGCGTGTGCAGCACTGAGGTCAGGGCCTGTCCAGGTCCTTGCATGGCCGGAGCAGCAGTATTTGTGCACAGGGTGTCAGGAGGCAGCAGGTAGGAGAAGGTTGTGGCAGCAGAGCTGTCCTAGAGGCAGGCGCCATCATCTGGGCCTCTGCAGAGGTCAGGCATGGGGCAGCTGTCCCTCCTTCACCTGTGGAAGCTGAGGCAGCTCTGTTTACACTCCCAGCCCTGGGCTTGGATGGAGGGGACATTCTGGAGCATGGAGTTTGCCACATGAGGCTGCCCAGAGGGCACCTGCTGAGCTCAGGACATGCTGGGTCCCCGGAGGGGTGTATGTGCAACGTGTGTGCGTGTGTAGCAGTGTGGTATGCGTTGTGTGGGGTGTGGGGTGTGTGTGTGTAGGCTGCACAAGTGTGTGCACGTGTGACATGTGTGTGCCATGAGTGATGCACACGTGCTCCATGTGTATGTGTGCATGTGTGTGGGCCGTCGGCTGCTGCGCCAGGAGCTCCCATCTGTCCATCGTCCTCCGGCCTCGCCCCCTCTGCGTGCGGCTGGAGCGGGTGCTGCTCGCTGGCTCGGGGACTCTGGGCCTGAGTTCCTTGCCAGTGCGGGACAAGCGGCTGCTCATGCCTTTTTCCACATGGCTGGGATCCTCAGCATCCTGGCCCAGTGGTATGGCCTGCAGATCTTTCCGAGTGAAGCGATGGAAACGGGGATCCGAGAGGCTGCGCGTGCCTGGGCTCCGTGCCTGGGGGTGGTGCTGACACCCGGACTGTCTTCTGGTTCAGCAGTAACCTGCAGTTAGGAGAGAGGCGTTCATGCACACGCAAACGCGCATGAACGTGCTGGTGTGAGACACATGTGAAACACACATGCACACGTGGAGATGCTGGGGCCAGTGGGTCCTGTATGGTGCTATGTGCTCTTCTTCAGGAAAGCTGGGTCCCAGGCGTCTCACAGATGAGGGAAGTTCCTGGATCCATGCCGGGTCCTGGACTCCAGACTGCACCATTAGGAGGTCCTTGGCAACTGCCACACCTGGAGGACAGGTGTGGGGGGCAGGGCTGGTCAGCACCATCCCTCACCCCACTCACCAGCTCAGGGCGAGTACCTCGCCCTAGTACCTGCTAGGCCCTGTACCTCATGGGCAAGACCAGCAGTTTGTCCCAGTTCTCAGGGGTTGAGGGTGGCAGGACTACGCTGTGGGTAGAATGGTGGCCTCAGAGGACATTGCATCCATGTCCTGACCTCCAGTCTGCGTGTGAGGGCTGGTCTGAAATAGGGTCTTCATGGTGTGACCCAGGTGAGCCGAGGCCACGCTGGAGTGGGGTGCAGACAGGTGGAGAGGTGTGGCCACACCAAGGATCACCAAGGTGCTGGAGACACTGGAGGAAGAAGCAGGCAGCCCAGGGCCATCCCTGCTCAGAGCTCCTGCCGCTCTGGGTGTCCATTTATGGTCCTTAGTCAGGGCAGCCCAAGGAAGTGGCCGAAACAGGAGAGCCAGGAAAATGTGTGCTCGGTCTCCCTGTGGAGCAGAAAGAGTCGGGGGCGTTGTGGTCATGCTGCTGCCAGGCCAGGCTCCTGCAGGCTGCCCCACATGGCAACAGGAAGGGTGGATGGCAGGGAGGACTGCGGGCAGGGTGCTGGGTAGGATGCAGTCAGCCTCATGTCACTTAGCAGGGCTCTGGAAAGACTTGCCCCCTGTCCCGCCCAAAGTCCTCGGAGGAGGGCCCTTTCTGATGCTTGCTGCCCCATGAACTCTGGCATGGCAATCTGGTTTTGGGTCCCTGGGTGAGTCATGGCTCTGAGCCTAGTGGCGGCATGGTTTTGGCTACCCATCAGCCCCTTCTGCGGAAGGAGTGTGGCCCCGCTTTGGGCTCGAAGGTGACTGGACTGGGCCAGCCACAGAGATGCTTCGACCGGGTGACAGCCCCTCAGGAGGCGCCTGCGCTCTGAGGCTGTGGGCACGCACAGGGTCCTCCTCTCCAGGGCCTTGAACTTGCCCCAGAGCCGGCTCTACCCGGGCCCAGCCCCTCGGCGGGCAGGCGTCCCCTTCCCGGAGGAAGCCAAGTAAAGGGCTGGGGTGCAGCCAGGAATTCCTGTCCCCAGAGACACCCGCTGGGCACTGCTGAAGAAAGAATAGAAATGGAATAAAAATTCTTTTTTAATGTTCTCGGCTGCTAAGTTCGGCACTTTGGCCAGAAATCTGAGCAAGTGCCTGCAGGAAGCTGCTCCAAAACCCCACCCCTCATGCTTTGGCCTCGGCCAAGAATAATGGGAACAGACGCGCCATTTTCCTGTGCAGCCTCCAGGCCACAGCCAGGCGCTGGGATGGGTGGGGAGAAGGCCAAGGACAGGGGAGGAGGTCCCGGGTCACCTGACCAGGCTGCATGGCGCATCTTTTGTGAGGCCAACCATGGGCTCTGGCACATCTGCCTCCCAGGACCGCGCTGCTCAGCGTGAGAAGCCTGGCCAGTGTGTGGGAGAGGGAAGAGGTTGGGCGGAAGCCCTGGGCAGTGGGGGGGGTCCGTGATATTCTCTGAGGATTGCAGGGAACCCGAGAACGTCCCTCGAGGGCCAGTGAGCAGGAGCAGGCTGCCCAGAGCTTGTCCTCCTGAGTGTGGGGGGCCTGAGGCCAGGAGGGCCATGACGGACCTGTGCCACTTGCCAATGACCCTGTGCCACAGCTGTCTCCCCTCCCCCAGCCCCACCCACTCCCACCCAGGTACCCAGTGCCCTGCACCAACTGAGCCAGTGTGGAAGACCTGGCTGCTGCCTTCCCATGCATCCCTCGGAGTCCCTGGCCCTGCCAGGAGAGGAGCCAGCCCCGGGAGCCTTGGGACTAAGCCTGAGAGTCCTGTGGGACAGAGCTGATGTGAGCCCAAGGCAGGCAGCCAGCTCAGCTGAGCATGAACCAGATCAGACCCATTGAGGCTGAGCAGGATGAGAAACACACATTCATCTCTGTGAACTCCTGAGCTGGGTGGCTACTTGTTACAAAGCAGTAGTTGACTGATACAGCTCAAAAGCCAATACAGATGTTCCTCATTTAATGACTTTTGGACTTAATCTCCTGGGTTTTTTTTTTTGTTTTTGTTTTTGTACAGTTCTGTACATCTTGTTTCCAGAGCCTCAATGTCTTTTTTGTACAGTATACCTTGTTTATACGGTAATTTTTGCTGATTGTACTCTATAGTTCTATGTTCTGTCGTATGTTAGAGCACTGCATTCAGGGTTGTGCAGATAAAAGCAGAGTCATCCAGCTGGAGTTTGCTTTGATCACTTCTTAGTTCTGAATACTGTGATGTACATGCTGTGTACGATTCCTCACTTAGCAACTGGTTCACTTATGACTTGGTCGCAGAAGCAGAACTCGGTGGTTCAGTGAGGATGCCCGTAAAACTGGAGAGCAGGAAGGAGGAGGACCAGAGGAAAGGGCAATGAAACTCTGCAGAGGGCTTTCTGTGTCCAGATGTCCTCCCCCGCCCTGGCACACCTGGGACGCTGTGTTCCCCTTCAGCTGCTCACACTGAGTGCTCTTCCCATGGTGATGGCACGTGGTATGGCCTGATGTGGCAGACCCCTTCCTTCAGCACCATTTCACAGGGGAGATTTCTTCTGACCCTGGATCTTCGGGACCTCGGCTGACTGCTGTGTTCTTTCTTTACCAAGTTGGGAGATTTCGCCTCTTCACTGAAAGGAAACAAGTTCTGGCTTCCCTAATCCGATCACCAGCATTGCTGCTCTTGCACCTGGGGGCTCTGTGGTGAGACAAGAGTCACTGGACATGAGCCCCTGATGCTGCGGCTGTGGATCTGGAGCTGTGAGGGCTGCTCTGGAAGGCAGGCAGTGAGTGCAGCATGGGTGCCATGCAGAGCAGACACTGACCAAATCCTGTGGCTCTTAAACTCTTGACTTCAGAGCAGCCCTCGATTTACAGAACAGTGGCAGAGATGGCCAGAGAGCTCCCACATACCTTCTACCAGCACCCCCATTGCTGGCCCTGTGTCATTGCTTATGTCAGTAGCAGCATAGGACCATCACAGATATATCCTCATGAAAGCCCTTGGAGGAGAAACAGCTCCACCTTGAGCCTACCCAGACTCTGCTGGCTGCTGGAGGGTGGGGATGAGGGGACTTGAGGGTCCGTACAGGTCCAGTGGTGCGAGTTTGTGATGGACTAGTGACATCTGCTCTGGGTGGCATGGAGGGCACTGGGAGGCTGTCTTAGTAACTTCCTTGTTGCTGGGACAAAATACTTGACACCCACAAATTAAAGGAGGAAAGGTTTATTTTAGTTTGCAGTTTGTAGAGGTTTCAGTCCATAGTTGGCTGGCTCCAAGGCAGGGTGGCATGGCAGAGGGGCATTGCAGAGGAGACACAGTTCATGGCAGGGGAGGCAAGAAGCAGTGAGCCTTTCTTTCCCTTTTATTCCATTCAAGCTACAAGCCTATTGGTTGGTGCCACCCACACCCAGGGAGAGGCTTGCCGTTATCCACATCCAAAACTATGCTGAACCAGTCAGTGGATTAGTTTACTTATCACACACCCGTAATTCACTATCGCACACACGAGATCAGTGCTGGCAAACCCATGGCACGTGTGCCACAGCAGACTGTTTGCATTAGTGAAAGCTCTATTGTGTTTTTCTTTTAAAACAAAAGATATTGATGTATGAGTTGTTTTTTCTAAACTAAAACTTTGGTATTTAGGTTTAATTACAGTGTCGGCATTTTGCAATAAATAAGTGGGTTTTATGCTGCAGTTTGGAGAGGTGTCTCTAAAAAGTTCGCCATTGCTGCCCCAGATCCAGCCCCCTATGAGTGCACGAGCCTTGGGAGACATCTAGACACAACCCGCAACTGGCATCAAGGGCTCTGGCAGGACATCGGCCCTGTGGCCCCTCCGGCTTCAAGGAGACTGTAGCTTCTGCCCCAGTGACTTCTCACTGAATGTCCCAGGGGTTCTGAGCCCATCTCTGAGCCTGTGGGACACACAGCCTCCTCCACCCAAAGCATCGAATGCTCTTCCTAGCAGGCCATGTGAGTCCCTGCCACCACTCAGCCGTCCCTACCACCAAGGAGCCATGGATGCTTCCGGCGGAGCAGGAGGGATGTGGAAGGAAGTCGGAGGATGGGGTAAGGGGGAAGGACAGCCGGCGCTGCAAAGGCCTGGCCTGTGGCCCAGACTCAGCCCTGACGGGGGCCAGATTGAGAGGCCCTCGCTGCCTCTGTCTAAGTGTGTTAGGAAGAAATAATATTTTCCTCCTTAAACACATTAACCTCCTAAGCTTTGGGCTCATAGCTCTTTCCTCTCTTCACGGCTGCAGAAGGCAGAAGTGAAATCCTGCTGTTTGGTGTTTTTCTGGCTGACTTTTGCCCCCGGGTCTCCCGGCTCCCTGCTGCCTCCATGGGGTGGGGTGCGTGGCTGAGATGCCACGAGCTGGGGCGGCCAGATCTGCTCCGTGCTGTGCCCAGGGCGGCAGGCCTGCGTGGCCGTCTACTCCCAGGCAGGACCAGGTGCCTGCAGCAGGGACGTGGTGAGTTCGGAGATCAGGGCCTGCCGGGCGCAGATGGCTGCTGCCAGGCCCCGTGATGGAGCGCATAGCTGTCCTCTGCCCTGCTGACCTTGCTGGAGCTGGGCACGGACTCCCTGCCCTTTTGGCTCCCTCACGGGGAAGTGGTAACTCAGGTCCTGTGGCTGAGTCCAGGGCGCCAAGGGCTTGTTTCCGCCACTGTGTGCAGCCTCCTGCCCAGGGTCCTGGGTCGTGGTCGCCCTGCACCGCCCTGGCCCTGCCCCAGGACTTGGGGTTAGGATGAACGTGGGTGGGGATCCGACAAGACCCCTGGTGGGATGTGTGGAGGGCAGCTCCAGCTCCTCTGTCCTCAGTGTGTCCAGTGGGCAGTGGGGTCCCCAGCAGGGCTCCCTGTGGCCTGCAGGGGGCATCCCTGGTCTTGTGCTCCTCAGGAGGGAGCTGGACAGTGGGCCAGGTGGTCAGTGGGACCCAGGTCTCTGTACAAGCGCTGAAGCTGGGCTGAGCCTGGGTGGGAGAGGGTGGGTCGGTCTTAGCTGTGCTCCCCTCAGGTCCCATAGCCCTCGCACTGCCTGCGCTTCTGTCCCCAAGATTCTGCTCCCATGGGCCCCGCGTCGCACACCATCTGTGCTGAGCTCCTGGCCGTCAAGCCAGGTGGCCTGGGTCCATGTCCTCTCCTGGCCTCAGCTTACCCATGGGCTTGGGGAGTGGGCCAGGCTCGACTCACCCAGGTCTTCCCTCCACATGCTAGCATTCCTGGCCCTGGCACGGTTCTGTGGACCACCCAGAGCCTGCTGGGTGCCAACAGAGTCTCCATGGGGCTTGGGCCTGCTCGGCTGTGATGCCCACATCAGCCCATCGTCTGCTCTGTGCGTGAGTTGTGCCCTACTCCCACGCCAGGGCCCGAACCGCACTGTTCAGGCCCCAGGGTCAGTGGGGAGGGAGTGTGTGATGGAGCACCATGCATGCACCCAACCATGGCACCCCGGGGCCAGGGTCCTGGGCTCACTCAGTCCTGCACTTTTCCTTCTAAGAGAACCCGTGTTGGTCTTCGGTGTGGCCTCATCCCACCCCTGGGCTCCTCACCCCATCCTTGCCACCCTCCAGCCCATGTGGCCTCCCACTCTGTTGGGGCTGATGGCTGCTCACAAGCCTCCTGGCCACATATCGCCTTCCACAGCCTTGGTGCCCTGGTTGGCACTGCCATCTCTTGTTGGGGGCAGGTGCTGAGTGGGGTGCTCTGCCAGCAGGGGCTGGGGTTAAAAGAGGCCTTCTCCACAGCATCCTCCCAGGGGTTTTGAGGTCACTCAGCCCCTTGCCAGACCCCAGGAAGCCCCCAGATGGTCAGGTTCAGGAAGCCCTTTGGACTCCCAGCTCTGTCCTTCTGACTGGGACACTGCGTGGCCTCTCTGAGCTTTGTCTTCACAGCTGGAAAACGGGCTTAGCAGACCAATCGAGGGATAAGGCACTCGAAGGGCCTGGCTCCCAGGACAATGATAGGCAGGTTGTGGGGGTGTCTAACCTCGTGCCTGTGACCCGTGCCCTCTCCTGCCATGAGCCCAGTGGCTCATGAAGTCCACCACGGTAGGACCCTGCGAGTGAAGGTGTGGGCACAGCCGGGGGAGAGAGCAGGTTGTTTGGGGGTGCAGCGTTCACATGGCAGGAGGCTGCCAGCCTCTCCAGCAAGGGGACCTCAGAGACTCACTGAGCTCCCAGGACTGGGACCATACACCGCACAGCCACTGTCACTTACGTGACGTCATGCCCACCGTCCAGTCATGTTACTGAGCTGCAGGCCATGGCACCCTCACCTCTTGTTCCAACCCAGATGTCTCAGCGAAAAGGGGCAGCACAGACACATCAAAGACATATCCACCTCAGGGTTCAGGACACCGGCAGACAGCTGATTATTACTGATTGACTGATCAACTGAAGTACTGGGGATTGAACCCAGGGCCTTTGCACTGACCTTCATCCCCAGCCTTCTCACTTTTTGAGACATAGTCTTGCTAAGTCAGTTACCAGGCGGGGCTTCAACCATCACTCCTCCTGCCTCAGCCTCCCAGAGTGCTAGAATTACAAGTGTGTACCCTGGTGCCTGGTTGAAGGCCTATTATTAAAATACTGCCGAGTGCTGGCCCTCTATGGTGCATGGCACAGCCTGGGCAGAGCTGAGCCCGGGATGGTTCCAAGCCAGGAGGAGGTTGGATGGGGGTGGGGCGCTTTCAGAAGAATCCTCGCCCCTGTGGTGCCTGGAGGCTGACTGTCTTTGCAGGGAAATGGGCGCTGGCCTTCCCGGAGGGGTGTGAGCCCCACGTAGCCACGCACCCTGTGGCGCCTCCCAGGCCAAAGCACTCTGCTCAGGGCATGCAGGGAGGTTTGCCAGGGTGTGAGCGAGTGTTAGCGCCCCGTGGCCGCCACAGAAATCTCCCCAAGCCAGGGCCTCAAATCACAGACGCCTGCTCAGTCTGAAGCCAAAGCCTGACATCCAGGTGTGGCCAGTGGTGCAGTCCCAGCCAGGAGGGCACCCACCTTGCCCAGCCCGTCCGCTCTTCCCGGCCTGGGGTCCGTGGCATCGCCCGTCTGTCCCACCTCCCCTGACCAAAACCAGCGCCTTCTCGTCTGGACTACGGAGTCTGCAAAGCCCTGCTTCTCATCAGGTGCGCTTGCAGGTCTGGGATCCGGGCACCGTTCTTGGCACTTGGCCAGGGCTGTGACCTCGGCCAGCGCTGTCTTGTCCCTTCCTCTGAACCCACCGCCCCCAGGGCAGCTCCTGAGAGGCCGGGGCTCTGCAGCAAGGGGGAAATCCCGGGAAGGTAGAGTCTGAGGCAGTGTAGGATGAGGGTAGAAGATGCCCTGGGCGGGGCCAAAGCCACAGCTTTCGCCCAAGAGTCAGTGTCTCCGAGCACTGGGCAGGTGGGGGGAGGACCACGTGCCAGGAAACCCCAGCCAGTGCGAGGCAGACATTGCCCACCAATCACAGATTCCCCCTGCAGACGCCTGCTGTCCTGGGCCAGCCATTCTCGGTCTCCCCACTTACTCAGGGTTCGCAGGCCTTCGGAGCCTTGAGGGGAGTTTGCCCGCACCCGGGATCTCTGGGGCACAGGGAGCAGGCTGGTTCCAAGCCACTCATTTTCCTTCCATGTGTGGCCTGGAGCACAAGCTGCCGAAGGAAAACAGATGCGGTGGAACCTCTCCAAGACCAACAAGGGCCACCGTTAAGAAAAAGAGGGAACATGGACACATGGCAGTGCGACAGGGCTGGGTCTGCAGTGTACCAGCCACCTGCGCCTTGGCAGGGGAGTGTGGAGGACCCCTCGACACCAGGCAGTGCATCGTTGAGAAGAGGTGAAGGCAGCGAGCGAGCTTGAGCAGTGCTCAGCACAGGCGTCTTGGGGAAGGCAAGGCACAGCCCGGGGCTCCTGCACACCAGCAAGTGTCATCAGGGACGTGAGGCGGCTGTGACCACGCTCGTGAGGGCGAGAGGGGTGCAGAGGCTGTGGGAGAAACAGTAGCTGCGGCTGCCTGAGGGCCACAAAATGTACTCCTGGGTGTGTGCCCCAGAGAAGTGAGAATAGCCCCCTGGCCCGTGTACACGCGTGCAAAGCAGCACTATCTGTACACTGCACAGTGCACGGGGAGACAACCAGGTCCCTGCACAGTGAGGAGCTCCCACCGGGGAACGGATCAACCTTGTGGATGGGACGCCGAGTGACAGCCGAACACACAGGGACAGACATCGGAGGATCCTGCTTACGTGGCACGTCCAGAAGAGGCGCATGCCCGGGACAGGGAGCTGTTAGTGGTTGTTAGCAGCTGGGGCGAGGGTGACGCGCGTGCGCACGGGGGTTTGTTTTGGAAATGACGACACGCTCTGGAATTACAGGGTGGTGGTGGTTGTGTAAGTATGAATTCACTGCAAGCCACGGAACCACACGCTTCGAGAGGCTGAGTGCACACCGCCTGAGGGCCTGAGGACCCCCAGCACAGTGATTTCCCTCACTCTGCTCCAGAGGCCAGCCGGGAAAGCTGCGTGCGGCCGGCTCTGCATGGGGCAGAGAGGGCCGAGTTCTCTGCCCGCGTGGCTTCTGGCCTCAGTGTGGGAACAGGCTCTGTGCCACCCCTCGGGAGCTGTCACTGTGCTGATTTCAGGGTCCTCCCTGGTGGACTGCCGCCTAGCTCTCCTCTCTCACTCAGAGGACAGTAGAAGCCACGCGTGCTGAGCCCGTCCGGGCCTGCCAGGTCTCAGGGGTGACGGGACGGTGTCCAGGCTTTGTCCTCAGCATCTGTAGTGGTGGGAAGCAGCCTTTTTTATTTATCTATTTTTTTTTTTGAGACAGGGTCTCACTGTGCAGTTCACGCTGGCCTTGAACCCACTACAGAGCCCAGGCTGGTCTCATACACGATCCTCCAGCCTCAGCCTCCTGAGTGTTGGGATTACAGGTGTGCACACCACACCGGCATGCCTGTGGTGGAGGTCAGTCATGCGGCGGGTGAGGACACGACCCATGCTAGGCCAAGCCCTGTCTGTTCCCTACACGTGGAGGCAGGGGCTGCTCCCGGGGCTGATGGGATGGATTCACTCTCTGGGTACTGCCCTGTGGCAGCTTTGTGAGACCCAAACTACATGGCACAGGGAGCAGCTGGGATAGGGGCTGCTTCAGACACAGTCCCAAGGCTGCTGTGGAAACAGGCAGGAAGCTGACTGTGTGGACTGAGGCCTCAGTGTCCACCTGCTGACCCTGCCACTGCCCTGCAGAGTGACTTCCAGGTGGCTGCTCCAGGCTTCCCTTCCTTCCAGAAGTGGAACAGCATGGCAAGGGCTGTGGCCTAAGCCTATCGTCCTCAGGGCAGGGCCGCAGCACAGGGGGTGGTTTAGCTGCTGGAGTCCCACAGGGTGGGGCCTGCCAAGGCTTTGCTGGCCCAGGTGTGGAACCCCAGGTCCCGGGCTGAGTAGCGGTGCAGGAAGCGCAGGAGGAAGCCTGCCCTGGAGAGCCGCCACTGCTGTGCCTAGTAAACAGGGCTTCTGGAAATGTCCCCTCCCAGGACACCATGGGGACAGCACAGGCCGGGCTGGGAAAGCACTTTGTAAGGTGACACGGCGGCATCAGGCATCATCATTAGCAGAGGCAGCGGGCCGTCCCACAGACTGGCCAGGGCATCCTGATTGCAGCCCCAGACCAGCAGGAATCATGCCAGGAGGCCGAGAGGCTGAGAGCCAGGAGGGGCCGGGAGGAGGAAGGCCAGTAGTGGGCTCTGTCCCAGCAGGACACACCCCGCCACGGAAGCACACGCACACAGCTCCGCCCTGCAGAGGGCCCGGAAGGAGGCTGCAGGCACGTGGCTCCTGGGCTAGTCTCATGGGGCCCCAATCTGCGAGTGACCCCCAGGCCTCAAGGTCTCAACCTCTCCTTGCCCTTTTGGACCATGTCCCTGTCTCCAGTGTCCCCAGAGTTCATGTCCACCTGGAACTTGGCAACATAGTTAGCTGAAGTTGAGGCCACTGTAGAGCAGGGTGACACTAGTCTGTTAAAACTGGAGTCCTCAGGGATGAGAAGAGAGACCAGTGCAGAGGAGAAGGCCAGACCACTGAGCGACAAGAGGGACCAGCCGCCTGGGCCCAGGTGCAGGACAGCTGGGAGGAGCCTGCTGGGGAGACGCATAGTCTCCTCTGTGGAGAGACCTGTGTAAGCGCTGACACACTGGGCATGGACGCCTGCGCTGCCACACACCAAGGGCAGCGCTCTGCACTGCACTCAGCACCTTGGAAGGAGCTGATGGCTTCGGTGTGTCTGTCGGGGTTGCTTTCACCTTAGGGGAGGACCAGAAGGGTCCACGCTTGACACAAGGGGACAACCTGTAAATCGTGCAAGGTAGGCAATGTGGCAGTGCCTGAAACAACTGAGATGGAGAGCATGCCTGAGACAGGACACGCCAGGGACACGGCGCACACCCGAGATGCACACACCCAGGATGCGCCCCTCTCAGGTGCTGGCACGCTGTGCACCCCACAGGACAGTCTCTCTGCTCTCACTGTGCCTGGGGTAGTGGGCTTTGTCCTCGAATCCACTGTGCAGCTGGGGAAATACCAATGTCCGCCTAGGATGGAGGAGGCGGTGGTGATGCGGGCACAGTGGCGAGTGCAGCTGGCTCTGAAATCGGAGGACAGGGAACCTCAGGAGCAGGAGCGAGTTCTCCCTGGTCCCTCAGGAGCCTGCCCCAGGATGGTCATAAGCTCATGCTGCTTTGATTCTTTTTTTTTTTTTTTTTTTGGTTTTTCGGTTTTTCTCTGGTACCAGGAACCGAACTCACGACCTTGCGCTTGCCAGGCAAGCGCTTTTGCCGCTGAGCTAAATCCCCAGCCCCTCATGCTGCTTTGAACTGCTAAGGGCCCATGGTCAGGACACGCACGGGAGGCTCAGGGCCGAGGCCGGGCAGCAGCATACCCTTGTGTCCCCAGCCCTTTGTTGTGCCCATGGTGCCTCCAGGGGTGTGTTCCAAGGTTCAGAGCAAAGGTCCCACTTTTGACAGAGGGAAAAGACTCCCTGCCACCCCGGAATCCACAGCCCAGAGAGGGCCGAGCCCAGCCGGGAAGCGGGGACCAGGCCCACTTCTCACCTCAGGCCTCCGTGGGCAGCTCTGCACTGGACTTCCTGTCCTCTAATAAATGCTGGGAAGGGATACTCACCCCCATGTGGCGCGAGGGTGAGTTCCATGAGTCCCACCCAAGCCACCGTGGTTTTCTGCCAGCCTGGGGGTAGGCAGGGAGGCCGGGCAGAGCTCGGGCAGAGGCAGCCTGTGGCAGGGGCCCGCTGAGCTCCTGGGCCAAGTTCTCCCCAAGGCTGCACCTGGGCTCAGGAAACTGCACCTCTGGGGATGGAAATCGCAGGCTGGGTGAAGGGGGAGACTCAGAAAGCACAGTACACCGGACCCAGAAGCACATGCTGCCCCCAGAACATAGGTCAGATGTGAGGCGGGGGTGGATTCTCCCCGAGAAAACTCAGCTCTAGGCAAGGACAGGACCCGGGGGCCTCCGCTCAGGGAGCAAGGGAAAGTTTAAGTGACACCGAGAGGTAACCGCGACAACCAGGGGGCCCACAGCAAGCTAACACAGTGCGTCCTTCTCAGTCTGCCCTTGTCCCGTTTCCTGTGCTGCAGTGGCCCCAGGCCTGTGGCCACGTGGCTCTTTCCCTGCCTCTGTGACCTCACGGCCACTTCCCACGTGCTCTGTGACTCCTGCCACTGCCCTTTCCTTCAGCTTTAGGGCCCACCTAGTCCAGGAGGGACTCCATCCGAGCCACGTCTCGGCCCCAGCTCCCGTGCTGGGGTCCACAGTCCAGCCTTCCATGCTTGCTGGGACAGTGACTGCTCCAGGCTCTGTGACTTGTGCCTGGGCTGTATAGTGGCCTCGTGACTCTGCCTGGCTGTCTTGAGCAGCTGTCCCCACCACCCTTGGTGGCTTCATTCACCATTGTAACCTGTGATTCATTCCTGACAGGCAGAGCCAACCCCTTTGGCATCCTCCTCCTCTTCCTCACAGGAAGCAGGTTGCGCCGGGGGACTTTTCCAGATGCTTGTGCCCCGCTAGGCGTTAGACTTTGGCACTGTCTTCTCCCGTGGTGTCCCCACAGCTGTGCCCAGGTGGGAGCAGCAGGCCCTGTCCTCATGTGTGAGCCGCTCAGACCCACAGCCTCGGGCATGCAACACCTGCCCTCGACACAGGAATCCCATGCATGTGGCACTTCCTTTGGAGAACTGAAGAGCAGGCAAGTGTGGCACAGGGTGTCCTCTGCCGCAACATCTGCAGAAGCGAGCAGCCCGAGGTGATGAGAAGTCTTCCGGCAATGCTGGGGTGGCCACGGCCCCACACCTTGGAGAAGTACCAGGCAGCCAGAGACAGTGCTCAGGAAGACCCTCCAGGGACTCAGGGTAGGAGTGGGACTGCGCCACTTAAGCGGGCACACAGTCCATGTGAGCTGGGCGCCATGCACTGATAGGGCTCAGTTCGTGTGCGAACAAAAGTGGGGCATCACTTAAATCTGTAGTGTCAGAGGCAAAAGAGTGGCCTTCGTAACACAGAGCTCTTGACCTCCACCTGCCTGCCCTTTGCACGCACATGTCTGCATTGCCTCCAGGGACCACGCCCCTGGTACCCGGGCTCACACTTAGTGTGGCAGGGGCTTGGCTTCCTCAGGCTTTCCCTTCCTCTGGGATCTTCAGTAAGAGCTCGAGATTGTGGCCCATCTTGGTGGACAAATAGAAGCGCCACCCCTCTGCGGGGGGACAAATCTTCTGCTCTTGAGATCGCTGTTTCTGCACCCGCCTGATGAAAGGAGGTGTTGCAAACTGTGACTCATCCACAGCCCCTCTTTCAGGACCAAGCAAGCCTGGATCCTCCTGCAGCTGCTATGTTCACCAGGTCTGGGGCCACACCTGGTCCCCAGGACCTGGTTTCCTCTGGGAGGGAGGGAGCCCTGGGGTGAACCTGAGGGTGAGTTCTCAGGTGGATCATGGACATGTGGATGATCATGTTACCCCCAAAGTCTGCCCCAGGGACAGCTGGGAGAGGAACCCGCTGGGCTCATTCCACCGAAGTTCATGCCAAGCCCCCGGGTGGGGGGTGGACCTAGTCTCAGTGCCCAGACTCCTGTGACAGGCAGGGCTTCGGCGTCTTCCTTTGGAGTAGGGTAACGGCCCGGCTATGGGATGCTGCAGACCTCAGAGGGGAGGTGTCGCGCGCTGTGGAGTGCTGGTGGCCATGAGCACTGGCCTGGAGGGACTCCTCCACACTCCCTGCACCCCTGCACCAGCCCCTCTCTCACCCCATGGATGCAAGGTCCCGCCCCTGCCCCCACCACAGCCTCTTCCTGTCACAGGCTCTGTCCTCTTGAGATGGTGCCAATCTGCCTCTCAGAACCAGATCAGGGCCCGGTGTCCAGCAATGCTGCGAGGACCTTGCCCAGGCCGGTACCTGCGTGAGGCTGTCCCAAGTGTGGATGTGTCTAGCACAGCCGTGAGGGCTGCGGAGACGGTGTGTTGAGGTTCCCACGGTGTTTCCAGCTCCCCACAGATGGCGTCATCCTTCTGCGAGAAGCCACAGCCTTCTTGGATGCCACACGGAAACCCGACTCGCCTAATAGTGACTGGGACAGCACACTTGGAATGTGGATTTCCTATGAATCATTTTCCACCCGTTGTCAAAAAATGCAGTTTTGTTTATTTCTGAAAGATTGTCTCAGTGGCTTTGCTGATGGCAACTGAACACAAAGGACGGTGGATGCCCCAAGGCTGCCTCACCCCCAGGCTGTGAGGCGAGCCATCTGCTGGGGGAGACCCCAGAGCTCCAGGGTCCAGAGGGGAGGGCCAGGCCCAGCTGTGTGCTCAGCTCCAGCAAGTAGCTGCTGGCCTGGGCCTCAAGGCTGCATTGTGGGCTTCTAGGGCCAAGAGTCTGAACGAGGGGACAGTGACGAAGATGAAGATGGTGACAGTGATAATGACTGTGGCGACGCTGATCATGGTGATGATGGTGGTGATGGTGGTGATGGTGATGGTGGTGGTGGTGGCGACGCTGATCATGGTGATGATGGTGATGATGGTGGCAATGATTGTTGGAGACCACATTGAGGCACTGCTGAGCAGGCTTTAGAAGTAATTAGTTGGCTTTCTATATTAACGTGTGATGGGGCTGGGGATTTAGCTCAGTGGCACAGTACCTGCCTGGCAAGTGCAAGGTCATGAGTTCAATTCCTGGTACTGGAAGAAAACCAAAAAAAAAAAAACCAACCAACCAACCAAACAAACAAAAAAAAAAACGTGTGAGTCTGTCCCAGGCCTATGTGACTTGGTGGATGAGCAGTGGTTGCAATGCAGAAACAGAACTCTCTACGCCAATGGTCATGGCAGAGACCTGCAGAGGCCTGTGACTTGCCTGAAGGCAAGATAACACCACAGCTGAGGGCACGAGATCTCACTCAGAGTTTCAAGGCAACAACTGCCAATCCTAGAGATAAAACAGCTCTCTCGTTAAG
This sequence comes from Chinchilla lanigera, assembly GCF_000276665.1. Taxonomy (NCBI): domain Eukaryota; kingdom Metazoa; phylum Chordata; class Mammalia; order Rodentia; family Chinchillidae; genus Chinchilla; species Chinchilla lanigera. The sequence continues at coordinate 2,372,357 of NW_004955541.1, read as the reverse complement.
CAAAGATTTACTGCTTGGAATGTCTTTGATCCATTTTCACAAGGCCCTGTTCACTATCGAGCTTTCTGCCTCAGCTACTCCCTGCATTTCCCCGCAGGCCCCCTGATATACGAAGTACCCAATAAACAGTGGGCAATTTGGAGAAGTCTTTGCCTTAGCAACAAGAGTTCTGACCTCTTGGATCCCCGTATACTATGTTACTTTGTCTGTTGTCTTATATCTGTCAATGTACACTCATCCATAAGATTGGGAGACTGGCCAGCTCCTGATAAATGGTGATGATGGTGATGGTAATGATGATGGTGATGATGGTGGTGATTATACTGGTGGTGATAGTGATGGTGATGGTGGTGATGGTGATGGTGGTGATAGTGATAGTGGTGATGATGATGGTGGTGATGGTGATGATGGTGGTGATGGTGATGGTGGTGATAGTGATGGTGATGATGGTGGTGATTGTGGTGGTGGTGATGGTGATGGTGATGGTGGTGATGGTGGTGATGATGGTGATGGTATTGATAATGGTGATGATGTAGCAGCTGCCCAGCACTCAGTGAGCACCTACTGCATGCCAGGTGCTTTTGCACAAATGCTCTGAGCCCTCACTGTCCATTTGCAATGTGGGGAACTGGTTGAACAACAGTTTTGTAGATATGATACCAAAAGCACAAATGGCAAAAGAGAAAAGAACAGACATATTGGACTTTCTCAATATTAGCAAATGATGCCATCATGAAAATGAATGGGTAACTCACAGAATGAGGAAAATGTTTGCAAACCATTGACTTGATAGTCGGTTTGGGGGATTATTTACAAGGGGAACAATATAATACAGGACACATAGTTTATAAGATTATTTATAATAGTCACCAAAAGAATCATATACAAGAGAGTGCAGGAAATCTGTCCACACACTATGACCAAGAAATCTAGCTGAGGGCCTGGATCCCCCATAATGTCCTGCATGAGTCCAGCTGAAGACCTAGAGTTCATAACAATGCCTCTTACAAGTCCAATGGGAGGCCTAGAGCCCATAACAATATCTCATGCAGGCCTATTTCACGGATCTGCACTGGGAAGGCCCAAAGGTCAGTGGTGGAATCTGTAAAGTCTGTGCGAGCAGGATGAAGGATCTGTGCTAGTAGGCTGAAGGATCTGTGCTGGAGCCAGGAAGTGACGCACAAAGTAAGAACCAGAGCTCCCCTGGAAAGTACCACAGCCATCCTCAGCAACAGTGAGGTCCCAAGTCCCTCCGATGATCAGGACAGCTGAGTTCCCATCAGGAAAGACAATGCGACAAGTTTCTCCAGGAGACTGAGCAGTGCACTATCTCCCCCTCCGGAGCCAGGAAGCAATGCTCAAAGTGAGGACCAGAGCTCCCCCAAAGTAAACTGAAGCTATTCTCAGTGACAACAAGGTCCCAAGCTCCTTGGACAATGGGACAGCTGAGTTCATCAGGAAAGCCAGCATGATGAGCTCCTCCAAGAAAACCAACAGCTCCTTACCGCTTCTACCAGCTTCCAACAGCCTTTTTGTATTCCCAACAGCCTTACTCCTTCTTTTCCAGTTCTGCCTCTTATGCTGCTGGCAACAATCCCCCGGTGGGCCTCCCACACTCAGCACCACGCTTACTCATTTCGGGTGGGGGTTCTAAGTTGACCACCAGTTGTTAATCCACCACAACTTGTATCTAGAATATATCAAGCACTCTTGACACCAATAATAAAAGGTCAACACCCAACTAAAGATGGGCAAGAGGTCTGAATAGACATCTCTGCAAAGACCAGTAGAAGCGTGGGAAGGTGCTCAGCATGCTCAGCCATCTGTGCCGAGCTCACAGTGGTGCAGTGCCACCTCACACCACCAGGCTGGCTGTGGTGGACGGACAGGTCAGACAGGTCCCTTGCACAGCTGGAGGAGCTAAGGGCTTTTGTCTGCTTTGTTCAGTAGTTTGGCCACTCAGAGTGTTAGGCATGAAGTTACCATGCAACCTAGTGATTTCACCCTGCTATAGTGTGGATCTGAAACATCCCCAGAGGCCCGTGCTAAGGGCTTGGTTGTCAGCAGATGGCATTAGTAGGTGGTGCCTGACTGCAGGAAGTTGGTCCCTGGGGGCTGCACAGAAGGGGGCCGCTTGTCCCCTGATCCTCCTCCACCCTGCTCTATGCCTCTGCCCTGTGCTGCCTGCTCCAGGGCCTGGGAGCCACACAGCCACATGACCACCTCGCCATGGGTTGAAACCTCTGAAACCCAGAGCCACTGTCGCTCTTTCCTCCCATGGGTTGTTTTTCTCAGGTGCTTCATGTCAGTGACAAAAGCCAACTCACACACTCCTGGGGATTGAGCTAAAAAAATTAAACTTCTGTCCACATCAACATGTGAGCACAAATGTTCATTGTCCGCAACTCCGAGAAGTGAGACTGGCCCACACTTCCATCAGCGGCAGAAGGGATGAGCAAGCACCTCTGTGTGTCCTCAGGGAGGATGCTGCTCAGCGCAGTGAGGCAGGAAGCTCTGCCACACGTGACCATATGGTGAGTTTGAAGTGGCTGGGGGGCAGAGACCAGTCACCAAGGGGCACATGGGGTGAAACTCCCCTGCATGGGCTCCCAAAGGATTAATTCACAGGGATGGAGAGTGGGTTAGTGGTTCCTGAGGTGGGGTGGGGGCGGGGCAAGGCAGATGGGAAAGGGTGTTGGTTCTCTTTGGGGGTGGAGAGAATGTTCTGGAATTAGACAGTGATGATTGCTCAACTCTGAATATGCTGGGAATGCTGGACTTTGAAAAGGGTGAATTCTATGCACATGAGTTACCTCCACAAGCAGCTGTCTCTATGCATCACACCCTGCCCCTTCCGCCCTCCGGCTGAGCCAGAGCCCGTGCAAACCCACTTTGACTCTGGCTGTCCTGGGTCACTGTCCTGCCTGGCCTGGCAGTGTGAGAGCCCAAGGGCAGTAGTGTGGTGCTGAGTGTTACCTTGCAGGGCGTCATGAAGACCAGAGGGGCTGCTGTGTGTGAGAGCCACCTCAGTCCTCAGACCCAGCGCAGAGGGAGGAGAGGGTGCACTTGGCTGACAGAGAACGTGTTCCCACACAGCAAGACGCGAGCTCTGTGACCTGAGGTAGACACAGATGGCCTCCGGCAGGCTGGGCGTGTGAATGGTGCAGGAGGGACAGTGCCTGGCTGTTACAGGGCCTCATAACATGGCGACCACGGCAGGGGCTGACTCTACTTTGTCTGGAGACTGCATTGTGTCCCTAAGCCCGTCATAGAATGGAGGAAATTCTGGCCCTGGCACCTCCTGCAGGGAAGCTGGAAGCAGGTCCCCCACACAAGTTCTCACGTGTGAGTGCATATAAACATGTGTCTAAGAGTGCACATGTGTGTGCCAGCCAGCGTGGCTGCCCCATACTGGGTGTGACCTCAGGTCTCAGTGTGATGGGAGCCGCTGGAGCCCGTGCTCTGTGTTCATTTGGCGTGACTGTCACTGACTGCCTTGTTCCCAGCTTGGCCCTCAGTACCCTGGCATTCGGGAACCCATAGATCACCCAGCAGTGCCCTAGAGTCCGTGAGGGAGCACAGGGCAGGGGCTTTAGGACCAGGACTTGAGACTTCGGCGGAGGAATCTCGGGGTGGAAGCTGCACCCTGGCCCAGAGCCCACAGCACCAGGGACCGTCTTTCCTCAGGACCGCAATACTGTGAGGACATTGGACACAGAGGACCCTGCTGTGGGAGGCAGTTGTGAGCCCGTCTGCTGGGGCTGGTAAATGGGAGGAACACGGGAAGCATGTGGGGTGAGTGCTGGCCTCGCCCCACAACCTGGCTTCCCTGCTGTGCAGACTCCTGAGCCACGGGAGCCACCGTGGGAACTCGCCAGCCCCGCCCCTGCTCATCAGGCCACGGGTGACTCAGTGGCCGAGGGAAGCACCCTCCCTTGGCCTCTCTACTGGACGAAGGCCTGGCCTGGGTGACCTCGCGGCTCCCTGTTTGCAGACAGTTCTGGCCCTGGTCCTGGCCCTGGGGATGGTGTGGATTCCATGGGGTCTGCGTCACATCCCGGGGTGGGAGGCCCTGCCGTGAGAGCACTGCTAACTGCCAGATAAGATAAGTGGCCATCGCCCCACACCCTCGCTCCTCCCAGGCCTCCCGCATGCCCAGGAAGAGCATACTGGATGAGGCCTGCGTGCTCTCAGACACTACAGGACACGCTGTGTGCGGCCCAGTGGTGTGGAAGATCCCGGTCCTGCAGAGCAGTCCCTGTGGGACCGGGACTTCCTGAGTGGTGCTGCTGGGTGGGTGTGGCCTGCTGCCTGCTTGAGGCCATTCGTCCTCCCGGGGATTGGGATGGCCGTGTTCTCCAGCTGAGTGCCCAGATGTCAGGGGGCTCAGAGCTGGCTGTGAATGGGCACGGCGGCTGCCTGCAGGAGGCCTGCAGATGGTGGGAATGCTGGTCAGGAAGGAAATAATCTAGCGCGGCCAGAGCTGCAAGACATGGCCCAGGAAGGGCTGCACCTCGCCTGTGGGCTCGCTGCCTTCCCACCCGAGGGGCTGGAGGACGTGCGGAGGCGGTGACTGCTGTGGGCAGAGGTGGCCCTTCCTGCCTCACCTGCTTTCCAGGGCTGAGGGTCAGCGGAGCCGAGCAGGACTGAGAGCTGGTGCCCTGGAGGGGGGAGGGGAGTTCTAGCTACTAATTTGGCACAGCTAACTCATTTCCTGTTGTTCTCCAGAACACCTGCCGGTGGTGCTGGGGGCTGTGCATCTTACCCCAAGGCACCTGGAAGAGTACGTCCCAACCTCACCCAAAGTTTGCTGAAACATCTCCTTTTATTATTATTTACGTCACTCTAGTATAGTGACAATCTTTGGAAACAAAAAATATTCTGCTTATGACATTCTGTTTTTAGTAATGTGTTTCCATTTAAAAATGCAGGAACTCTGAAGGCTGAAGATGACGTGAATGCTGGTGCGAGTGGCACTTGTTGCTTCTAAATGGGACTAAATGTCAGCAGCCACGTGGAGCAGTGGCTGCCACATTAGGGAGGGCGGCTCTGGACTCCGACGGTGACAGCCTGAGGACACCGAATTTCTTGGACTCCATCTCCTGTGTCACTTTGGGCCCAGTGCCTATGAGGAGTGGAGGTTTTGGTCTGAGGGACACAGACCCAGGCATGGAGACACACCTGTGCCCTCAGGTCTGAGCTTCACGCTGGGGATCCCCAAGGACACATCTGGGAGCTGGTGCCCCCCGAGTGGCCTGGCTAGAAGGGTCTGTCCCGACCCTTCCTGCCTCACCCGCTTTCCTGCGGCCCTGTGGCAGGCTGGGCCCTAGTCCCCGCCCCTGCAGCAGGGGTGACCTGCAAGGCCAGAGAAGTGGATGGGCAGAGGTCTGGGGCTGCTGGGAGGCAGGTGGAGGAGCAGCCCTGGGAAAGGGACCAGGCGGAAATCATCCTTATGGGGCAGGGGTGCAGTCACGTTCGCCTTGCCGGCAAGCAGCAAGCATCATGGGTCTGTGGTGTTCCCGGTCAGAGCCTGGGCAGCTTTCCCAGCTGCAGCCCGAGGGGCGCTGCCATGGTGCCCAGGGCACTGCCAGAGCGTGGCCGTGAGGAGAGGGCGGGTGACCCGGCCCCTCGCTGAAGTCACAGTCGTCAGGGCTGCCTCGAGGGCGCTGAGAGGTTTTTAACACAAAACACCAACTCTGAGGGCATTTACTCAGAAACAAGGACGGAGCCTCATCTTGGATGCTCAGCCAGAGTCACCTGACTGCTCTGTGGTCCAGGTGCTTAGGCAGTTATTTCCTGAGACCAGGACCCTGGGCAGCTGTGTGGGCAGCGAGATGGGGTGGCCGCCCCCTTTGACATCCTGTTGGGTTCAGGTGCTCCTGGGTCTCCCACCCCTGAGACCCACGTCCTGAAGTTCTTGGAGGGTTTGCTCCTCACGGGGACGCTGGGAAGTCTGTGTGTGACGGCGCCAGGGTCCGCCCTGCACGTGGGGCCTCGGTTTACTCGTCTGTACAGCATGTCCTCAGCTATCCCATCGCACTCCAGGCCGGGGGCCGGCAGAGCCCTGGCCAGGATCGGGGGTGTGGTGGGGGGCGAGGGTGAGACGCAGGCAGAGGCCGTGGGTTGGGGGGGGCAGAGGCAGCACAGCCCTGATCTCCGATCCACGGTGCCTTTGTGGACAACAGGCAGCAGACCTGCAGGGTGCCTGACCCCCAGGCCCCACCTGGGGATGCTGTGGAGCCCAGCCCAAACACTGAGCAGTCTTCCCACCACCAGCACTGTCCTGAAGGAGAGCCAGGCATGTCCCCTCTTTTCCCCAGAGTCTCACTGGGGACAAGGGACATGGCCTCCAACAGCTCCCCTTAGAAAGGTGAAGCAGGGACAAGTGTGCGCTGCTCTCCCTCCCAGCCAGTCACGGTGGACCCCCTGTTCCTGGCTAGAAGGCCAGTCACCTGCTTGCTGGCTGTCCCCAGCAGAATTTCGTCCCCTGCAAAGGTCAGATACGGTATGTACCCTTCTGAAGCTCTCTCCTTTGGCAACGCGCAAGGCTGCAGCCCAGGATAAACTGCAGGCATCCAGGATGGGACCCCTGCCTCAAACTCACCATGGAGGCTGGTGCCTGCTCTAGCAGGCCCTACTCAAAAGCAGAAAAGAGGCCAAACCTCCAAAGACCCAGATGCCCAGATGCCATAATGCGTCACCTGGCCGTGTTGACCAGTACATGACGTGGAGTTCTGAGACCGGTCTTCCACCTGTAAATCCAGTGTCCATTAAGGACATGGGTCACTGCTGATGGTCAGCAGAGACCCTGGAAGCCCAGGACACAGCAGAGTCAGCTTTGATGGATGGAGATCCTGGCCAGGGACAGCTGCTGAATACAAGCAGAGATATGAACTCAGTTTCTTTCCCAGGCCATGCTCTGGTCAACCAGCAAAAGCCAGCAGTTGGAGGTGGGTCCTCCCCCTCGCCCTGCAATGGGAACTGGGGCCAATGCCAGCCCTGCCCCAGTGGAAATACCCATGGGTACTGTCGAGGTGGGCAGCCTAGGAAGCAGGGTGCCTGCAGGGTCATCTCAGCAGGCACGCACCTGTGTTTCGAGGTACAGGGAGGTAGGGGCACCAGGCTGGCCCTAGGGTATCTCCTGGTTTGTAAAACATCACAAAGACTCTCTGGCATGGCAGTAGGGAGGGGTCCAGGAGGACGGAGGCCTTACTGCACCATGACGTGGCTCCTAATGGACGGGTGCCCCCCTCCTCTCAGGGGCTGCCTCCACCCACCACGTCTGACCTGGGCCAGCAGCCAAGCAGGAGCAAGGCTCAGGCCACCCAGATGCTCACACAAGAGCAGGGCCTCTGATTGAAGGGCGGTCTCCACGGAATAGCCAGGTGGCCAGGCAAGTAGTACCTGTGTTCACATCTCTGAAGCCCAGGCCACTGCTGCCACATGTGGGGGACAGAGGCTGGGGATAGAGGCTGGGACAGGGACAGCCTCCCCTCTTGCCACACATGTGATCACCGTGGCACAGCACAAGCAAATGAATGGCAACTGGAGAAGCCGAGGGCGCATGGCTGGTGCCGGCGGGTTGTCACAGTGTCTAAGGCTGGGCCTCTCATCCTTCACCACTGCCTCACTCAGCTATGGGCAGGGCTGGACCCAGCCGAGAACCCCAGCCCCTCTGTGACTAGGGACCTGTGCCCGCTGCCTGGCCTTCTGCTGCCAGACGCAGCGCTGGCCTCCTGGCTGGTGTGAAAGGAGCTGTTGAGGAGGGCTGCTTGCTGCACACAGCTGCCATCCCCTGGGCTCAGGGGCCTCCTGCAGGTGGGGTCAGGGACCTGAGAGCCGCAGCCCCCATCACTCTGACCCACCTGTGCCAATGCTTTCTCTGTGTCCTCTGCCTCAAAGCATCAGCTGCTCTGTGGGCCCCAGCAGGGCGCCTCACTCCCCACAACCCACTCTCCTTGGTGTGTGCTTGTCTGGGCTACTGCGACAGCCAGCATCTGGGCCTGGGAGCAGTTAGTGACAGCCCACTCTGCAGCAGGGCCCATGGCAGCCCAAGCTGTCCAGGGGAAATTGCTGTCACAGGAAAGGACGGAAGAGCGGTGGGTGGGGGTTCCGGCCTTCAGCGGCAATATCCTCTGAACAGCAGAGCTCCAGGCAAGGCTGATCAAAAGCAGCTCTGCCGGGATGGCAGCTGCCGCTCTGCCTCCTGCTCACAGTAGGACGTGTCCTGTCCCCGGCTGGCTTTGGCTGCATGCCCTCTGCATAGGTTGCAAGACTCGGCAGCTATGACCCAGGTGTCCTGGATGGCATCTCTTTGTGCATTCAGGCACCACAGACCTGGCTTCCAGATGGCCTCAACAGCTCTCCCAACTAACAATTGTTCTAAGACCCAGCCATCTGAGCACCACACAGCACAACGGCCAGGTCTGGAGGGTCTCCTGGCATCTTGCGTATGTGTTCTCAGGGATGTGGCCACAATAGGTGGACAGTGGAGCAGATCAGCACTGCTGGATGGCAGCTCCTGTCACACATGGGACACCACAGACCCTGAGCCCTGCAGATTCTAGGCCCAAGGGGCTCTCACTGGTGATTGCCCTGTGCTTGAGGGTGAACTGTCCCTAAAGATTATGAGAACTTTGAAACTACCCAATCCTCCTGCCTCATTGCCTTCTTGGTGCACTGGCTACAGAGCTGCACTCTGTAGCTGCACTTGGTGCACTGCACAGCTGGCAGCCACGAAAGGAAGCAGCCAGGTTTGCTGTTGGGATCAGTCATCCATCCATCCATCCATCCATCCATCCATCCATCCATCCATCTACCCACCCATCCATCCTCCTGCCCACCCATCCATCTGCCTACCATCCATCCATCCATCCATCCATCCATCCATCCATCCATCCATTCACCTATCCATCCATCCATCCATCCATCCATCCATCCACCTATCCATCCATGCATCTACCTGTCCATCAATCCATCCACCCATCCATCTACCAGCCATCTACCCACCCATCATCCTTCTGCCCACCCATCCATCTGCCTACCCATCCAACCATCCATCCATCCATTCACCTATCCATTCAACCATCCATCCATCCATCCATCCATCCATCCATCCATCCATCCATCTATCCATCCATCCACCTATCCATCCATCCATCCATCCATCCATCCATCCATCCATCCATCCACCTATCCATCCATCCATCCATCCATCCATCCATCCATCCATCCATCCATCCATCCATCCACCTATCCATCCATCCATCCATTCATCCATCCACCTATCCATCCATCCATCTACCTGTCCATCAATCCATCCACCCAGCCATCCACTGGCCATCTACCTACCCATCCATCCTTCCGCCCACCCATCCATCTGCCTACCCATCCACCCATCCATCCATCCATTCACCTATCCATCCATCCATCCATCGATTCATCCATCCATCCACCCATTCACCTATCCATTCATCCATCAATCCATCCATCCACCTATCCATCCATCCACCCATCCACCCATCCATCCACCCATCCATCCACCAGCCATGTACCCACCCATCCATCCTTCTGCACACCCATCCATCTGCCCACCCATCCACCCATCCATCCATCCATCCCTCCACCCATCCATCATCCATCTACCCACCTATCTATCCTTCTGCCCACCCATCTTCTGCCCACCTATCCATCTGCCCACCCATCCACCAATTCACCCATCCATCCATCCACCCGTTTCTCCACCATCCAGTTACATAACCACCTATCCATCCATTCATCATTCATCCATCCATCTACCCACTTACCCAACTAACGATTCATTTATTCATCTACCTATGCATCCACCTACCCATTGATCCCTTCATCCATTCACTAATTCACCCTCTATCCACCCATCCACCATATATCCACTAATCCATCCATTCACCCATGGTCCATCAATCAATTTTTAAGTTTATCATCCATCCATTTACCCACCTATCCATTCATCCAACCACTACCCATTGGCCCATCTGTCAGCTGATTAGTCCATCAGTCCATTTGTCTACCAGTCCAGCCAAATGCTGAGCGTGGCCTGAGCACCCACAGGAGGGGCAATGACAGTCCCTGGTCCCCAGACTTTCCTCGTCCCAGCCCTGGACCCACACATGACTCCCGTCACACCACCACTGTGACACCTCCTCTGTGTGCTTTAGTGTTCCCTGGCGGTGTTTCATGAGCACCAGCCCCACATTGAGATGGCGGCTGAGGCCTGTGGATACCATAACCAGCTTGAGATGATAGTGGATACACGGAGTCCTGGGCCATGAAGGGAAACTGAGACCCAGGATGGCTTTATGACTCACCCCAGTCCCTAGGCTCAGGTGCCCAAGGTGGCAGCTCCTCGCTTTCTGCCCACCTTGGAGGTGAGCAGTGGGCACCTCACACATGGCTGCTCCAGGGCCCAGGGATGCATGGGGTCTCACCCAGGCAGGCAGAAAGGACACCTGCCCAGGAAGGACAGCTTGAGAGCAGGCCATGGGGACTGACTCGGATGGGACAAGCAGGTAAAGTCACCAGCTTTTACCTCCTCAGCAACACAGCCTGAGCTCACTCCTGACAGAGTGGGAACAGGGTGAGTGCCTCAGTCTCTCCCAGATCAGACCCGCAGGACCCTGGCCAAAATCAGCAGGTCCCTCCTGAGCATCCACCCCTGTGTCACCTGAAGGGCCCTCTGTGGACAGCACTCAGTGAGCAGCAGGCTCCAACAGGGATGCTGGACTCAAGCACCAGGGGCCACTGGGTCTGTCAGCTCTACCACCTAGATGCCACATGTGGCTGGAGCCAGCTTGGGTGCCAGGTTGGAACGGTGGCTACGACAGCTGCAACTGGGGCACAGGGAGTGCCCAGGTCAGTGGGGAAACAGGGGAGGTGCCTACAGCAGGACAGAGGGCAGAGGCCCAAGTGGGGTCCCCAGGGAGAACACTGCTGGCCAGGCTCAGGCAGGATCACCAACACTTGGATACCTAGAAACGCCATTTCACTCACTCATTCATTCCTCACTTGTGGCCCCATCGACTCCCCCATAAGACTTGCACTGATGAGTACTTTGGGGGACACAGGGGACACAGGCTGGAGCAAGCCCAGACCTGCACAGCATGGCTGGGGTGGGAGCGGGGTGGCCAGATGGGAATCCAGATGGGTCAGTGGTTCTTTTTGCTATACAAGGCTGGGGTCAGGATTATTTGGAGTCTCAATTTCCATTTACATACAACCCCAAGTAAAATTCCAGAGCCCTGGCATTTTTAGGAGACCCTGGGAAGGAGTAACTCCTACCCCAAAGGTGGTGAGAACTGTGACTCTTTGTACAAAATCTCTCTGGCTGGTCACGTAGACCTGAACATGGCCTGCAATTTCCCGGCCCTCACAAGTAAGGAGAGAAGGGGGAGTTTCAGGAAGCGGCAGTCAAACCCAGACTGGAAACAGGCTGTTCAAAGCGCTTCCAAGGCCTGCTACTTTCTGCCAACATGTGTCTTCTCCTGCCCCTTCAGGGGCATAGCTGTAGAGGAAGAAGGAAGTCTGAGAGACAACCGTGAGATCAAGGGCACAGGAAATTTTGCCTTTCATCTGCAAGCCCCTCAGCCGCAACGGAAATCCACGGCCAAGCAGAGGCCTCTGGGCATGCAATGGGTCCAGCTGGCATGAGGACCCTGGCTGCAGGCTCTGCCACTGTGAAGCCTCATCTCTCTGGGGAGGGACTGCCCCACGACTGCTCACACTCTGTCCCTTGCTGCTCTTGGACCCCTGGGAGGTGCGTCACAGTTGTGACTGGGGGACAAACAGCTTTCCCAAGGATGTCCTGGACAGGATCTGCCTCGTGAGTCTCTGACATGGCCTGGGCTTCAGATGTGGGATGCTCAGGCCCTGACTTGCAGGAATGAGCTTCCTTGACCAGTGACAGCAACTCCCAAGGGATTCCTTCCCCCACTGCAGAAAGCAGGCACAGACACACTCTGGAATGCTTCGTGTCTGGTCCATAAATCCTGCCGTGCATATCTGCTGGTCTGCACATTGCTAATGTCTGTTACCAGATCTCCAGGCCCACAGACCAAGGAAGCCAAGGGACACACCCATCTGTATGCGCCTCTCTGGAGTCAGATACCTGGGGCAAGATCCCAGCGCCACCTCTTACCAGCCATATCTGTTTTCTGCCTCAGTTTCCTCATGTGTAAAATACTCCTCATCCCTCACAGCAGGGGTGGGGATCCAGTGAACCAATTCAGGCAACACACTCAGCATTGGCAGAGAACACGGTAACTGGGGGTCGCTAATTGGTGGTATTTGTTATTATTTTATCCATCATTATCCTCATTGGCCTTACCACCACCATTATTATCATCATTATCATCACCATCACCACCATCACCACCATTACCACCATCATCATCATCACCACTATCATTGTCACCATCACCATCACCATCATTACCACCACCATCACCATCACCATCACTATCACCTTCATCACCACCACCATCACCATCATCACCATCATCCTCATCACCACCATCATCACCATCACCATCACTACCATCATCACCACCATCATAACCACTATCATTGTCACCATCGCCACCATCACCATCACCACCATCATCAAAGAATCACAAGAACACTGGGCTTCTGGAGTGCCTGATCACCTTGCTCCTTGTCAGGAGATGTCTGATGCTCTTGTCCTTGATGCTTCTGTTACAAATCCCGTCTCAGTCCTGGGGACTGGCACAGCCCTTTGCTCTGGTTTATCGTATCTAGGTTAAAGTCCCTTTCTCGCATAGCTTTCATCACAGGGTGCACAGAAGCCTCACATCAGGAGACCTGGGCAGCATCCTCGCCAGCACTGTAGTCCCAACCTCTTCATCTCTGTGATGGGGCTATGGGGGTGGCACTGGGGTCCCTCTCAGCCCTGAATTCTAGGACTCTACCCAATGGCTTATTTTTGATTTGTCATGAAGTCCTCCAACACACATGGTAAGTGCTCAAGAAACAAACGCTGAGTGAATGAATGGAAATGACGAGGGCTGGTGCAGAGGGAGGGTCTTCTCATAAGAGAAGAGAGGAGTCAGGGCGCGGAGGTCAGGAGGCCTTCCCGGAAGAGGTGGCACCACCCTAGCAACTGATAAAGATTTAGAAGGGTGGGCGGGGACTCCTCCCACCCGTCAAGACCTTCATGTCCCCAGAGGCTCCACCTGCTTCTCCCTCCTTTCCAGGGTTCTGGGCAAAACATATGGTGTGGACAGATACACGGTGGGAATTAAAACCAGACCTCACTTTCCGGGAGGCGCGTGGCCCAGGAGAACAGTACATGTGAAGACACGCAGGTTCTCAACAGATGTCCTCCCTAGATCCCTCGCAGGAAGCTACTGGGGATGTGCTCCGGGACCTGACACACTTCTAATAGTGAGCAATAAAGTACAGGAAATGACAGTATTCAACACAATTCGGTCACCAGCCGCAGCGACGTGATCGTCCTACAGCCAGCGCTCACTGTGGCGCAGAGGTCTTGCACAGATGGTAAACGCGTCTGTCCTAACGGAGTTTCCAGAGGCAGCCGCACACCGACACGAACCACGGCTGGGGCAGGGCCCGGGAGCCAGCTAAAGGAATTGGCACTGTCACAGCAAGGGACAGGAAGCGCCGTGGGGCGGGGGCTGATCTGGAGCAACGCCGCCTCTCCCAGCAAGCTGTACCAACCTAGTGGGTGATTTAAGTGGTGTAAGGTGATGGGCAGGCCACCAAGTCAAAGAGGAAGTACAGCTTTGCCACCAAAGGTGAGTGAGAAACAGAGGCTGATGACAGCCACCTACAGCTCCCAGAGTCGCAGTCGCCACTTGGGGGAGTGGTGGAGCTCTGCACATCAGGACCTTCACGTCCCCAGAGGCTCCTCCTTCTGCTCCCTCCTTTCCAGGCCCCCAGAGCTCAGACTCTAGGAGCTCTGGCTTCACCCGATGGACACAGCACCACAGGATGCAAAGGCAGAAAGAAAAGAACACAAAAATAAGACAAAAGGAACAGGATGGAGGGCTGAGAGAGGCTTGGGGGAGGGGCCAGGAGCGCCTGTCTTGCCCTAGGCGCCCTGCATGGAACTGGGCACCCGGTGTCTCCACTCCTCCGGAGCTTCCAGTGTGCACCTCTGTCTCAGGACTCGGCCCCTCCTGCCTGTGTTGGGACCGCCTCTCTTTATCAGGGACACCCATGGCGTGTGTTCTCTGATTTCCCTCCTACACCGCCATTGCCAGAGGCCTGGAGGGGGCTCAGGCCAGGTGAGGGCCCAGGCAAGTGAGGACAGCTGTGTCCTCTCTGGCCAGCACATTGCTCAGATCAGTAGCTAGAGGACAGCCATGGGGTATAAATTCCTGGCCTCCTCACAGAGGGGAGGGAGATGAGGACAGAGCCTGAGCCATGGAATGGGCAGAAAGCCAGCGCCATCTGGGTATTCTGTCCCTGGATAACAGCCACTGTCAGCAACCAGGGCATGACTCTCAAACGGCAGGGAGAAAATCGGTTCCACCACTTGGCCCCCACATGGGGCCCAGGTCTCAGTTGGCACGGGGCTCCTGTGGGATGGAGGATGGGGCTTCTCAGGGAAGCCGCACAGCTGGGCTTAGCGGGGGAGTGAGCCCTCAGGGAGCTGTGCTGTGGCCCTTGCGGTGGCAGGCCCTAGAGTCCAAGGGTCTTCTGACCTGACACGGAGTCCCCACCCCCTCAGACGCCCCGCCAGACTCAGGAGCAGACCCCGAGTCTCAGCTCACAGGCTCCCCCATGCCATGCTGCAGGCAGCCAGGGACAGGAGCATCACCATCCCTGCCTGCTGTGGTGACACAGAGGCTGAGGCCGGAGAAGGCAGAGACCGAATTCTGAAGTCACTGTCACCAAAATCAACCACAGGGCCGGGAGGCCAGGGCTGGGCCCAGACCAGGTCACTTTCAGGCCTAGCTGGCCGGGCAGGAAGCAGCTCCTTCCACAGCAGTGCAGCTTCGATGAGGAGGGCACCCTGGGTGCCCTGTGCACTGCACTGAGCCTACTCAGCACTGCCATACTCTGCTTCTTGCGTCTACACAGGCGCCAGGGTAAGGGCCAGCCCAGAGGCAGCCTGGTGCCCTCGGAGGGAGGCTGAGGCTGTTAGCACTCCCTCCCTGCGTGGAGCCAGGGTCCAGGCCAGCCAGACCTGCAGGCCAAGGACGGTGTTCAGAGATGTCCCCAGTGATGCTTCCCCTGCCAGGACAGTTGTTCCTGTCACCGCAGCAAGTTCTTGTGCACCCTTTCTCAGTAAACTTCCCAACTTCTCTCCCCTAAACCAATTGTCATGGTTGAGGTGATGATTTGTGCAGCACTGACCTAACTGACTAGTCAGGGAACTTTACCTTCTGGGCCGGCCACTTCAGGACCCTGTGCAGGCCGCCTTCCCAGAGGAGTTGCTTGGGTCCTCCAGTGCCCCTTGAGCTTGGGATTCTGTGGCCCTGGGACCACGCCCCCCCCGCCCCCCGGACTCCCAGTCCAGAAAACTGCCTTCCAGGGATGCAGTTTTTATAGATGTAAAAGGCTGCGTGTGACCAGTCCATGGAGGAAGGAGACAGAAACTCTTGTTCTCCTCTCTGGGGTGAGCTGTGAAGGGTGATGTGTTTAGGCCCATGCAGTGTAGCTCTTTCCTGTGGCACCTGGCACATTTCGAGCGCTGTCCCTGATAGCCAGATGAGGGGCTCCGTGTTTGCCATCTGATGTGCCAGCTGAGTAGGCTGTAGGAAGAGCATGCCAGCACTCTGCACATGCATGACAGTCCTACATCTTACGTGCACTCTTGTCTGCACACATCGCAATGACCGTCCCGCAGCATACTCTGCAGAATAGAGGCCTAAAAGTGACCCCTTTGCCAAGAGCAAGGACATCACATGCATTGTGAGCACTCAGCTCCTTGAGTGTCCCCGTACATGGCCTGGGCCCCTCAACACAGTTCCAGGAGCCACCATCCAGCACCCAGCTCCCATCTCAGCCTGAACCTTGCTTTTCGCTGGGGCGTGGTAAGGACACTCACGTGGGAGCCGCTTCTGACCCCTTCTATGAGGTGAGCCTCAGCCAGCTGCCTCCTGCCCGCCTCAATCAGCGATGCTCTAAGTGGGGCCAAAGACGGCTGTCCTGCCCGCTCTCAGAGCCACCCCACACCGGATTGTGTCCCCACACCAAGCACAGATGTCAGCTCCGTACTAAGCCACAAACCAGCACAGCCATGACACTGACCCATTAACAATGCCAGCACGGCACTGACTGACCCACCGGTGATGCCGGTATGGCACTAACTGACATGTTGGTGATGCTGGCGCAGAGCTAACTGACCCACACACCACCCTCAGCACAGTGCTCAACAATCCACATGGGTGCGGCACCTACTGGCACCTTGGTGTCATTACAATGCCAACTCGCACTGACATTGCACAAGCGAACCCGTGACAACAAATATAAGTGAAACAGGCCAGAGAGGATGCCAGGTTGACACCCAGAAGAGAAAGCTGCTCCCTACCTCTGGGACCCTGGGTCACAGCTGAGGTGTCCACTCGGGGCAGGGCTGGTCTGCTGGCCGGGCCACCTGCATGCAGCCTCCTCTGTCAGCCTCCAGCAGGCTCTGCAAATCATACACACATGTTAGCTTGAAGCATTGAGAGATGTGCACGTCACTGGTCCCAGGAGATGGCAGAGTGGCCCCCCAGGTGCACAAAGGGCTCCATGGGGCAAGGGGCCCTGCTTAATGCGGCTTCTCTAAACGTACTGGGCCTCGTCCGTCCCACCCCATCCGTATCTCGCACCCAAGGTGTGTGCTGGGTGATTCCTGAGTACTCAGTTTTCCCGGTGCTTTCCCGGTGAATGCCTTTGGCATTGGTCCTTCTCACAGTCCTTGTTTTTCTCACCCCAGGTCCCTGGGGGTTCCTCAGAGTTTAGTGTGTCCTTGGCTGTGGCACAGCATCCTGGGGGTATCCCTAGCAACCTGTTCACCCCTGTTAGCCTGCAAGGTGCACTGTGCAGGGGGTGGGCTCACATCCGAGACCCCAGGAGGGGATGACCCCATCTTCAGGTGTCCACCTCCATTGTGTCCGGCCCCCTCCTCCGTGCCTTCCAAGGATAGACCCTGCGCATTCCGCGGACCTTTGAGCCAGCACATCTTGCTGGGTCCTTTGCCCTCTGTGACTTCCTGGTTCCTTCTCTGGGTGACCAAAACAGGAAGCAGCAACAGCACCAGGACACTTCCTGCCCCACCTAGGGTCCCAAGGCTTTCAGAGAGGCAGAGAAATAAAACTGACAGAGACACCGGTCCTGGGAGCAGGTGTGCTGTCTCTCCACACCTCAGCGTCCCTCTGGGGTATGAGCAGAAAGGCCTGTGCCCTCCTCTCAGCTTTATTACGAAGGTGGGACCAGGAGACTAGCGCCCTGTCTACCATCACATGCCCAGGGCTTCCCCAGATGACAGTCTGTGTAACTTCACTGGCCCTGGAGTGAGCTCCAGCCTGAAGTGCTACCCAAAAGATGCACTTCCTTCCCTCTCCTGGGGATGTTCGACAGGCTGGGGCCCTGTGAGTGCGGAGGGAGCTGTGAGGAGCTCGTCCCCTTCAGGGGCTGTGGCTCCCACCGCGGGTCATCCACAGTCATTCAGACCGTCAGCAGGAGACGAAATGCTGTGTGGAGCTCAGCTGTCCACTGATGAATCCTTTCTAGGTGGCTGTGATCTGTGGGGACATCTGTGCACCATTTCTCCTGCCCCAGAGGTAGAGGGAGGGACACCTGGGGGCTCTGGAGGTCCCTCACTCGCACTCGATCTTTTGGGCAAGTGTGTCCCTTCTGTCTTTCATGGGCTGTTCCCGGGGCCTGGCCACCTGCAGCAGCTTTCCACGAGGGTCCGTGGGGCCCATGGAAAGAAGACCTCAGGCTCCACACAGTGATGAGAGTACCAAAGGCAGCCTGGCAAGTCCTCCACAAAGCCACCATGGACAAAGTGTCCTTTGTTCTAAGAATGGAGCTGCAGATTGGAAGAACAGAATTGGATTCTGTATTTTAAAACCTTTCCCAGTATAAAGACACACAGGAAAGGGAACAGGATGCCTGGCTGACCACATCATCACACACAGAGCTACATCAGGAGCTGGGACACTGGCCACTGCCCTCGCCCCACGCAGCCAGGGCCTGGCTCTGGCAATGAGGGGTTTGTCAGTCCTGTGACTTCTATTGGTGGAAACAGTGCAGCTGGCACGTGTGCCTGAGCTGAGTTGGGAGGAGCAGTGGATTCCAGCGCTGGGCAGGAAGAGCGTAGGGTGACTTGGAGCATCTTGTGCCAGCAAGTCAGGATGCACTTGGGATGACTCAGGAGCCCATGGGAGCTGGGGACCATGACAACAGGAAGCACGATCCAGGAAGGAGACAAGTGATGCTAGATTTTATGAAAAACCTAAACACTTTTTCTGTGAAAGATGCTAAGATTAGCCACGGTCTAGGAGAAAACATTTGCAAAGCTCTGATAAATGTTTATATCTAGAACATAGAAGGCATTCTTAAAATGCAACAATAAGAAAATCAGAAATGGGCAAAAGATATGAATAGGCAATTTGCCAAGAATCCACAGATGGCAGACAAACAGGTGAGAGGATGCTCTGCAGGATGGGGGGACGCATGGGGAGATTGGTGAGATGCCATTGCCTGCCTGTAGGGACGTGGGAAGCCCCTTGAGACCTGAGTTTGGAGCATGGAAAGCTCATACCCAGGGGAGTGCAGAATGCTGAGCCACTTCAGAAACAGAGAGATCATTTCCTATAAAACTAGACACGCTTTTACCCCATGACCCAGCAGTTCACTCCCAGGCATTTACTTGAGTGAAGCAAAAGTTTATGTTCACACAAAAGCTTGCATGTGGGTGCATACAGCAGCTTTGTGCAGAAGCAGCAAGGTGCATGCCAACAGGCTGCAGACTGTTAGAGGCTGCAGAGGGTCCTCCTGGTCAGTGCTGTCCAGCGTTAGAGACGGACCCTCTAATGATTGCCAAAGCAGCGCATAAACCTGAAATGCACTCTGCTGAGTGAAGGGAGCCACACCCACACGCCCCACACCGTGTGATCCCATTCTTGTGCCGTGTGGAAAAGGACTACATAGATGGAGACTGGGTCAGCGACACTCGGAGGTTGGGACAGGAGAGGGTGTGATTATGGAGGATTTGCATAGGAGAAATGGAGAGTGGGTCCTTCCTGGGGCAGGAGACACAGTGTCCAAGCATTTGCCAAACCCAGAGAAGTTTATGCTACAAAGAGTGATGTTAATGCATACAAATTAATGCCAAAAAATAGCAGCATGCCCAGAGATCCCGGGTGGACAGTGCCGGGGGTCACACACGCTTCACAGCCTCCCCTTGGGGGCTGAGTGGAATGGCTGTGGACATGGGGTCAGTTACACAGGGCAGGCAGACCTTGGAACTGCAGGGTGGGTGGGTATCTCTATTCATGCTGTTGCCCTGGTCCCTGAGGGGAGCACGGGCGGAAGAGGCGGTGGCGGAGCTGGCATCAGACTGGTGCAGAGCCCACGGGCGTTGGGGGTGCAGCACAGGGGCTCAGCACTTGAGGAGGTTCAGAGGGGTTGGACGGGTGCGTGCTTGCTGGTTGGTTAGTGAGGCACATGGGAAAGCCTGCCCAGTGCTCTTGCTTCCCTCTTCTGGATCTGCAGCCCCAGAGAGTAGGATCCTTGTCTAATGGCCACACACAGGGCAGGCTGACAGCTGTGCACGAACTTGGGTAGCCGCTGGGCCAAGCTGTGGACAGTGGCCACAGAAGTCAGGATGGCCACATTGCATAAGTGTTCATCCCTTTGTCTCACCAAGTGCCATTTAAACTTAAAAACTGTTACTTTTAGGAGGTTTAGTTCTGTAGGAAAGCTGTGAGGACAGTGCACACTGCCCAGTGCCCACACCCAGTCCCTCCATTCCCTCACTCTCCCAGAGTAGGCTCCTGGCCTCATCCCTGCTGTGGCCCAACTGTGCTGCCCTTGTCCTGTGTGCTAGGGCGACCGGCAGGGCAGCCTGGAGCAGCAGAGCCCTTCAGGCTCAGGCTGTGGACATGTGTGTGTCCCTGGGGGGACCTGGGAGCTAGGACAGGGCTGTGTGTGAGTAGAGGGGAGCTGAGCTAGAACTGGCCCTGAGGGTCAAAGGGAACAGGGATCCTGGGGTCACAGGATCCTTGAGGTTATGGGGTCCTGGGGTTGTGCCTGTGGGGGCCCTGGGTGCTGGTCAATTGTCCCGAGAGCTTGTCCTCCCCGATGCAAAGACTCTAGCTGCCTGGGTGAGGAGGGGACTGCACAGAGTGCCCAGAGCTATAAAGGCCCAAAGTGGAAAAATCTGTTGTTTTTCCTGAAAGCGCTGGAGCGGGGACAATGGCAGTTTTGTTTCGCTGGCTCCTCCAAGAAGCCACTGCTTCCTCTCCCTGCACAGCTTCCTGCGGGGAAGCAGACCAGGGAGGGGCCCCATCGTCCAGGCCGCAGACTCCTTCACTCCCCAGGACCTCCGGAGCCTGTGTTGGGGGACATGGCGATCCCCACATGCAAGCCCACATGGCCCACGGAGTAAGAACAGAGGGCTTTGGTCCTGACTCCTTGCTGTGTCGTGGCTTCTCTTCCTAGGAATGTTTACTTAGAGAGACAAAGGCAGACCCACGTCCTCTACCCGTTTCCAACTGAGCCAAGCGGGGCCCAGGGTGCCCCACACGGGCAGGCTACCTCCAGGTGCTGCCACTGCCTGTATTGGAGGGCAGCTTACGGATAACTGGGTGTAAGGGAGGTGTTGAGCAGCACATGCGTGGGATGATGGGGAGAAATGTCGTCTACTCACTCGCCTCCACTCACAGGCTCTGAAATGTCATCTGCTTTTCTCACTGTTAAAACCACCGCCGATGTCATCACCTGGTTATTACGCAGACTCGTTGGTTTTAGGTTTCTAAAGAGACAGTGCTGTGGGGCCCAGCTGAGCGCTGCAATGCCATGTCTGGGGCCGGATCCCGCAGCTGCCCCTCGGCCTTTACCCCAGAGCCTGGTGAACGCAGACGGCCCTGGGGTGGGACAGCCATCAGCACCAGGGAGTGGAGCTTGTTGGGCCGGGGCTGGGGCTGGGGCTGGGGCTGGGGCTGGGGCTGGGGTTGGGGTGTCTCCAGGCCACCTGTGGACATCTTAGGCCCTCAAGAGGGGGCCCTGGAGCTGGGGCTGTGTGGGAGGAAGCAAGGCATCTGGGATATAGGGGGCATTTAGGAGGGACAGGGGGACCCCAGCCCCTGTCCTCTCCCTGCTTCCTGGCCACCATGAGGTGAGCAACCTCCTCCACCAGGTGCAGGGCCTCTGAGGCCAGGAGCCAAGGTAAACTTCTTGGACCATCTCAGGCAGCACAGAGCTCCTACATACACACACACATGTGCACACATGCACACACATGACTGTGGGGACCTGCAGCCCTGGCAGGGGTTAGATGCATGGGTGGGTGGGGACAAGGGTGTGCATCTCATGTACTCTGCTGATTCTGACGTGAACTGGACACTTCCTCCCTGCTCCCTGCTTGTCAATACCTCCAGCCCTGAGATGTCCCCTCCTCCCGGGAGCCCCAGGACAGTGACTCGCGGCCCCGAGTGTCCCTGCCAGAACTGCCACACCTTTTCCCTGGTCTCCCAGGGTGAATTCCCCAAGGACACACAATGAATGAACGAATGAAGAGTGAGTAAGTTGTGAACACACTGCACTGTGCCTACTCTGGGGCGGCGCCTAACCTTGGATGGGAGGCGAGAAGAGTAGAATGCGCCCAGGGTCCGAGCCAGGAGCTGAGGGTGCCCTTTGAGCACTGGAGGCTCTGTGCCCGGTGACGTCTGCCCAATGCCCACACAGCCACATCCTAAGTCTCCCGCCAGGTGAGCCAAGGCCACCATGCAGGATGGCAGGCACCGTGGGGCTCTCAGGCCATACTGACACCAGGGATGTGTGGCGCTGGACATCTGAGACCCGAGCCCTCCCCACTGTACCGTGCTTGGGAGGCCGGCCCAGGAGGGTGCACGGAGCTGGATCCAGGGTAAACAGCCGCCTACTGTGCCGCCGGGAAATGGCCAGAACTAGGCCAGGAGCCTGACTCACACTGTGCAGCCGGGAGAGGACGCTGGGGACAAGAGGCCCTTGCTCGGGTGACTTACATGGGCTTGCAGAGGAGGGGGAAGGTGGCCGTCTATGGTGATTCATCTGGGAACAGGGCAGCAGCTTTTGATCTCTGCGGGGTGGCTGACCTCCACCAGGGACTCCCTGGGAGGTGACAGCAGCCTGCTCGGGGGCACAGGAGGACACATTCCTGGAGGCCAGGCCAGGAGCTGACACATCCACTCACCCACTGTTCTGGAGCCAGACTCCGGCATGCAGCAGCCGTGAGAAGCATATCGTGCCCCACATCACCCTGAAATTCCCACGGTGTCTGCCCTGGGCTCTTCATGGTGCGTGAGCTCACATGGAGCCCGTGCATTTGCCCCTGCTGGCCCAAAAGACGAGGCTTTGGCAGGAAGTGCAGTCCCCTCAGAAATCACCCTTCCCGCTCAAAAGCCATGGGTGTCGCAGAGACCAAATGCCTTTGCCCCCGCTGTGCCAAGGGTGCTTGGAGTTCTGCGCAGGAGAGCACAATTTAGTCTTCAGTCAGTCCTGGCCTTCCCCGAGGAGTTGGGCGCTGGTAGATTTCTTCTCGTTATTGGCAGTAAATTCCCAGGCTCCAGGGGACCATCAGGTTCATGCTCTCCAAGATCGTGGATCGGATCCATGCCTCTGGGCATATAGCATGCTCTACCTGTGAGAGGTGACTGCTTTATGCTCATCCAACTGTCCATCCATCTACCCATTCGCCATTCCCCCTACCCATCTGTCCATCCGTGCATCTAGATATTCACTCACCCGTCTACTCATCCATCCATCCATCCATCCATCCACTTGTCCATCCACCCATCCACTCATCCATCCATCCATCTACCTATCCATCCACCCAGCCTAGCTTTCCATTCCTCCAGAGATCCATCCACCCATCAATCCATTCATCCATCTCTCCATCCTTCCATTCACCATCCATCCAACCACACACACTGGACCACTCTCCACATCTGCCCTTGGGGACCTGGGTTTGAAGGAGATGCTCTAGCCCTATGGCTGCCCTGGGAACAAAGGCTTTGAGGATGTTTTCTTTGGGAAGAATAGCCTTGGGGAGGCCTCTCAGCCCATTATCAGCAGAGCAGGGGACCAATGCCAGGTGTGAACACAGATGACAGGCACTCACTCTGCCTGGAGGGCTTGAGGAAACTTCTAGAAGGGGCTATAGCCATCTTGGATTCCAATCGAGGGCAGAAGCAACTGGCAGGCAGGAAGGTGTTGCGGGAAACATGGTGTCCAAAGTGGTGACTACGGTCAGGTGAGGTCAGCCAGGTGGGCAGAAGCAACTGGCAGGCAGGAAGGTGTTGCGGGAAACATGGTGTCCTAAGTGGTGACTACGGTCAGGTGAGGTCAGCCAGGTGGGCCTGAGCCAACATGGCCGAGTCCCCTCAAGAGATCAGGTGCAGATATGCCGTTTTTCTAGGAGGTCTGGCCCATTGGTGTGGACTCAGCAGGTCAAGCACAGGTGGGTGCCTTCAGCCGTGAGCAGACCTCGCTGCCTGGCCCGAGCATGAGTCACCATTTTTGCAAGCTCCACAGACCGCCCCCAGCAGCCACACTGTGACAGGCAGTGGCTGAGGCCCTGGTGACAGGACAGGACGTGGACAGCAGGTGGGTGTGCGGGCGTGGCCCACCAGCCCGCAGCGCTTCCCGCAGCGCAGGCAGCCAAGTCAAAGGGGTTTTGTTCCCTTTGTTCTCGCTCATTCCACAGCGGCTTTCACTGGACTCATGATTCTCAACCAGTTCCCTCGGCAGCTGAAGGACTTCCCTTCAGGACAGGCTATGTAAACACCGCTTCAGACGGGATGCCAGCCTGGCCAGGCTCCTCTTGCTCTTGGGCAGCAGCTGGAGTCCTTGCTGGTGGCAGCCGGGCCGACCCTCACGTGCTGCCTGAGCTGGCTGGCTGGTGTCCTCCGAGAGTGACCATGAGTGCAGACAGGGTGTCCAAAGAGGTGACTAAGGTCAGATGAGGTCACTTGGGCGGGCCTGAGCCAAGTGGCGGAGTCCTCATAGGAGGTCAGGACACAGGTACATGGGGACGACCGTGAGAGGACGTAGCAGGACGCACACCCAGCCCAGAGCAAGGAGGATCAAACTCTGGCTGTGGCCCCGTCGGTAGTGCATGTCACGGGAGCCTGAGCCTCCACGCGTGCCTTTCTCCCTGTGTCCCCTCAGCACAGCCCGCAAGTGGGTCACGTCCCTCACTCCCCTCCTGCTATCCAGAAGACCAGAGCCCTGGCCAGGACAGACGGCCACACTGACCAGGATGTGACCCGCTATCAGTTTGGAGAGCCGGGTCCCATCACCTCTGTGTCACTCTGTTTGAAATGTCACATGCGGCTCAAAGGACGCCTGACAGTGTAGTGACCCCCCCATGCACCCTGGGCAGCACAGACTGAGGCTGCAGGGGCTCAGAGGAAGGGAACATGCAGGGGTTGGGGAGCCAGACTTCTACCTCGCTGAGCTTGTGACCTGGGGCTTCCACGGCTGTGACAGCCCACCTGGGCAGGCAGACCGTGATGAGGGCTGAGCTGGCCCGGCGATGCCAGGGTCCCCAAGTCTGGGCTCACTTTTCTCAGCCTCCCAAGTGTCATACAAAGTAACATTTCTTGGGGGTGACAGCAGCGCTCCCTGCCATGAGTACCTTGGGGCCGGCAGGGGCTTGTATACCCTGGGTCCCTGGCCTCCGCAGGCAGGGCAGAGGGGCTGGTACTGGGGGTCTTCACATTGCTTGCACCTCATAAGGATGCCTCATAAGGTGTCTCCAAAGCCACCTCCCCAGGAGCAGCTTTCCCTCCCCTGCCCTAGTCCTCATCCCAGCCCCGGGGTGCCCCGAGCTTCCTGGCCCTCCTGGCCTACATGCTGCGGCTTCCTGTGGTTTTCCTAGCGTCTTGGCAGCATTGGGCATGGAATGCGTGCCATGGCCAAGGTCGCATGCCCGTGAAAACAGACTTCCACAGAAAAAGCCGCCTCCCAGCACAGGCAGCCCCCAGCGGCGGCGCCCTCTTGCTGTCCCTGCACTTGCCTTTTCTGGTTTCTCTCCTGCCCTCCCTCGCTATCACAGGATTCTTGGAGGAAGGCCTCAGGTGCGTCCCAAGTTCCCCCAAGTTGGTCTGGGTGTGAGGACCGACTGGGTGCCTGCACTGTTCAGGACACGGGGTGGGGGCTGGCTGGCCTTTCATCAGCCTTACATGGGGATGGGGATGGGGATGAGGACGGGGTCAGGGATGCCAAGCTCCTCCACAGCAAAGCAGTGACAGAGACTTTCCACACTTGGGGTGAGAACACGAGGAATCAGCCTTCTAACCTCATATGAGGGAAAATCAAAAACAACTTTGTTTTTAAGTTACTTCTCAATTCTCTCCAGCCTACCTTCCTGGCTGGAAATCAGGACTGTAAAATGCAGGGAAATCAGCAGGGCCCATGGAAAAGCCTGAGAGGGACTCAAGCGGTGGGGACCCAGTTCCTGCGGCCACAGGGCGGCAGTCCGGTCCAGTCACCCGAAGTGCAGCGCCTGCAGCTGGTACCCAGTGTCCTGAGTGACTGGCAGATTGGACCCGTGACTCAGCCTTCATCTGACCACAATTCAGCAGAGGCCACTAGAAGGCGCATGAGGGTGACTCAGGTCCAGCACATGTAGGATGGCCGAAGGGGCGGGACTTCAGGTGCTGTGAAGTCCTGGAGACACGGGCTCTTCCAGCGACGCTCCCAGCAGCAGGGGGCAAAGCCATCCCTTCCTTAGGGAGGACGCTGGCACCTGGGGTCTCTGCCCTCACAGAAGCTGAGGTGGGTGAAAGGGGCTCCTGGCTGCATTTACCTTTTTAAAGACTTTTATGTGCATTTTAGAGTTTTAATTAAGTGGTGATGATGAGCAAGGTGTTAGCTGGACATGAACTGGGACTGGAGGCGCAGCGCTGAGCCCTGGGAGGAAATTCTGCTGCAGACGATGGCCCCCTTTCCAGATCGTGTGGTCCCTAAACTTCCTGAGAACCCTCTATCCGGCCTCAATTCTGGGGCTCACACAGTCACACCCAAGGGGCCCAGATGCCATGTTGACCTCTGCTGACCCTGGGGCCTCATTTGCATACATTTGCATGGAGGTTTTGAGGGCCTTGGCCACCATAGGTGTCTCTGGCTCCCATTGGGGCTGTGAAAGTTCAGAAACTCCTGCAAGGTGACACGAGGGTGGGGCTCACAGGTGGTTGAAAGAAGGTCCACAGAACAGACCTGACCACTCCTCAAATTCTGCCCCTGAGTTCTGGGGCACAGCTGCCTCTGGCACTGCCCGCTGGGTCCCGGCCAAGTGTCCTGTCCACTGCAATGAGGAGCGTGCTGCACATCTGCTCTGTGACTCAGTCCCACCAAGCACACAGAACCCAAGAATGGAGACCACCGCACAGCGCAGGTGTCCCCAGGTCCCTGGGACGGTGGTTTGCAGAGAGAGAGCTGAAGGCAAGGAAGGGCAATGCCTTCTCAGGATGCTGCAGTAACCGCCATCTCTCAGCCCCGGCCCTGGCTTCAGCCTCCCATCCTGTGTCCCCAGGGTCGGGGTGCCTGTGTGTCCCTTTGGGGCTCCCTGTCTCCCTCAGTGGGACGCAAGGACTGGGCCCTCTCCTGCCTCTCTTCTACCACCCAGCCCCGTGAACGTAGGTCCCTGCTCGGAGCGGGTGCCACAGCGCATGTGACAGGACAGCGCATGTGACAGCACAGGGCGTCACCCTACCCTCACCACTGCCAGTCTGGGGGCCACAGAGGGGCCGACAGAGGATGTGTGGATCGATGCATGATCGCCAACAATGCCCTCTGACAGGCGAACGGGTAAATGAACTGGTCCATCCTGGAGTGCCACTCAGTGCTAAAAGGAAATGAGCTATCAAGCCGTGCCAAAACAAAACTAAACAAGACAACAACAAAACCCACGTCACACAGACAAGCCGAGTCGCGACTGCTGGGAGCGAAGCCTTTCGAGGAGGTTTCGTAACCCCACTAGTGCCACTCCGGGAGTGAGGCTGCGGACCGCAGAGGGATGCTGAGGGGCCTGGGCTGGGGAGGGCCGGGCTGGTGGGGCCCTGGACTCCAGGGCAGGGAAGCCCCCAGGGGACGTGTGTGGGCATCATGTTGCAGCCTGTCCCCCAGTGTGCAAATTCACAGAACACACACCATGGGTGAAGCAGGTGGGGAGGGCAGAGCAGCCATTCTGTTAACCATTGCACTACCTGCTCCACTTTCTGGAAGCCCAGAACGGCTCTAAAAATAAAACCAGTGAAGAAAAGACCACTAGAAGGCTGGTGTTGCCTGGAAGAACTTCTGTGAGTCCTATGAAGAAGGAAGTGCTGGGTCTCTCTCAGTGAGTTTCAGAACCCTGACCACCAAACGTGAGCACCCGGGGAACAAAGCCAGCGGAGCAGCCCTGTGCCTCCCTCCTCCGACCCTGGGCGGGAGCCCACCTGAAGGCCTCCAGCCCAGCTTTGCTCTGGGTCTGTGCCGATTTCAGTGCTGCAATAAGTGAGACTCAGAGGCCCTGGGATCCGTCCATCGAGAAGTGGGGAGCAGCGGCGGCTGGGTGTGTGGACACCCCTGCCTGGGGCCCTGGAAGGGTTCGGGTGGGAGCATGGCCACAATACCGATGCTAGGTGAGCGCCCAACAGCAAGGGGAGGAGCCTGGATGCCCAGCCCTGCCAGGCCCTCTCCCTCTAACCCCTCGCACAGCCCAGCCAGTGTGGAGCGGCCCCAGAGATCTGCTGACTGTGGAGAGCTGGGGAGACCACACCGGGGCTCAGCCCCCTGGGTCCACATCAGAGGTCTCCATCCGCCTGCTGCATGTTTGGAAGTCCAAGCATACAGCTGCCCTCCTGCAGAAACCTCCTGAACAAGGCATGGTGTCCCCAGGCCCTGGGTGTTGCCATGCAAGGTGGCTGAGACTGAATTTCCACAAGGAATTCCTAAGCAATTCCAGGAACAGGGCAGGAAGAGGGCAGCCAGGGCCTGGTCCCCAGGCAGCTCTGGGACTCTGGATGGATCCAGGCTCCTGCTTGGAGGTGTAGGCCAGGGAGAGGAGTGACCAACCTGGGCCTGGCATGCTGCCCGCTGCTGAAGGCCATGCCAAGGCTCCAGGAAGCCCATGGTGTGTCAGCCTGCCGAGCCTCAGCCCCAGCCTCAGCCTCAGCCCAGGAGGAACAGGGATTCTTTCAGAAGCCCCGGCCTTGAGCGGCTGGACGCAGGCAGAGCCAGCTCTGTGGCTCCGGCCATGGGCAGGGGCCGGGGCTGGGGGCAGCTGGCAACCAGGGGAAGTGGTGACCCAGTACTCCTCAGCTGCCAGACCTCAGGCTGCATCCATCTCCGCTCCTGGCTGTAGCCACCCAGGGCTCGGGTGCCAGTGTGCGACGAGGCCAGACCCCAGAGACGGGCTGCGGCATCGATGGCTACGGGGCTCTGGAGAGGAGGGACACACTGGCCCATTCAAGGTGGAAACCATTTCCATGTCAGGCTCAACCTCTGAGACAAGGCACAGGGGCAGAAAGACCTTTTCAATGTTTTCCAAATTTTAAAAATGAGAACATGGCACACAAACCAGAAGCTGCCATTTTTAGAATTCTGAGGGTGGGTGAGCCTCCAATGTCCCCTGC
The DNA here is from genome assembly GCF_000276665.1 of Chinchilla lanigera. Taxonomy (NCBI): domain Eukaryota; kingdom Metazoa; phylum Chordata; class Mammalia; order Rodentia; family Chinchillidae; genus Chinchilla; species Chinchilla lanigera. The sequence continues at coordinate 2,343,522 of NW_004955541.1, read as the reverse complement.
AAGAATGTCTTCCCCAAGGAGCATTATCTGCTCACCGGCTCGGCCATAAGCAGGGATCTGAAGGTGGCTGAGCCCTCTGCTGGGACAGGGACACAGCACGGTTTATCTCCAGAGTCCTGCGGTAACGCCAGGGGCAGGGTTGATGTCCTCAATCTACAGACAGGACGGTGAGGCACAAGGACATGGGTCAGGTCTCCACACCGGGAGGTCCTCTGTGCGCAGCCTGGCCCGTCCACACGGGGGCTCGGGAGCTACCCCCCAACACTGAGGAGCTGTTAAGGTCACACAAGTTCAGGTGGCAGCAGGGGACAGCTCAGGGTCTGCCTGTCCCAAGCCTGTGCTTTCCTAGAGAGTTGAGTGGCGTCCTCCAAAACTCTGTCCACCTGAAGCCTGGGGATGTGGCCTCATTTGGGGGCAGGGTCTCTGCAGATAGAGTTGAGTTTGGGTGAGGTCACACTGGATTGGGAGCCCTGAGTCCAGCGGCCAGTGTCCCCATAGGAAAAGTGTCATGAGGAGATCCAGGAGGAAGTGACTGAGCCACAAGCCGAGGGTGCGGAGGATGCCAAGGCCCCTGGGACCAGGAGGGGCCTGGCGGGTTCCCTGGGCATCCACAGGTCCAGCCCCATCTTCTTGGAGGCCTGGCGGCTGGCCCTGCCCTGCCCCTTGGAGCTGATGGTTGGGAGGGGCTGCTCATCTCCTGTGGTGGGAGTAGAGGGAGAGGCACAGCCGGGGGGAAAGGGCAGGGCAGACGCAGCCCCCAAACCGAGCCAAGCTCCTCCCTCCCACCATCCTACCTCCTGTCTCTCACCCCCAACAAAGCCACAAATCAGGACCCCATCAATCAATCCACTGATGACCTTAGAGCCCTGTGATCCAGGCCCTTTCAAAAGCCCCACCTCTGAACATCAGCATCTCTGGCAGGCATTTTACTGACTTTTTTGAGACAAGGTCTTACTATGGAGCCCAGGCTGGCCTCAGACTTTCATTGATCCCCCTGCCTCAGTCTCTGCAGTGTTGGCAGTGCAGGTGCATGCCTTCCCCTACGCCAGCACCAGGGACATTTTAGATCCAAACCCTAACACCGTGGGGGCTGCATGGGCCAGGTGCAGGAGGGCACAGGCCTGGAGTCCCCCACCCGACAGAGCTGCTGTGACTCAGCTGTGTGTCAGCATCTGTCCAGGTTTCAAAAACCCGAAAGACCCTTCCTATGGCAGAGCTGAGCAGTACCCTGAGGGGCGTGAGCTCGAGGAGGGCAAGGGCCTTTCCAGGCCTGGCCAGAGGTGGGTTGGGGGTGTTTCCTCCCAGTTGCGCCTGACTGGAATATGAACTCATGGCCCAGCACACAGCCCCTTCCCAGACAGCCTCGGCTGCAAAACCCACAGCTCTGCCTGCCAGACTGTGAAGGGATGGAGCAGGAGGGGTGGTACGCGAGGAGGTGCGCAGCGGGCGGGCTGCCCCAGCGGGCAGGAGCATAGGACTGCGTGTGTGCAGGGCTTCGAGGTGCTAACCCAAGACACCCTCCACCTCCGCCCCTGCTGGGGCCTGAGGCTGGCTCCCCGTGGCCCTCGGGTCTGATTTGGGCCACGTGCTGCAGCTGCTGCCTCCTCTGTGGCCTTTTATCCTCTAAGGACCCCGTGGAGAGCCCCCTCAGGGTTCTGCCTTCAGACCCCCGTTTCCAAAAGACATTACTGCTAGGGCTGGGAGGCAGGACTTGGACCAGGGCACAACTCAGCCCAAAATGACCATTCAAAATGGTGGGACTTTACAAGGGAGGCGTTGGGAACCCACCTTCCCCTGCCATGTGAGAGGCCCGTGGGCACAGGTGACCAGCACCCTCCCCACTTCCTGCTGGCTCCTGCTGGGAGTCCACCTCTGTCTCCAGGACAAGTTGGCTCCCATGCAACCTCTGCGTGGGGAGCACAGGTGTCCCTGGTGCTGTTTATCGTTGCTTCCAAGCAAAGACAGATGAACATCATTTTCATCCCAGGAAAAGTTTGCATTGCCAGTGAACTGGGCAAATGGAGGAAGTGATTAAACACACACCAGACTCTGTCCACCATTCACTTATTAATGTCCATTGCTAGTCCCGTGACTGGGCCTGCCCTGCTCAGGCCTGAGTGTGGCTGCGTCCCCAGGTCCACCCTTCCTGGCGTCTGCTTCTGCATCTCTGGTCTTGTTCTCACTGTGGTTCCAAGGCTCGGGGTTCACAGTGAGGCAGATGTTCCAGGAGTCACTCGGTCTCCCCTGCTGAGGACACACATCCCAGCCCGCTGCAAACACCACCGCCATAGACAGCTTCACGCTTGGGGTCTACCTTTGCGGGAGGCCTCCAGCCTCCTTTACAGGGCAGTGTGCTCGGGGACGGGCCCTGCAGAAGGAGCGTGGCACCCATGACTTGGTGGCCAGTGCTGGAGAAATGGGAGCGGAAACCGCAGGGGGCACCACTGCACCTCCCTCACAGTGAGGAGTGGGCCGGCCATGTTCCTTGTAGGTGTGAGGTTTGTGCAGTGGGGTGAGGAGTTGCATGCCTCACTGTGGACCTTGTCTGAGGAGTCTGAGGGCCCAATGCCTGGGGTGAGGGGACCCCCAAAACACAGGCCCCGGCCCAAAGCTGGAAATAGTCTTTGGAGGGCGCTGAAGGGTGTCCACCAGATCACACGGTTAGGATGAGCTTCAACTCAGTGACAAGTGTCCTGAGACGAGAAGGACAGGACAGACACAGACCCAGTGTGGATGGCAGAGGAGCTGAGGGCCATGTGGAGCTCAGGGGTTAGAGAGGGCAGGAAGGAGCCTCCTGTGCCCCAGCGGGAGCACCACTGCAGACTTCTTGACTCCAGCTGGGGCCCGAGCTGTGGGGCACGTCCGGGATCTGCAGCCCCCAGCCTGCTGTCCTCTGTGCTGAGACACCTACTGGATGCGGAGGTCCGGACTGCGCTGGGGGCAGTGTCAAAAGCGTCCCTCCGATGACCACAGCATTCTCATCCCTTGGCAGCGCCTGCCTTGGGCCCTGCATGACAGCGGGGGGCTGGGGAGGAAGTGCAGCGGCCAGCGTGAGATAACAGCCCCGGACAGCGCTCTACAAGGGACAAAGTATTTCCTCTGCTCCTCTCTTATCTCTCTGGAGCCCTGGACGACTGTGGGAAGCCAGCTATATGGGTCTGGCGTGGAGCGGACGGCAGCCAGGATGGGACGTGGCTCTGTGGCCAGCCAAGGCGTCTGTCCTCAGCGCATGTCCTCATTTCTCTCCTGTGAATTGTTTGCCGGCCCTGTGCCTGAGACACGCGCCTGTGTCCTAGCACCTCACACTCCTGAGGTCCGCAGGCGAGAGCTGGCTCCGGCTGAGGTGATGCCAGTGCCCTCTGCAAAGGCTGGCTCCTGTCGCCTCTTGTGCTTGGCACAGCGGGGCTGGACCTGAGCAGGCTGGTTGGGGCTGCGGGGACAGGAAAGGTGCCCTGTGGGAAGCACGTGGAAACCAATATCTCAGGTTGAAGGGGGGGAGCGGGAGCTGCACCCCAGCAAGGGGTTGGAGGTGGGAAAAGGCTGGGCTGATGGGGGAAGAGTGAGGAAGCCCGGGCCACCCCGGTGCGCATGCCCGGACACCAAATGCTGTGTGTGGTGCCCACTGTCACGCTGCCCGGCTTCCTCCAGAAGTAGGACCAACAGTGACGGCCTTGGGGCTGCAATGAGGAGTTGGTGAAGCCAATCAACTGTGGGGCTCAATAAGCCCTGGATGGGAACCTCAGCCACGCTGGTCCCCAGAGGGTCACATGGCCACACCCTCTCCCCAGTACCACCTGCTTCCAGCACAGGACAGTGGGACGAGGAGCCGTCCCCTCACAGTGAGGACCCATAGTGCTGTCCCAGCTCCACGAGCTTTTCCACAAGCAATTTCCAAGGTCTGCAGCAAGGTGAGGAGTGACGTCTGATCATGCCATTGGGGCCCCCAGCCTCCTGAGGGCGCAGTCTGGGGTTGCTCCTTCACCCCTGGCAGAGGTAGGGCAAACTCTGGAGGTGGGCAGCACCCGGTGGAGCTTCCACACCACGCTCAGCCAGTTCTCAGCGCTCAGTCAGCAGGCACCTGTCATGCAGAAGACAGGACCACACAACTGAAAACCGAAAGGAAACACAGGGCCCAGCCGCAGACCCAAGGGTGAGCAGACGGCAGAATTCACAGGCAGGGACTCAAAAACAACCCAGTGAGCGGGCCCAAGAAAACAGGGAAAAAGGAGAAATTCACCGAGGGAATTCCAGAGCTGAAGAGAAAAAACAATACTTGAAAGGAAGAGCTCAGATTACACAGTGGAAAAGACAAAATCAGCCAAATGCAAGGGAGGATAAAAGGACATTCCCAGATCGAAGCGAGAGGAAAAGTAATGGAAATTACAGAGTAAATGTCAGAGACAAAGGGGACTGGGTCAGAGGCTGGCACGCAGCTGTTGGCATCACAGGAGCAGGGACAGGGACAACAACAAAGAAATGTTTGAAAAGAAAAGAAAAGAACTCAACACTCTAAAGCCCGCAAGTCAGAATGGCAAACCCAAGGGGAGCCACACTCAGGCATAGCACATTCAGATTCCTGAAAACCAGAGACAAAGTCTCAGGTGCTGCCCAAGAAAGGCGCAGGGGCTCGTGGAGAGCGGGAGCAGCCTGACGGCAGCTTCCCCACCAAACGGTCCGGGGCCAAGTCCACAGCCCAGGCAGAAACGTCCAGACGAAGGTGGAGCAAACACGCGGGGCCCTGGGGCTAGAATCACTGCACCCAGAGAAAAACGGCAAGGACTTGTTTGGGAGAAGGCGGCCTGGAGAGCGTGGGGCTGCAGCGGGGACCAGAAGGCGCAGCCGGAGCAGCTGGGAGAACACGGAGGGCGGCTCCCGAGGACCAGCTGCACGGAGGACAGAGAGGATGGGTCATGGGGTGAAGTGTAATGGGGTTTAAAGTTCAGGGCCACAGAACTCAAAAAGCAGCAGATCTGAACAGAGTTCACATCTGAGGACCTCACCGCTATCCAGCAGGCAAAGGCGAGGCTTTGGATTCGACTGTCCTAAGCAGAAGTGCTTGTTTTACCTCTGTGATAACCACTGAATGGTAAAAATTAATACAGGGAAATATTAGAGTAATAAAACACTTTTACCATCCAAAAGAGGGTAAGAGGTGAGAGAAAGGGGACCATACACAAGATATGCCAAATAGAAGAAATACGTTATGGTAGCATAAATACTACTTACAAACATTAATACTTTAATAATTACATCAAGTGCAAATAGATGTTCTAATGACCAAGCTTACTGGGTGTTAGGTTAAAAAGTAAATATATGCTGTGTTCTGATTTTAAGAGACATATCTAAATGAGGAGACTGAATGATAAAAATATGGAATCAAATGTCACTCGAACAATAGCCAGGAGAAACCAGAACAGCTACACTAAGGGTTGGTAAGGGAAAGGTTAAAACAAGAATGGTTTTGGAGACAGCAAGGGCTCTCCTAATGGAGAAGTCAGTGGTCAACCCACAGAAGCACGCTGGGATCCTAAGCTCTTATTTACTCAGTAGAAGGTCAGCAGCAACCGGAGGGCAGAACCCCCGTGGGTCGCAGGGGGATGGGGACTCCCACCCTCTTCCTGGACTCTTCAATCTCCAAAGACACCAGAGCAGCCCCGCCCTGCACCCCTCCCAGACGGGGATTGTTGCCCTCGGGGTGTCAGGAGCCCCTCTGCTGTGGGTCACAGCTCCATGAGGGAGACATGACCACTCCCCTGGGTGGACGCTGCCCGTGCCCTTGCCCGCTTCATGCCCATGTGGGGGACTCTGCAGAGACGGAGGCCACACACGGTGTCCAGGGCCATGCTTAGGACATGGAGGGGGGTACCAGGCTCTCAAAGAAAGGGCAAATGCGCCCCCCCTCGTCCCTGCTTCCTCTCCTGCCGGCTTCGCTGGGGCCTCTGGACTCCTCTGGTAACTCGGAGATAGCACCACGCAGAGACCGAATGGACTCAGAATCGGCGAGCGCGCCCCCGCCACAAGCCTCTTGTCTGTGCCCTCCGTGAGGACAGGCCCTTTGCTACAGACACAGGAGGGTAGGCGCCTTGGTGACGGACGCAGCGAGTGAGATGCCGACATCCAGGGAGACGACGAGCGAGCAACGTGGGTGTGCAGGAAGCTGAGGCAAACGTACCTCAGACACAGAACTGGACTGGACGGCTGGGCAGCTGCCCTGCTCCTGGCCAGGACCCCTCAGCACTGCGGATGCCGGTGCTCCCGAAACCGGCTCACAGTTAAGGCAAAAACCAAAGACTTCGAGGGTCTGCAGGCCGAGGTGCTGTCAGCGTCTGTCTGGGGAGATAGATGTGGGGATGCCAGGGGCACTGAGAAAGAACCCGGCTGGGGCGGGCAGGCGCGTGGGTCTCTCGGGCAGGACCCCAGTGGAGCAGACGCCGGGGAGTGGAGCAGCCTGAGAGCGCGCTTGAGCATTTAGCAGACGGTGAGGTTGGTGTTCGAGGTCCTGCAGCCACGGGGAACTCAGAACAGAAGGTGCAGGGACAGCCGGCAGCCATCGGTGAGAGCCACGCTGTGGCCCTCACACGGAGATCAGTCCAGGTGGACCAGGGCTCTGGCCGCAAATAGGACCCACAGACTCGAGGAGAGGGCGGCACACTGGGACTCAGGGCCAGATGCCGTAGGAGGACAGACTGGCACGCGAACAACTTTTCCATGGTTAAAAAATCACAAGAATGAAAATCCAAGGGCTAACGATAAACTGGGGAAAAGTTCAATAATATATTATCAGAACTGAAGGGTTAACAGCCCTAATGTAGAGAGAACAGTCAAAAATTGGGAGGAGGGAAGAGCAGTAGGAAAACAAGCTAAGATGTGAAAGGATAATTCACTGAAAACTAAAACCAGCCCTGGTCCACGTGAAAGATTACTCAGCATCACTTGTGACTGACGTGCAAATCCGAAGCATGCCGCGTGATGCCCTCCCACCCCCCAGACTGCAGGTCTGGAAAGACTCAGCGTGCATGACAAACAAGTCACAGGCGGACCCGCCTGTCGTCAGTGACCACGCTGAAACCCTCTGGAGATGCCCTTGCAGGAGGTGGGGACGCACAAGCATCGGTTATTCACTGTAACTTTGCTTAGAGTGGTGAAATAGTGCCGACAACCAAAATGCCCAAGAGGTTAAAAGAGCAATTGCTCCTTGCACGTGGTGGAGTACCACACAGCTAGGAAGAAGCCCTAGGTGAACCCACAAGGACCAATTTCTAGCATGTGCTGCAAGGAAAACCACACATAAACCGTTCTCTCCAATGTGCCAGCTTTGGGAGAAAGACGCGTGCAAAACCAAACAGGGCCGAGGAGCCCTCCAGGTGAGAGCGACGGCAGAGGAGAAGCGGGTGTGGGAGTGTTGTGGAGAGCCACGTTACACCTCACACTCCGAAACAGAGCGGGGCTGTGGGACGGGGATGGGGACCTGCCTGGGTCCTGCGCAGCGCATGTATGTGTGCGTGTGTGCACACATGCATGTACGTGTGTGTGTGTGTGTGTGTGTGTGTGTGTGTGTGGGACAGCAGGCCTGTGGGGCTCTGCTTCACAGCCTGCCGTGTGCAGTCGGGGTAGCAGCTCCAAGAGGCACCTGTCTATTCTCAACCGGGAAGTAAGTGAGTGCGTGGAGGGTAAGGAGAGCCAGGTTCCTCACAGGAGCTTGGGCTGGGATTAGAGAGATGCGGTGGGCTCCTGGCTCACAGCTGGCGTTGTGTGCACTGCGTGTGTGTGTGTGTGTGTGTGTGTGTGTGTGTGTGTGTGTGTGTGTCCTTTCTCCTCTTTTCTTGCCTGGTCTTGGGCTTCTCCCTCCCCATCCTTCCCTTCCTCCTCCCGACGTCTTCTCCCCGGAGACTGCGGATTCCCGAGGGTGTGGCGCTGTTGAACCTTGGGAAGAGGCTTTGTGGGACCCAGTGAACACGCACCAGGCTGCAGGGGCATGGGGCAAGCAGAAAGCCAGTGGCCAGCATGTGCTCCAAGGACGGTGGGCATCTGCAGGGCCCTGGAGGCTCAGTCCAGGACAATTTGGCATCAGAATACACAGTGGTGTTGCAGCTTATAACTCATTAGACAGCGGAGACCCATGAGTCTGTGCTGCTATAGACACGAATGGAGACATAAGTGCCAAGGCGAGAGAAGCCGCTTCCTCAGGACGCCCGCCGATACTGCCCATGCCTACAAAGAGCTGTGAACCTGGGTCAACACCCAGAACCTAAAGCAGCAAATGCTCTCAAAGTAGCTCACAAATGCTTCCTAGAGGCTCTCGCGGGCTGGGCAATGGCCCAAGACTTGGCCCTGCCCTGCCCTGCCCTGCCCTGCCCTGCCCTGCCCTGCCCTGGGCCCTGGGAGCGTGACCCTCTGTGCAGAAGGGTGATGAGGGCTGGGAATGAGGCTGTCAGGGTGATTGGGGCACAGACACTGGTGGGGTCCTTGTGGGGGCTGGGCGGGCCAGGCGTGGTGTGGAGCTCATCACCCCCGAGTTCAATCCCCAGAACCTCTAAAAAGGCCCTGGCTATAGCCTGTGTAGGGCTTGGTGTGTGCGAGAGAGGAAGCCAGAGCTCAGGGGCCCCGAGTCCTGGCATGCCCAGGGCAACAGCTGGGGCCACAGGATGAGCGTAGGAGCAGACGGAGCTCGGGGTCCGCAGCTTTGATGGCGATGGCGGCGGCAGCTGCATCCCCTCCCAGGTTCCAGCCCCAGCTGTGGAGCAGCAGGGACTGCAACTGCCCAGCTCTGGGGACCCCGCCCTGCCCGGGAGCAGACAAGCTTTGGGGTCCCTGCCCCTGCAGCCGGGCTGTGGCAGCTGAGCCTGGACACGGGAGGGGCGCCACCCTCCCTCGCCCGACACACTCAGGACACGGCAGACGCCAGGCTCTGCCTCCCGCCTCCCGCCTGACCGGCACGGGCTCTGAGCTCACCAGCCTCGCTCAGCGCTGTGTTCCTGCTGCTGTTGAGGGAAAATCACTGGGGCTGGACATGTGGGAGCTGTCGCCATCCGGCTCAGAATTTCCTAACGCTGCTGCCCAGTGCCAGGCAGAGACCATGGAAAAGGCCAGGACCTGGCCTGGCATGGCATGGATGGCACCTCTGCCCACCGGCGAGGGCTCAGGTCGGCTCCAGACCTGCCCTGCCCCGGGCTGCCCGCCCCCTGGGACTCTCCGTGGCTCCCGAGCCCTCCACGCCCTCTTGGAATATGTCCTGTGCTGGCCTCACCACCGACTTTCCTTGTTTCTCAGGCCTCCTTCCCAGAGCCGTGTTAAATCCATCACTTTCCCTGGCTCTGAGCATCAGCTCACTCTGCCTCTCCCACCATGGCGCAGAAAACCTAGGGCCTCCCTCAGAGCGTCCGAGGAGAAGGAGCGTCCTGGCACCACATCGACGTGGCACTGGGGCCACTGCTCCCAAGCGGGTGCTCCAGGTCCTATCTGTCGGCGGGCGCCGGGGAGCTTTGCTTCCTGAGGAGGCTGGCGGCTGGCGTCCCTCCGGTGTTTGCCCCACCTGCAGGCTGCACCCATGAAGCTCAGTGCCGAGGAAGCAGTTACACAATGGATGCCAGGCTCCTAATGAGGTCTGAGCACAGGATCAGGAGCTGGAAAACAGCTGCACGGGAGCCCTGCCCAGGCCCAGCTCCACCCCAGCCCGGTGCCCAGGACTCTCCGGCGCCCCCTGCAGGCGGTGGGAGACACACCTTTCCCCTGGGCAGCTTCGCCTGTGGTTTGAGGTCACATATTGGGATATTATTTGCCTCATTCACTGATTATTTTCTTTTTTGTTTTGGTACCGGGAATGGAACTCAGGACCTTGTGATTGCCAGGGAGGCGGTGTGCCACTGAGCTATCTCCCTGGTCCTGATGATTTTCTTAAATAATCGGCTCTGTGGATTCTTGTGGCCAAGAGCTTCCAGTGCCATCTGGAACAGGGGACGTGGGGCTTTCAGGGACACCCTGAGGCAGGAAGATGGGCTCCCGCACAGTGCCCGCTGCCCTCTCTGCCTTTGCCTTGTGAACCCCCAAACTGGAGGCAGTTGGTCCCTCCTGGCTGCTGCGGCACTGAGCTTGCCAACTTCCCAGATGCCCGTGGCCCAGCTGCCAGTACCCGCTCCAAGCTCCCCAGCAAGTGGTTCTGCCTTCCTGGGGGACCCAGCTGTGCCATGTGGTCTGAAGTCCCGCAGCCTTGAGACCAGAGGTCCAAGCTCCACTGTGCCCTGTCTCCAAGGGCTCCTGTGGCTCGGGGTGGTGGTGAGGACAACAGCAACCTCCTCAGAACAACCTGGTGCTGGCCAAGGCGGACTCCGGTCTTGTCTGTCGGACAAGACCCTGTGGAGGCTTGGAGCCTATGGAAGTCTCCCCTCTCTTCCACCTCCTCCTGCTGGCGCTCCCCATGGAAACAGGAGGAGGCAGGATTCGGCTAACCAGGTACCTGGGGCAGTGCAGAAGGTGGCCAGGAGCCTGGCCCCAAGCTTTCAAACCCCAGGGAAGGCGCTGCCCTGCTGCTCTGATCCTGGGACACCCAGCACCACAGAGGGGAGACCGGGTCACCTCTTGCCACTCACTCATGTCTTAAAAGTCCAACTTATTCAGAAGTCACGCTTGTTGTGGATGACACTGGGTCTCCCCCAAAGACAGGCTGGAATCCTAAGCCCACCAGCTGTGTGGCTGGACTTGGAAATAGGGTCTGTGCCAAAGTAATTTAAGATGTGGCCACACAGGTGTGGTGTAGGCTGCCCCTAAGTTCTGTCACTGTTGTCCCTAGAAGGAGAGACACAAGGACACACAGTGACGGCCCTGTGACGGAGCCAGAGACCAGAGCGATGAGGCCACAGCCAGGGCCACCTGGGCCACCAGAACTTGGAGGAGAGGGGAGCCTGGTGCTTCACAGAGTTACATAGACACGGGGAGACTCTTGCTGGGCTCTGAGGGCCCCTTCCTCCTGACTAGGGTCTCCACCAGGTGGGCAGGGGACCCCTGGCCAGTGCTCACCTCTGCCCCAGCATGACAAGTCACGGCCCTCAGCCGCCACCAGGTCTCCCTGGGCTCCAGCTGTGAGCTTCCTGGCAGGGCTTGCCCTCCACGCTCCCTGAGCCTTTACCCAGCCTGGGCTCCGCTGCCTGCTGCATGCAAGGAGGTCACAGCATCGAGGGGACAGTGACGGGACATGCATCTGACCTCACAGGCTCAGCCAGCAGTGCCTCCTGGGACACATGGGTCCATGTCCTCTGAGGCCCTGGGCCCTCCCAGCTGAGGAGTGGGCGTGTGGGCGGGCGGTGACCGCCCTCCCTTGCACACATGCCTGCCCCATGGCAGGAATTTTCCTCTGAAAGCACTGTTTGCCAAGAAAAGGCATTGTCTCCCTCTGCCACATCCACTGTTGCTCTGGCACTTTCTGTGTCCAGGGTGGTCGGGTCGTCCCAGGGGACCAGCTGCCACCCACAGGGCTCCAGGGACCTTGTGCCATCTACGGTGGTGATGGAGCCTCTGGGTTCGTCCTGGTGCAATCAGTGATGGGCAGGGGTACTTCCCACCTCGGCCCTGCAGGCTACTGTCTGAATGACCAGGCCCCTGTGGCCACCTCAGGTGAAACCCAAGGCCTGGGCCCTGGCAGGGTAGAAAGAGCACATGCAGAGGTGTCGGGACAGAGCCGGACACAGCCACGCCTACCCCAAGTAGGAATGCAGGTGCCAGTGTGTCCCAAATGTACTGACACGGGCTCGGCAGAACCTAGCCATGTGGGCCGCTGGGGACAGGGGGTGTCCTAGGTTGGACAGAGCACTGTGGGCCTCAAAGGGCCTCCTCTCTGCTGCACTGGTGCCCTGCACTCTCGCTTTCCAGCCTGCGGTCGTCGTGAGGCCTCTGTGTCCCTGCAGCAGAGAGGCCGTCCCTGCTGTGCCCTGCTCTTAGCCCGTGGGATACGGCGAGATTATGCAGCCAGCCCACCATGGACGGAGCTGGACAAGACAGAAACGCAGCTCCTGGGCAGCACTGGTTGCACTGCAAGAGCTCGGTGTCCATGGAGACAGGGCTGTATGGTGGCCGGGTGGGTAGGACAGTCCCCACTGGTGCGCTGCAGGTGCTGCCTGCACGGGCTGCAGCAGACTCCCTCGTCCTGCCAGAGGGGCCTTTGCAGCAGGTGTGGACGTTCTGTGTCCCTCCTGCAGCCCCACTCTGTCGCCAGTCAGAAGACCATGGCCTCCGTCTGAGCACGGATCCCTGGCCACGTGTGACACAGCACTGGTTGGGTCACTGTGCCCTCGAGGGGCGTCTCGTGTCCTGTGCTCTGTGCCTGTGGAGCACTGCGTGAACAACTGAGGGTCTGGCTTCAGGAGCTCTGAGCCGGGAGGAAGGAACCTGCCCGCCCCTGCACCCCTCCTTCCTTGCGTGTGGTCGGACACAGGCTCTTTGTCCTGCATGTTATGGATGCGGTACTGGGTGACTTTCAGGTGACATTGTGACGCTCAGGCTCCACACATCTCTGGGATCTCATGCTCTGGGGAAGGTGGTCACCACGCTCCAGCAGCCTGTAGGGGTGTCCACCGCTCCGGTGTGACTGGGCCGTCCTGGGCACTGTGAGTAAGGAGGGGTGAGAGACTCTCAAGGGTCTGTTGTGCCTTTCAAGCTGGCTCGCTGGTGGCGTGGGCCGTTCCGTGAGGAGCTGGTGGCTTCTTGAGGCCCGAGAGCTGCAGCCTCCGCCTGGCTCCTGCCCTTCCGGGCTGCATGGCCTCAGCTCTTACACAGCCAGGGGCGAGGTCAGCAGCTCTGGGGCAGTCAGCAGCCCTTGGACACAGCAAGTGTGAGGGTCTGGGGACTGGGCAGGTGAGCAGCTCTCAAGCTGTGTCCCGTCGTTGCAGCCTTCTGGTGCCACTGGATCATCTCTGCATGTACACCACCCCACCAGGCTCTCCCGCCCTTCTGTCTGCCCAAATGTCCCCCACCACGCTTTGGTGGACGGAGGGAGAGCCGAACCCAGCTGGGCTGTCCGCCCTGAGCATCACAGCGACATCACACTTGGAGTGGTCTCCAGCCAGCCGCCTCAAAGCTGGTGGCCATGAGTGGTGCCCTTTGGGCCAGGCAGGGCTAGGACTCCAGCTGACTCTGCCTGGTCAACGCCCTCACAGCGAGCCACCCCCTCTGGGCCTGTTTTCCCAGCTGTAAATGCAGCGGGCAGATGCAGCAGGAGGAGATGCCCATGGCAATGTGACAGGGACAGGGGCGCAGTGACTGTGGGGCAGCCCGCCAGGCCCATTGCCCAGCCCCACGTTCACCACCAAGGGAGCCCTTCGTGGGCCTTCGGCCGTCCACAGCACTCTGTGCAGCTCCAGCCCACTTCTCAAGCCACAGAGGACATGGTGGACTTCCACAGGGGGTGAACATAGCTCCAAACAGATTTCCATCCCATAGTGCGGGGCGCGGGGGCGGGCAAAGTGCATGAGCAGGGCATTCTCCGTGCTTGGCCCATCTCAGCTGTACCTCTGGGACAGCAGAGGCCTCAAAGCAACGGCTCACACTCACTTTCCCTTGAACAAGACGCCACACGCTGTTCTGTTGTTGGTGCCATTTGTCCGTGCAGCACTGCCTGTCACCACTGAGACGGACAAAGTGCCAGGGACATGTCCCTAAAATGGGCCAAGCCTCAGAAGCAAGTCTGCCGCTGGCTTCCCGAGCAGGGGAGAGGAAGCGGGCCTCCCCAGTCCCTGCTGTCCTCGGGGGTTGCCAACGGGCCCTGAAGCCTGGGCCCCAGCCCTTCCTGTGGCCCAAGAAAAGGGCTGCATTTGGGATCCCAAAGGCTGAAGGCACTCAAGAGCAGAGGCCGCCCTGCTGGCAGGGCCCATGCGTCACGTTCCTCCGATGGCGAGTTCCATACGCGTTATTTATGGCCTTGCTTGTGCGCGGCTACAACATGGCCCAGCTGTGTGCTGTGAATGGCGTTTGTAAGCAGAGGGCGTGCCATGAAGCCATTGCCCACCTCCTCGCCCAAGTGTAGCCCAGTCAGCTCTGCAAGACAGCAAGGGAAGCAAGGCTGATCTGCTTGCAGTCCACACCCCAGGTTACCCAGGTCAGTGTCCTCAGAGCCCGCGAGTCAGGGTGACACCAGCGCTGCTGTCCTGGACCAGAACAGTCTGAGCGTGCGGTCCCCGCGCCTCTTGCTGCTCATCTCACACTGTGTACTTGGCGTCCTCCAGTGTTTCAAGCCCAGCCCTGCTTCTCTCTTAGCCTTTGAAACGTGGAGGATCAGCTGACCTTTCCCTTTGGCCAGTGCTCTCCTGGCATTGGGAAAGGCCGATTTATGCGCGTCACCCAACATGTTGACAAACCACTAGATTGGAAAATCAAGAATGCATCAATCTTCCCCAGAGCGGACCACAAGGAAAGGGGAGGGAGGAGAGGGAGAGGAGCCAAGGTGGCGTGGATCCTGGGCATGGCTCCTCCGCCCTGCGCCAATGGGCAAGCTGCGGCTAATATCACTGCGCCTAATATCACTCTCTGCCTGGGAATGGATCACTTCCGGATGTGTGTCCAGCACCCGGCACTCAGAGCCACAGGTCTGAGAGCCAGGAGGGTCCCACTGGGCAGATGACGCCAGTTACCAAAGACCATCTCTTCCATTGTCCTGCTGCCTAGCACGTGCAGGACATGAGTTCCCAGTGGGGAACAGAGCTCAGTGTGAACTCCCACCTCTAAAGCCAGCCACACCCTCCCTCCATGCATGCAGGGATGACCTCATGGGGTGGGGTGGGAGGCCCATGCGGGGCCTTGCTGACCATGGCAGTGTGGGCCACATGCTGCCTGTGCGGCTCGGGCAAGTCCCTTTATCTCCAGGTCTCTTGTTTCTCATTTGACAGAGGAAGATAACTAATAACCCAGCCCCAGAGATTTGTGATGGAAACAAACCAAATAATCAAGGTCAGGAGCTTACAAGAGTGGCTGGACCAAAGCCCACTCTCAGCAGGCATTAGCCCTTGCTGAGGCCTGAATATGTCCTCCAGATTTGAAGCATTGAGAGCCACCTCTCAGAGTGTTAGCTCAGGAGGCAAGGTCTTTGGGAGATTAGGTCACAGGCTGAAGTTCTGGTGAGTGAGATTAGGGCCTTATAAAAGAGGCCTAAAAGAGTATCCTCGTGTGAGGATATACAAGGAGACTATGGCAAGAAAGATGCATCAAAGAAGAAATGGGCCATCGCCTGACACAGAGTGTACTGGTGCCCAAGTCATGGAGTTCCCAGCACCCAGGCCTGTGAGACAAATTCTGTTTTGTATAGACTGCTCAATTTACTGTGTTTTGCAATAGCCCAAATGAACTAAGACAGTTGTCATTAACAATGCTACTGTCATCACCATCATTACCACCACCATCCATCATCACCATCATTATAATCATCCCCACTGTCATCAAAACCATCACCACCATCATCACCATCACCACCATCATCATCACCGTCACCACCATCATTATAATCATCCCCACTGTCATCAAAACCATCATCATCACCACCATCATCATCACCATCACCACCATCATCACCATCACCACCATCATCATCACCATCACCACCATCATTATAATCATCCCCAATATCATCAAAACCATCATCATCACCA
>NW_004955541.1:2314348-2327796 GCF_000276665.1 Chinchilla lanigera | reverse complement strand
ATCATTATCATAATCTACACCATCAACATGACCATCACATAACCATCATCGTCATCACCACCATCATCATCACCACCATCACATCACCACCACCACCACCATCACCACCATTACCATCATCATTACCATCACCATCATCATCATCACCACCATCACCATCACCATCACCATCATCATCACCATCGTCATCACCATTACGACTTATAATCATGCAACAAATCTCCACATTGTCCCCAGGCTGTATGACTTGGACCATGGACCAGCCCTTTGCCTCTGTTCAGCTGACCTGAACTTGTGCCTAGGGACAGATAACACAGGCTGCAGCACCGGCAACAGTCTCTCGTGGCTCTGGGGCCGAGTCCCAGATGCAGAATGGCAGGCTGGCCCCAACAAGGTGCTCCTGCCGGGCTGGCCAGTGTCTCACAGCTAGGTGAGCTCTGGTCCCTCTCCCTGCCTCTATGGACACCAAGGTTGTCACAAGGTGCCCCCAATACCACCTCCTAAAGGCCCAGCTCCAAATACTGCCTTACAGGGCTCAGGGCTGCGATGTAAGAGTTTCAGGGGGACAAAATTCAGCCTCAGAGGCAGCATCTGAGGAGCCCCAGGCGTGTCAGATGATCCCGCAGAAGTGACTGGTGCCCTCCACCTGGGCTCTGCCAAATGACCGTGTTCCCATTTCCCTTCATGGCATCCTGGGAGAGCAGGGACTTCTACTGTGTTTTAAAATCTCAGCCGGCTAGTGCCCAGGTCTTTATCAGGGGACGAAGGAAGAAGAAAGGAAGGCAGGGAGGGGGGGAGGAAGGAAGGAAGGGAGAAAGGAAGGAAGGAAGAAGGAAGGGAGGGAGAGAGGGAGGAAGGAAGGAAGGGAGGGAGGGAGGAAGGAAGAAGGAGGGAAGGAAGGAAGAAGAAAGGAAGGGAGGGAGGGAGGAAGGAAGGAAAGAAGGAAGGAAGTAAGGGAAAGGGGAGCAAAGTCTACCTCCTGGCCCCCTGGTGGAGGCTGGTAGAATTCCTCCCCCTCCCCCTTTCTTCTGTAGCTCAGTGAGGAGAAACGAAGGCACGCAAATGTCTGCCTTCTCAGAGCTTTCAGGCTGCCTGGTCTGCTTTGCAGGTGCTGCAGCAGGCGATTGGTGCCTCCCACCCAGGGCCCAGCAAAGTCTCTCTGGCAAGGGGCACCTAGAGGGCTCGACCCAGGCTTCTAGACCAGAGCCTGCATCTGCCTGGCTGCCGGCACCCCCGCCCCTTCTCGCCCCTGCACGAAGCTGGTAGACTGGGAAGAAAGGCCGGAGAAGATGGCTCGTGAGCTCCGGGTGCGTCTGCCTCTGCCTCTGTCTGCGGCTCAGTCTCTCCACACTGAGGACCCGCCGGAGTCTGCCACCCGCCCTGTGTGACTGCAGACCACAGGTCTTGTCTCTCTGTCGGGTCTGGAGCCCTAATGCCAAACGTGGGGGGGGCAGTCCCCCAGAAGTGCCAGGGAGGTCGTGTTCCAGCTCCGGAAGTAGTCCTCATTCCCAGCCCCAGATCCACTCCCCTATCTTCAAAGCCAGCCTGGCAGGAGCGCCTCAGATTCCCGTACCCAGATTTCCACTGCCCCACCCCAGGGGCCTGCCTCCCTTTGGGGGATCTGTGGTGAAGCTGGCCCAGCCTGGAGAGCCCAGGGGGACCCATCTCAGGATGCTGCCCGGTCACTTCTGTGAGTGGCCGTCACAGGTATAGGGGACCAGGTGCGGACACCGGGGCTGCTACTGTCACTGCTCTGCGCTGCTTCTCCTCTGACTTCAGCCCCAGTCACACTGTGTGGGGAGGCAGAGGGGGCGCTGGGGGAGCAAGAAAAGAGGAGAGCCCCTCCCTTTCTACTGGCCAGTGGGGAAACTGGGCCCAGCCAGGTACGGCTCCCGAGCCTGGTTGTGTCGGGGCTTTGCCTGCCCGGTAGCCCAGGAACCTGTGGGCTGTGGTCAGGGGGCTGCGGAGGGGGGCTGCACTGTGGAGGGGGCTGCTCTGAACAGTAAGGGACATCAGTGCCCAAGGCTCCAGGCATGGGCACCGACCAGCTCAGGAAAGGCAGAAGGTGCTGGAGGCTGGGAAAGCCAGGCCATGGCATCCTGAGTCTGGGTTAAAGTGGCGCCCCCAGCAGGGGTGTGGCTCAGCAGCAGTCTCTGTGTAGGTACCACCCTGGGTACCACCCAGCACCCCACTTCGGAACAACAGAAGGGCAGCCAGCGCCCAGTCCTCCTGCTCCTGGGCCTCAGATGTAACAGCTGCCCAACCTGGGGCCCCAATTCTGTGACGTCCACCTCTGCCCAGTGCTGGCCTCAGCCTGGCATTTCTGTGGCCTGGGTGGGTGGTATTTGTCCTGAGGCTCCCTTTGATACCCAAACCCCAGTGGTGGGGCATGGGGCGAGCAGAACCATGATGCTGGAGGAGAGGACGTGCTGTGGCTGCCCCCACACCTCATCTGAGCGGACGGACAGCCCACCCGCTCACCCTGCTCCCCGGCAGCCTCCAAAGCCCACCCCTCACAGTTCCAGCCTCGCCCGCTCCCTCAGCTCCAGCTCTGGCATGACGCGGCTGTTATCAGTGGGACTCAGTTTGCTGCCGTCTGCCCGGCCATCTCGTGCCTCCTGCTGCTCATCCATCACAGGACGTGGCAGGTGATCCTCTCTGTCCCTGGTGGCTGCCTGCCTCTGACCGCCTCCTTCCAGTCGCCCACTGGGTATCTCAGAACCAGGCCACGCTTAGAGCTGTCCACGGGCTGGGCTCTGAGGGCCTGCTCCCTCGTGACTCTGAGAAAATCACATAACCTCTCCGAGGACACAGATGAAGATGGCTCTTGCCCCTGGGGCTTCGGGAGATGAGATGAGACACGAGCCCGAAAATGTGTGTCCTCCATCCATTCTGCCTTCAGCCCAGGGAGAGTGAAACAGTGCAGGCTGTGTGTCCCCCGGCTCTTTCCCCGACGTGGCTTTACCCCTGCCTCAGCCACCGGGCTCTGCACACCACAGGTGCACAAATTAAGAAACTCAAACATACTTCATCCTGCATCTCCCCTGCCACACCTACACGCTCTGAACATCACCCTGCAGGAGAAGACAGGGCCCTCGTGGATCAGGACAGGGGTGCTCGGGGGATCAAGAGAGGTAACTAGGACCCACACTTAAAGAAAAAGACCTTCAGTGCCTAGGCCAGAGGATTTCTCCATCTCCCGTCCACCAGTGAGATCCTTCCCATCATTTGCAGACAGCTACCCACACTCCCTGGAGGGCCCTGGCCACTTGGCCCTGAGGCAGCCCCAGCGCTTGCAGGACAGGACCTCAGGGCCCGTGACTGGCCAGACACGTGAGCCCGACGAGCAAAGGACAAGCTGACAGGCAGCAGGGCTGATGCCAAGCCCGTGAATTGCACAAGCCCGAGGGCGGCCTCCCAGCTCTCCCACCCAGGAAGAGGGTGCCAGCTCTTTCACAGAGGGGCTGGGCGTCCCCACCCAGGGAGCCTGGGTTCTCTTTGGGTCACGCCACCCTGGGGTCCGACCTGACCTCTAAATAACACTCAGGCAGCACCACTGAGTGGTACCTCAGGGCGCAAACCTGGGCCAGTCTGCGAGCAGGAATGACCTCAGGCCGGTGCCCCACCTGGACATATGGTGATCTCCAGGGAAAGTGCAGCCCCTGGCCCCAAGGAGGGCAGATGGCCTTTCCTTGTCCAGGCCACACCCACCTTGTGACTGGCTCCCACCCCCACGTCGGTCAGACGGGTCCGTCCTGCTGTGTTGGCAGCAGTGAGCAACCCGGCTCCAGGCTGGATGCCGGCCCCACGCCAGGCACTGGGGCCCAGAAATCACACACCTGGAGCCCGGAGGGAACGGTCATTCCAGTGCATCTGAATGGCTGCAGGTAGAGCTACCCTCCCAGGCCGGGGCTATGCCCTGGTCCCCAGCTCCGTGCTGGCCCCAGGTCTGCATGTGTATGCAGTGTGGCCAGAGGGTGGGTGTGGTGAGGCAGGGACAGAGGTCTGCATCCAAGCTCAGGTGGCCAGGGCCACCAAGCACCTGCCACAGAGGTCCAAAGCCACTGCGCCAGGAGGTCACAGCTGGCTCCTGGCAGGGCGGGGTTGATTGTCATGTGTCAAGGCCAAGCCAACGTCCCTGAGGTATTTTGGGACCCAGGTGGCTCTGTAGCCACCTGCCCATGGGGCTGGGCACAGCAGAAGGGCCTGCACACAGCCGGGCCTATCCTCCCGACAGGTCACCCACTCCAGCCACCACCTGGGACTGACACACGCATTCAGACACAGCCTCCAGGGAGCAGACCCATTCAGACACAGAGTGGAGACTGGGCACACGGCACAGGACGGCGAGCACTGCTGGCCACAGACACCCCACTCCCTGCCAGGACGGAGCCACCTCGGACCCCCCACCGCAGGCCGGGGCCCCCACTTAGGTAGCTTCCCCTGTGTCTCAGGCCCCCGAGGCTCTCAGGTCCTGCACTCCAGGCCTCTGCTAGGGAAGGACAGCACTGAGTGTGATGGGAGGACATGGAAAACAGAGTGTTTCAATGAAAAAGAAGTGTCCCAAAATGTACCACTCGTGTCCCTGGCTCTGCTTGTGTCACTGGGGCTGGATGTAAACAGCTCCTGTGTTCTCCTCTCTCCTGCCGGGGCACTGGACATGGCGCTTGTGAGGATGCCTCTGTCCCCAGCGCCAGAGGAAAGGCACAGCCGAGGTCAGTGGCTCCCTGTGTACACGGCGGCCTGGTCTGCAGGACTGTGTGACAGTTTCACCCCCTCAGCAGGGCAGCCACCCCGGGGCCAGCAGGAGGGGGTACAATTGGGCTGTGACACATGCAGTCTCCAGACCAAGTGGTCTCAGGAGCGGGAGGTGTTTCCAGGGACGCAGAGCCTGTTTCCCTCCAAAGCACACGGGCCCTAAGTGGCTGCTGCACTCCCCTGCCTGGCGGCAGCACCTTGTGCCCTTCCGCAGGCCATGTGGCCCGGATGTGCAGGCCACTCCAGGAACAGCCACGTGATCAGCCTGTCATCTCTCACAGGCTCCGTGTGCCGCTGCGTACTCCTGAGCTCCAATCGACACCCTGGGTCACGTCCCACGGTCCTGTCTCCCTCCCTCCCCCACCATGGGCGCTGCCTGGGTCCTCTGTGCACATCCCAGGGCCTGGCCACCTTGCTGCATTGCCTCCCCCATCCCTGTTCTCTGTCCAGCCCACTCATTAGAGTGGTGGCCTGCCGCTGTCTGCCCCTCTGCTGGACACCTTGGGGCACTTTATGAGCCACTTTGGGCCTGCCTGGCACTGTCTGCCATAGGCCTGAGCAGCTGCTGCTTCCCCAGCTGGGTTGCAGGAGGGTCAGAGCCCACACATAGGGCTGGGGATTTAGCTCAGCGGCAAAAGCGCCTGCCTGGCAAGCGCAAGGTCGTGAGTTCGGTTCCCGGTACCGGAGAAAAAAACAACAACAACAAAAAAACAAACAGAGCCCACACATAGGAAAGTGCTTGCAGTGTGAGCACCAGGATGGGGAGGGGTAGAGGCCCCCGGGCAGCTTCCACTGACAGTGACCACAGCTGGAGGAGAGGCCGCAGTGTCACAGGACCCTGCACCCACCAGTGTCCCCAGGCACAGTGGAGGCACGCAGTATGGGTTCTGGGTCTGCTTGGCAGGTGTCCTGGATGCTGAGGGCCTGTGTGTAGTCACAGGGGTCCTCGTGGGGTGGACACTCAAGATGCAGCAGAGAGTAAGGGTGATACGGGGAGCAGAGAGACACAGTGGCCAGGTGAGGGTGGTGACCCTACATTTTCTGTGGTGCCAGCACCCTCCCATCACAGGGCACCGTCCTTGTACCAGGCTTGGGAAAGAAGCTGTAGGTCTGGCCACATGTGTCCCCTGCATGTCACCCAGCAGGTATGTGTGAAGGCTGACACCCCGTGCGGAAGCTGTCTGAGGTGAGGACATGGGGTGAGTGACACTGGGGGTTCCGCCTCTACATCAGTGCTCCCCAAACGTAGGTGCACCTGGGAGCCACAGCGACTTATTCAGCTGCAGGCTCTTGTGTGCCTGGCTTGGGTGACAGTCCATGGGCCTAGCAGGATCCTTGGGAAACTGAGGCTGGGTCCTGGCATGAGCAATGATGTCCTCCAGGCAGAGACCAGCAGCCCTGACAACTCTGAAAGCTCTCTGGAGACAACTCCCAGGCCCCTGGCCTGCTGTGTCAGCTCCACCAGGCGGGCCCAGCAGGGTGGGATTGGGGTCCCGTGGCTCCAGGTGGGCCTCCCCCTCCTCACGCAAGACACTGCTGGCTGCTAGCCTCTGCCCACAGAACCGGGCCGGCCTCAGCGTCCTGACACAGCATCAGCACTCAGGGTGACAGCCACTGGTGCCCCAGACTGCGGGCCGAGTTCGGCCCAGAGCAAGCAGACACTGGTGGTGTCCCTGCTGCACTCCACGGGCTCAGGGGGTCACCGTGGGGTTGGGCCGCCGCAGGGCTGGGGTGTTGGGAGGAAGTGCCCTGGCCACTAAGAGATGGCCCCCCAGATAGGGGTCAGTGGGAGGGCAACTGCATGGAGGTGGTGGCACACGTGATTCAGCACAGGGCCAGGCCCGAAGACCCGGAGTGGAAAGGGGCGTGGCAGGGGGAGCTGGTGGGCACAGGAGCCCGGACCTGTTCCAGGGCAGGGCCACTGGGGCGCCCACCGCCTTGCCTTTCTTCCCAGGCCCTTCCTGAGACCCTGCCGGGGAGGAAGGGGCGGCAGGGAGGAGGAGAGGACTGACGGGTTAGCGGCGCTCCAAGATAAACACACAGAGAATCCGAAAAAGTGGAGGCCTATTACATTAGCCATGGGAAAAAAATTAGCATTAGGCACTGCATTTTAATAAAGCATCCTGTCTGGTTTTGATTTCACAGATGTAAAAAAATATGCAGGCAATCTGGAATTAAGCTGGACTCCTTCAGACTGTTGTTAGAAACCGCACCGCGGAGTCTCTCGGCATTTCTGAGGTTCAGTTTACAGAGTTCTTCAAGTCAAGAACGGGAAAGACAGCAAGAAGCCGAGTAAATTCTGGGGGGTTGTGGCTGGCGATGTGCGGGCACAGGCCTGGCACCAGCCTTGCCCCTCACACAGCACTCACCCGCTCCTTCCAGAGCCGTGCTAGATTCCTGTAATCTGGTCACTGATGGAGCGTGGTATCCTCGCGCTGGGCAAGAGGCCACGGTGACACACACTGGGCAGGGCCCGGCAGGACCTGGAGACCCTCGGCTCTGGGGGGGGCTTTTACTGGGCAGTCTTTGCTCAGGGCTCCCTAGCCAGGAGGGCCGGACGCCCCCAGGGTCTGGGCAGGACCCCGGCTGCACCCGCCACAGGCTGACCATCACCTGTGGGCCAGAATCCTGCGGGCCCTGCTGCAGAACGGAGGGCACCACTCCTGCCCGCCCACCTGCTGGCTCCCAGAAGCTTCCCTCGGGACAAACCTTGCCAGGGTTTCTCTGGAGCCGGCCCCTCCGGTCGCCTGGATGTCAGAGCCCAGGGTCCCCATGTCCCCGGGTCCTCTGGAGCCAGCTCCTCTGCAGCACAAACCCAGTGAGTCACAGCAGCGCCTCAGTCCTTGGCCGGCCACATCCCCTGGCCCAGTCAGTGTGGAGCTGGAGCCCTCCCAGCGAAAGCCGTGTTTATTTTGCTTTGCATATGTTTTTCCAACACAAAGGAGCTTAAATACACGCAGCGCGGTGCACCCTGTCTTGCACATATTCCAGAAGCAAGTGCTGTGGGCTACTGCAGCCAGCTGGTGCTGTCTGGGGTACAAAGGGCCTGAGGTGCGGGAGCAGCTTGTGGCTCCACCCTAGTGGTTCCCTGGGGGGACAGGTGGCCCCAGACTGCAGAGCAAAGTCAGGCCCCGAGGAGCAGAGGCTCCAAAATCGGCTCTCCTCTCCAGGGTGCTGAGATCTGGCTCCCCGCAAGGCCACCTTGCTCACTGCTCCCCGGGTCTGCCTCCAGGGGCTCTGGGGAAGCCAGCGTCTCCCGTCATGGCTGACTTCGAGGACGGGCAGTTTGGATGCTGTCAGAGCCACCTAATGGGGAGCCCACAGGGAAAATGTGCCCGAGCCCACGGAGAGGAATCTGGCCCCTGGGAAATGGTCCTGGCCCCTTGGGGTGCCCTGGAGTCTAAGGACACTAGTGACCACGGAGGAGAGTGGCCTCTGGATACAGGCAGTGGTGACATTCGGGATGGGGGCACTATGGGGCCTCGTGAGTGTGCGTGTTACCTGTATGTCCACATGTGAGTGTGTGTGAGGGGGTGTTTGAGTGTGTACACTTGTATGAACGTCTGTGCGTGTTTGTATGAGCCTGTACATGAGTGACCAGCGGCCATGCGTGTGCAGGCATAAGTGCTGTCTGTGGCCGTGTGCATGCACATGCCTGGGCACAGCAGACCCCGGGTCAGGCGGAACAGGGCCCTCAGGAGCCCTCAGCGCCCTCGCTTCGTAGCTGAACAACGGGTACCACCCAGGGTCTCTAGCGCGGCGACCCCGCGACCCCTGGTGATTTGCTGTGTAAGTGGTGGCAGCACTATTTCAACCCTATAGGGACCCCGGCCCCACAGGGCAGCTGACGTGGCGCCACCAGCCACGTGGCCCCGGCAGCAGGGAAGGGAGACCCGGCGCCAGAGGCAGAGGAAACGAGGACCCGCGGCCAAGGAAACTTGCGTTGTTCTTTCCATTCTCTTGCTGAAACAGCCGTCTCACTGGCCGCGTGGGGGGAGGAACAGCGTCCAATAGCCGACCCTCCACCCCACATAGGGATCTTCCCGCCGCAGCGGCCAGCACCCGGCTTCCTCCACCCTCTCCCTACACAGCTGTTCCCAGTCGGTGCCAGCCCTCAGCGTCACAGAGTGGCCCGGGTAGGGGACAGGAAGCGTTTGTCCTGGAGATGGAGCCACATTAACAGTGTTGGTTGAGTCAGGCCCAGCATGCGAGGCAAGGTGCTCAGGAGGTTGCAGTGACACGCGGGTCGGACCTGGCTGCACCATGGTGGCCAGGTGGAGCCCAAGCTGGGCGGGGCAGCTAAGCTAACTCAGAGCTCCTGTTACTCCTGCCCTCTCCCACAGAGCAACCCACAGTAGCCTTGGCCCTGCTAAATCCCCCTCCCCACAGCCTGATTATCAAGGGGCCCCTGGCTCATCGCTACACTGACAGCTGGGGCATCAATTGTGACCTCTGTCGGGTCGCTCTGGGGCGCCCAAGAGCCCAGCCTCTGGCCCAGCGAGAGCAGGAAGCAGCCTCTCCGGGAGGTGGGAGTTGCCTCCCAGGGGGACAGCACTAGGAGAAAAGGGCTGTAGAGATCTGGCTTCCGTCCCAAGGGCAGGGGCCTGAACAGAGGTCTGGCAGCTAGTCCCCCTAAAACCTGGCCCACACACTGGGCCAGCCAGGCCAAGCAGGGAGCAGAGACAGGTGGGGCCGGAAGGGGCCCTCAGGCAGACAGCTTGGAGGAGCAGGTGCTCCTGGAGCTTGGGGTGTGTCTCTGGCAGATGGGGGTGGCATCTGTAACCATGGATACCTGGTGACATGGACTCCAAGAACAGCTGTGGCCAAGTCCTGGCACCTGGCAGGAGGCTGCGCCCCAGTCAGGTGCAGGCTGAGGCCCTGTGCATGCTCATGGGAACCTGACCCCAGCAGAAGTGTGAATGCTCTGCCGCCTCCTGCCCCGCCCCCCCGCCCCCGTGAGTCATCTGTCCCTCAGTTTACCCTCCTGGGTGTCCCCAAGTGGGTCTTGCAAGACTCTGACCACTGTGTCCTTTTGGGTCTGTGTCTTCTAGTTCCTAGGTGCTTGGGGACAGGGCTGCAACACCTTCTGTCCTTGAGCAGCTTCCCCCTCCGGGGTGTGTCCCAGATGCTCAGGTGACCCACCCTGATCACCTGGGTGCCACTGAGTGGGCATTCGGGTTACTTCCCGACCTCAACTGTTAGGAATCAAGTATTAGAAACGTTTGAGCGCAGGCTTTGGGGGATGCTGGTGCCCACTTCTCTGGGGACCCCTGGGCATGGCCTGCAGGACCCTGTGTTTCAACGCAGCTGCACAGTTTTCTGTTCCCACCGGGGAGGCACGGGCGCCCGTGGCTGCACACACCCACCAGCAGCGTGCTGTGTGCTTCTCACCCGCTCCTGCGTTGCTTCCCACGTCAGCCATTCTCGGTGTGGAGGGGATATGCCATGTTTTAATTTCCCTAGTGTCTGGTGACGGCCAGGATCTTTTGTGTCTTGTTTCCTATGTTCTGTCTGCTTTGTCCTGGATTATTTGTCCTCTTAGCATTGAGTTGTAAGAGTTAGACATTGTGGACCTAAGTCTGCTATCAAGTGGTTTGTAAATACTTCTTGGTTTGCAGCTTGTTTTAAGAGCAGAAGTTTTTTTAAATTTTGATAAAGTTCTGTTTGTCAATTTTTTCTTTTATAGTTGTTTTTTGTATCCTAAGAATCTTTGCCTAACAAATTATCACAAAGACATTTTTGTTATTTTTTTCCAGATATTTTATGGTTTTAAATTTTACCTTTAGGTCTATGACCACAGTGAGTTGGATTTCATAAATAGTGCAAGATAAAACTCAAAGTTTAATCTCTCTCTCCCTTCCTCACTTGGATGTTAATGGCAGCTGTTCTAATACCCACTTGTTGACATTATTGTTATTCGATTGAATTATGTGGACACTTTAATTGGAAAAAACCTGTCCTCTGTGTGGGTTTGGGTCTCATTTTGGATTTGTTCTACTTTGTTGGTCTCTGTCTTTTGACAGCATCACACTGTCCTGACGCCAGAGATGATATACTTCTGGCGATTATGTAGTATGAATCTTTCAACTCTGTTTTCCTCTTTCCAAAGTTGTTCATTTAAGTCCTCTCCATGTATGTTTTAGAATTAGATTTCAATTTTTACCAGAGAGCTTGATGAGATATTGACTGGGATCACGGTGACTTTATAGATCGTCTGGAGGAATTGACATCTTGCTAATACTGAGTCCTCAAATCCATGAACAAGGTATATCTTTCCATTCGTTTGGTCTTCTTATATTTTTATCAGTGTTTTGTGGTTTTTAAGTAATTCAAACCCTGTGTATGTTTCATAACATTTATTACTATGTAATTCATGTTTGTGATGTTATTGTCAATGGTACTATTTTTAAATTAAATTTCTAATTATTCATTGCTAGTGAATATAAATACAATGGATTCTTATACATTTACCTTACATCTAGCAGCCTTGTTAAATACATCAGTCTTTGTACTTTTATCTTTTCCTTTTCCTTTCCCTTTTCTTTCTTCCTTCCTTCTGTTCCTTCTTTTTTCTTTTTAGTAGATTGGAATTTTCTATAAAGATGGTCACATTGAGTCTATATAAAGACAAATGTATTTCTTATTTCTAGTCTACATGCCTCTTACTGCTTCTTCTGACTTTATTTCACTGATGGAAACCTCACATTAATTTGAAGTGATAAGAGCAGATATTCCTCACCTGTTTCTGATCATAGATGACTATATTTAGCCTCACTATGAAGTGTGCTGCTATCTCTTCACAGATGCCCATCGTTGGGTTCCAGTTCTTTCTTATTCACAATCACTATAGTGGCTTTTTGTTTTTTAAATCATTCATGGATGTTGAATTGCGCTAAAATCATTCTTGTATACACAGCCCCCCTCATCCACATTTTTGCTTGCCATGGTTTCAGTTACCCACAGTCAACCACTGTCTGAAAATATTAAATGGAAAATTCCAGAAGTAAATAATTCATGTGTTTTGAATTGCACACCCTTCTGAGCAGTGTGGTGAAATCCTGCGCCATCCCGCTTTGTCCTGCTTGGGGTGTGAATCATCCCTCTGTCTCACCTCTCCACGCTGTCTACACCACCCACGGCTTAGCCACTTGGCAGCCATCTTGGATATCGGGTGGCCTGTCTTGTGTGTCATGGGACTTGTGCTCAAGTAACCCTCTTTTTCCCCAGTAATGGCCCCAAACACAGAACAGTGGTTCTGATGGGATCTGAAATGGCTCCCCGGGGACCGATTCTGGGGGTTTTTTGTTGGCAGATGGGCTTGTGGGAGGTGACTGGACCATTGGAGCTCTCACTCTGTGAATGGATTTACCCATTGATGGAGTTGTAATTTGATGGTGTTATTGGGAGGTGAAGGAAACTGGGCCCAGTTGGAGGGAGTGGGTTTTGGGATTTGACCCTAGGCCTGCATCTTGTCCCCAGCCTCTTTTCTGGCTCTCCCCTTGTCTCTGCTTCCTGGTCATTGTGATGCTTTGCCCATGACAGCCTCAGAAGCAATGGATCCAGGTGATCATGAACTGACACCTTGGAAACTGTGAGCAAAGTAACCTCTCTTTCACAGTGATTTCTGACATTTTTTCAGCAATGGAAGTCATTGCAGCAGTGATGTGAACCAGGGCAAAAGCATGCAGGGACTGATGAACTCTGGCATGATGTGGCATCACTGTGGGGCATGCAAGCACCACATCGTATGATAGGATTGGGACTATGTAAGGCTTCAGGATACCCTATGGATAGGAGGGAGTTCTGTACTGGGGCCCTGACCTAGGACCATTGATCTCCTGCTTGGGGGTACAATGACAGAATAAAATGCAGAAAGATATACACATTTCACTTACAAGGGGAATTGGGATGGTTAAAGGCCAATGAAGGACTAAGACCCTAAGGCTTGGTATTCTTGGCCTTTATTAGGTGCACAGCATGACTGGGGGTGCTGGTGGCTGCAGAAAGAAGTGGGGCAAACTGCTGATATGGTCAAGGTTCAGGGATTGAGGAACAATGCATTTCTGGAAACACAGGAGCAGGTCAGGGTTAACTTGTAACCTGGTTACCTACTAACTAGACTACTGAGCTGGGAGAGGGATTTAGGTGAGAGTTACAAAGGTCCTCAGCTGCCATGTTATCTTCCTTTGAGGCATCAGGACTTCACAGACCATTTGCTGGTCTCAATTCTGGCCGTTGGCTTAAAGATTAACCTGTCTATAAGCCAGCCGCAGGTCTCACCACAAGTCATGTAGGCCTAGGAAAGACTTTTGATTTATTCTTGCACCAAATTATTAATAGCAGTTATTACCTGCTCTGCACTACATCATGCTGGTCCCCAACAGCTATGTAGGGATGACCAGGTCACTTTTATTCTTTCTTTCTCTTCTTTTCATCTTCTCTTTCTCCTTCTCCTCCTCCTCCTTCTTCTCCTTCTCCTCCTCCTCCTTCTTCTCCTTCTCCTCCACCTTTTCCTCCTTCTCCTCCTCTTTCTCTTTCTCCTTCTCCTCCTTCTCCTTCTTCTTCTCTTTCTCCTTCTTCTTCTCTTTCTCCTTCTTCTCCTCCTTTTCCTTCTTCTCTTCTTTTCCTTCTTCTCTTCTTCTCCTTCTTCTCCTCCTTCTCCTCCTTCTCCTCCTTCTCCTCCTTCTCCT
>NW_004955541.1:2189735-2314099 GCF_000276665.1 Chinchilla lanigera | reverse complement strand
TTCTCTTTCTCCTTCTTCTCTTCCTCCTCCTTCTCCTCCTCCTCACTTATACTGGGGATTGAACCCAGGGCCTTTGCATTGAGCAACAACACTAGCCCTTTTAAAATTTATTTTGCGACAGGGTCTCCCTGAGTTGCTAGGTCACAAAGGCTGGACTCATCCTCAGAATCCTCCTGCCTCAGCCTCCCAGCATACTGGGATTATAGGTGTGCATAATCATGCCTAGCTCCTTTCTTTTTCTCTAATGTGAGCATTTAATACTATGAATTTCCTTCTGAAGTACCACTAGAGCTGCATCATGCACACTTCGACATGCTGTGTTTCTGCATTTATGCAGTCTGACTATATTATAATTTCTCTAGTCATTTCTACTTTGACCTCAGAAGCAAAGGATCCAGGTAACCATGGACTGATACCTTGGAAACCATGAGGTTACTTAGAGTGTGGTTTAATTTAGGAGTTTCCAGAAATCTGTTACTGATATCCAGCTAAATGAATCCCCCATGGTCAGAATAAGTGCTTTGTGTTCAACCTTCCGGCTTTTGCATGGATGTAGGTGGATGCGCTTCCTTGGGATTCCTCACAATGGCTGGGACGTTCGGTCAGCGCCTGTTAGGTGAAGCTGACTGATGGCTTCTCCCAGTCCTCTGCAGTCACTGATTCTGTCTGCTGCACCTATGAGTGTCAAGGGAGGGATATGGTGCTTTCTGCTGTGTCTATGTGGTGAGGCCCCCGTCCCAGTTACAGGCAGCCGCTGATGGGTGTTGCTGTGGGGGATTTCTTGAGTTTAAGGAAAGGGGCTCGTGCTGGAAGGCCTGGCTTAGTAGGAAGACTTTAAAAGCAAGGCGAGGCTTATCCAAAGGCGGGAAGACATTTGTCCTACACACAACAGGTTTGGCCTGAGTGAACCACACCAGCCTGCTTCAGACTTGCTCAGCCAGCACCCTACTGCACAAGCCAATTTTCTATGCATCCTTGTCCATCCCCACCTCTGTCTGACTTTTCAGCTTCTGAATCTGGTCCTCAGACCAAAGCCTGGTTGATACAGGATGCCCACAGCACTGTCCAACTTTGGATTTCTCTAAGATTTTGCTTGAGGTATTTTAAGGGATAGACCTACATAGGCTGTTGTGACCACTGGATGAGTGGCTCCTTTATCATGAGGAAATGACCTTCTGTGTCCTGGTGACATTCTTTGTCTAGCCCAGCTTTCTGCTGATGAGGGTTACACATTGGATCTTAAATGTCCTCTGAAGGCTCACATTCTAAAGGCCTGGTCACCAGTCTGCTGTGTTGCTGGAGGTGGTGGTGGAACCTTGGGAGATGAGATTGAACTGAAGGGAGTGAGGCTATTGGGGGGGGTAGCCTAGAAGGGGACCTTGTGGGCCCAAATCCTTCCTACTTCTCTCTCTCTCTTTCTGCTTCCTGCCACACCCTGTTACTGCCATGATGTAACTGTTTCACCATCCATGGATGGAAGCCTCTGAAACCAAGAGCAAAAAACAATCCTTTTCCTCTTAAATTGCTTATCTCAGGTGTTTTGTCACAGCAGCAGAAAGCTAGCCCAATTCATGTAAGCATGGAATATCTTTTTCCATCCTCTGACTTCTAACCTACTGTGTCTTTACATTTAAATTATATCTCTTACAGGCAGCTTGTACTTGGCTCTTGCTTCTTTATCCTGTTTACATTCACTGTCTTGATTTGGGGTATCAGTCAACTCATTTTTTTTTTTTTTGGAACTGGGAATCCAACTCATGACCTTGGGCTTGCCAGGCAGGTGCTGTACCACAGAGCTACATTCCCAGCCCAGTTGATTCATTCTTAATTACTGACAAGTGTGAGTTCAAATCTATCACCTGCTATTTGTTTTCTGTTTTCTCCAACAACTGTTTATTTTTCTCTTTTTTCTTCCTTCTTTTCGATGGAGGATCTCATTTTAATGCTTTCCTTTTATGCCCACAACTGGCTTCTTATCTGCCCTTTAATTCTTACTTTTATTGGCCATTTTCAAGTTTATAATATATATTCTTAACCTGTCAAGTGGCTCTATCCCACCTCACATGGCATAGGAATCCCTCAGCAGTGTACTCCATGCCCTTCTCCTATCCTGTGTGCTATCATTTTTATATATTTTATTTCCACAAATAGTGTAGGGCCCAAAATGCATTACTATCTTTGTTTTAAACAGTAAATCATCAAAGTGATAAAAAATGAGAAAAGCTGTTTTGCTTTTTACTACACTCTGCTAGTACATCTGCAGTGACTCTCTCTAGCCCCTTTCACTGCTTTGTGTGGATCTAACTTCCATCTGGAATCATTTTTATTCTGCTGGAGGACTCTCCTTTAACATTTCTTGTAGAGAAGATTTGTTGACAATGAATTTTCTATCAGCATTTCTGGGCCTGTGGGGGAAGGTCAGTCATCTGGCCTGTGTGAAACAGGAGTTCTAGAAAGAAGAGAGAAAGGCAAGGAGAAAAATGTTTTCAAATAATGGCCAAAAATTATCTGAATTTGATGAAAACTACAAACTCACAGATCCAAGAAGCACAGTACACTCTATGTAGAATAATGTGAAGAGAGCCACATCAAGGCACATTATAAATGAATTGCTGAAATCTAGAAAGAGAGAAATCCCAGAAGCATCCAGATTTTTTTTAAAAAAGAAAAACCCTCATACACATTATGTACAGAGGGAAAAATATGAGAGACAGCAAATATCTTACCAGAAACTATGCAAGCCAGAAGACAATGGGGAGAGGGCTTTAAAATACCGGGGGTGGGGTGGTCTGTCAGGAATGATTTTTTACCCATGATATTTTTTATAACAATGTCATGCAAAATTAAGACTATTTTGGATAGCTGGGTGTGGTGGCACACACCTGTAATCCCAGCACACAGGATCACTGCGAGTTTGAGGCCAGATTGGGCTACAGAGTTCAAGGCAGCCTGAACTACATAGCAAGACCTTGTCTCACATAGACAAAAAAAGGAACTCTATGGTATAAATAAAAACTGATAAAGAATTCATTGTCAACAAATCTGCTCTGAAGATTTTCATTTTTTTATATTTTTCAGGTTTACTCTTTGCTTTGACTTGAATAGTTTCTATAGCTTCAAACTTAATGATCTTTTTTTCTATGCTATCTGCTTCCTGGCTCTGTAGGGGAAAATGGTTCTTTGACTCCCATCCCATGTATTTTTCATTTCAGATACTACACTCGCACCTCTAAATGTTCTGTTTATGTTTTTCTGTATGCTTCAATTCCTTCCTCTTTCTTCTTGAACCCAGGGAGCATTTTTAACAGCAGTTTTAATATTCTTGTCTGTGAAATTCCATCATCTGTCACTTTTGATTGCTTGATCCCCTATTGTGGGTCTTTAATTTTCTCCATGTCTGGTTATTTTTTATTGAATGTCAGACGTCATAAAGATCACTGTTGACTTCTGGCTTTGTTGTGCCCCTGTAAACAGTGTTAGATTGTACTCTGGTGTGCTCTTTGGACTCACATAGGTTCTTTTGTGCTTTGTTTTTAAGTACTGTTAGGGTGAGTCCAGGACAGCCTTAGGCTGAGAACAATTTGCCACCAATGCTGAGGCAATATTCTTCTGGAGATTCTACTCAGTGCCCTGTACATTGTAAAGTCTTTCCACCCTGGCTGGTGGGAACAGATGAGCCCCAGCCCTGTGTGAGCACCTCTTCTTTCTCCAGCCTTCAGCAGTTTCATCACACATACTCATAGATCAATTTTCAACCAACTTAGGGGCCTCTCTGCAGACCCATGGAGCTCTGGGAGATGTCTGGGGAGCTGTGGTGGATTGACAACTGGTGGTCAATTTGCAACACACAACTGAACTGAACCAACATGAGTGCTGGGTGTGGGAGGCCACCTGAGGATTGTTACCAACAGAATAAAGGGGAGAACTGGAGAACAGGTGCTGTTGGTTCTACTGGAGGAGCTTGTTGTGCTGGCTTTCCTGAT
Source organism: Chinchilla lanigera (assembly GCF_000276665.1). Classification (NCBI taxonomy): domain Eukaryota; kingdom Metazoa; phylum Chordata; class Mammalia; order Rodentia; family Chinchillidae; genus Chinchilla; species Chinchilla lanigera. The sequence continues at coordinate 2,310,116 of NW_004955541.1, read as the reverse complement.
ATGAACTGAGCTGTTCTCATTGTTGAAGGAGCTTGGGACCTTGTTGTCACTGAGAATGGCTACGGTTCACTTTGGGGGAGCTCTGGTCCTCACTTTGAGCATTGCTTCTTGGCTCTGTAGGGGAAGATGGTGCACATTTCAATATCCTGAAGAAACTTGTACTGGCTTTCCTGATATAGACTCGGCTGTTCTTATCATTAGAGAAGCTCGGGACCTTATCACTGAGGACGGCTGTGGTACTTTTCGGAGGAGCTCTGGTTCTTACTTTGAGCATCGCTTCCTGGCTGTAGTGAAGATCCCTCAGCCTGCTAACACAGATCCTTCATCCTGCTGGCACAGACTTTCTAGCTTGCACCATTGACCTGGGGGCCTTCCCAGTGCAGATCCTTGAGATAGGCTTGCATGAGACATTGTCATGGGCTCTAGGTCTTCAGCCGAACTCATGCAGGACATTGCCATGGGATCCAGGTCCTCAGCTGGATTCTTTGGGTCTCTAGGTGTGGACAGATTTCCTGCACTCTTTTGTACTAAACTCTTTGAGTGACTACTATAAAATAATCATATAAATTATGTGTCCTGTATTAAATTGTTTTCCTCATAAACCCTGATGACAACAGCAGCTCTCCTCCTCCAGTGTGTCTCCTCCTCCACACAAGCCAACATTGTGAGCCTGACCTTCATTGCACGCAGGGCCCTGGAGAACCACAGATAGGTGCCCTGCCTGTGAAAATTTCTAAGATGTCCCAGCAACAGGCTAAATCTGGGGTGGCACCAATGCCACCAGGGGAATTCACCCCCAAAACTCACTTCACACAACTCCAAGTGTCTCCAGAAAGCATTTTTCAGAACTTCCTCCCTGACAGCTCACGATGATGGCCCAGGGGTGCCCTGCACCACTTCCTCTAACACCCTGAGGGTGGGTGACCTTGCCTGTGGCTCTCACACACAAGAGACCTAGGAGAGAGGTGTGGCATCACCAAGGGGGGCCGCTCAGAGCAGGGGCCAGCCAGTCTCAGGAATCTCAGAAAGGACAAAGCACTTGACAACTGACAAGTGTGGGCTATAAGTTGGTGCCACCAGCCTCAGCTCTACCCTCGAGCAGCCCTGGGCACTGCTGTCCCAACCAGCTGCAGAGCAAGCGGACAGCAGAGAGCAAGCTCATGGCCAGCATGGAGAGAGGGCAGCCACTATAGAGAACTGTGTGGGCCCCCAAAACTAGAAATAGAGCTACCACATGATCCAGCAAGCACACCCGGGTACGTGCCCAAAGGGAACGGAAATCAGCATGTCAAAGACATCTGTACACTGGTTTAACCGCAGCACTCTCCCCAATAGCCAGGGTGTGGGGCCAGCCCAAGTGTCCACGCACAGAAGTATGAATGGACAATGTGGTGTGATGCACTGTGGAATACTACTCAGCCCTGAACAGGAAGGGAACTTGTCACTGCCACATGTGGATGAACCCAGAGGACCCAGGCTGAGCACAGTTGCCAGGCACGAATGACAATTCCTGTGTAATCTTATTTATGTGTGGCATTTTAAAACTTTGACCTCTCAGAGGCAGAGAGCTTGATGCTGGCCATGCAGGGCTGGGCTGGGGCTGGGGCCAGGGTCACAGGGTGCAAATTCCAGTTACGGGATGCTGAGTTCCTGGGGCCACTGCTGGTGCCACGGATGCTGATCCACAGTGTGGTACTGTGTGCTGCAGTGGACACACAGGCGGGGGTGCTGCTTTCCCCACACAGCGACTGCCAGGGGTGCGCTGTGTCCCGGCACGACAGTGCAGGGTCCTGTTGGAGCTTCTGTGGCTCAGTTTACCATCCGTCTTTAGATGGGGCTGGGGATGGGAGGCGCTGGCAGGAACTGAGTGGGTTTGAGACTGGGCCGAGGTCCCCCTTTCCCAGCTTGTTTTCCTGGCTGGCACCGTGTAAACACGTGGCAGGGCCCGGAGGAAGCTGTCACGAGGGCCATGTGTGTGGCCCGTGAGGTGCACTGCTCACCCAGGGACCCTGGCCCCATGAGATCGGCAGGACCACACGGAGGGCACGGAGCCATGGCAGAGTCATGCGTGGCTGCGGGAACTGGGTCTCCCTCTGGGAAGTGGTTCACCAAATGCACCCTCACTGATGCCCTCACAGGTGGGCGTGGGCAGACGGAACCAGACGGGACTGGGTGGGACCAGCGGGAATGCAGAGGCTCAGCAACTCTGGGGACAGCAGCCTAGGTTTGGAATCAGCGGACACGCAGGGCTGGTGCCTCCTGGGCACCAGGCACCACTGGGCAGTGTGAAGAGGAGTGGCTGGCCAGCGACGCCCACACCCTGGGCGGAAAGCTCACGGTGATGGGCACATGGCAGAGACAGCCTGAGGGGTCACAGCCTGGTGCTCCCAGGTGGTCTCGCCATTTTGCCATGGCAGCACGGCCTCCTGTGACAGATACAGGCCCGGGACTGGTAACTGCATAGGAATCTGAACTGCCCCCATGTCTTGTTCTGACATTGGTGACAAAACTGTACACACTTCCCACAACTCACATGGGGGGGTCCCAGGGTGAAGTTCATGGGTGTGGGTCACACCCCCTGCGCCATCCTGCACCCATCATGCCATCCTCTCAGTGTCCTCCACTCCAACACAGGCAGCTCCTGGTCACCACTATGCCCCCCATTTCCAGGGACCCCGTCCTCTGGGTCTCAGGGGTGTCACACACCTGTTCCTGTCCAGATGCTCTTCTGTCCCCATCCGGCCTGAGGCTTCCCACCACCCCAGGGGCTCACTCCAGCCCCAGTTCCTTCTGCCTTCAAGAGCTGGAGTTAGGTCTCTGGGTGTTTGTCTGTCTATCTGTCTGTCAGCTCTCTGTCCCTGCAAACCTGCTGTTGGACAGAAGGCACACAATGCCCTCTGCCACCTGCTGCCCAGTCCTGGGACACTTCTGGTTGACATTGGTGTTCAAAAAAAGTGACTAAGTGAGAGGTCAAGGGGGCAGGCTCGGATTGGGACAGGCAAAGGGATGACAGGACCCTGGGGCGGCACTCTTAGGCAGTCAGAAGAACAAGGTCACCAAGACCCCCGGATGCCCTGGGCACCCAGAGAGCAAATGATAGGAGCAGGGCTATCCCTGCCACTGTCCCCATGTCCCCAGCTTGCACCTGGAGGGCTCAGCCAGGGTCTGTGGGCCTCAGGCAGGGACACCGGCCAGCCCCAGCCAGCTTGCCCCGCCAGCCCCAGCTCCAGCCTTTCAGGCAGAGGTCCATGAATGCGGGGCACCTGCATGCGGGCGGGGAGGCTCAGGAAGGGTCTTCCACCTACCCCGTGCAGCCCTGCATCTGACCAGCAAAGTGTGAGAGCGGGTGACACGGGGCTGAAGAAACTGCCAGGGGTGTGGGGCCCTTGGGCTGCAGGATTTGCCAGACTGGCCAGGTTGGGGGTGGTTATCTAAGACCATGGGCCAGTTGACAAGAGGACACTGCTGGACTCTTCCTTCCCCAGGCAAAATTCATTCTGGTGAACATGGAGTCAGACCACAAGTGAGGAGCGGGGACTCTGGGCTCCTGTGGGTGCTTCCATGCCCTGCCTAGCAGCCCCTTCTCAGCCCAGCGCAGCCCTGGCCCCTAGATCTGTGCTCTCCCTGTCCTCTGGGTTCTGGACCGGATGGCTGGCTCAAGGCTCAGTGGGCCTGGGCTCAGCAGGGGTTGGCCTAGCCAGCTACAGCAGCGGTGTGAGCCTGCAGCGAGGGTTCTGGGGTGCAGCTGTGACCTGGTGTGGTCAGCTGCAGGACTTGAGAAGAGAACTGGAGGGAAGATTTCTGGTTGGAAACCTGGGGAGTGTGGAGATCGTCCTGTTGATCTGTGCCATCCAAGCAGTGCTGCCGCCACCACCGGGACCCAAGGCCAGCTCCTCTCATGGGGCTGCATGAGGTTCCCTCCCCTGACTGACCTCCCACCACCCTGCCCCCTTCCAGCCACAAAATGCAGTGAGCTCTTTTGCCTGATATCGGCTTGGGCCTGCTTAGCAGTCATTAGTTTTTGATAACTTGATACAGTAAATCATTACAAATGAGCAAGGAACCTTCTGTACCTTGAAGGAGTGAGGGAAACAAACATGAGCAAAGTAAAGAGGCCACCAGTGTGACACAAGGTACAACAGGTGACCGTGCGGAGAACCGAGACGCGGAAGCCAATGGGGCAGGAAGGAAGATGCAGGCTTTTCTCTGAAATCTCAACGTGTTGTCTGACACTTTCATTTTCCTTATTGCTGGGCCCATAAAATAGTTCTGCTTAAAAATCTATCATCCTAAATTTCAAAACTCAAACAATATCTGTCAACTGGAGAAGTTTAGAAGTTTAACTAAGTGACTCAGCAGGGAGTTGGGGTTCTCAATTTGTAACATCCTCATTCTGTGCAAGAAGAGGGCAGGGAGATGGTGTGAGTGCTACACCCACCCTGGGGGTGGGTAGCCTGCTTACAATATAAGGGAAGAAAAGAGGCTCGCTTCTCTGCCTTTTACTCTTGTTGCTTTTGCTGTCTTCTGCTCCCTTGAGCTATTGCTCCTATGCCGTGTCACTCTGCCTTGGAGCCGGCTGATTACGGACTGAAACCTCCACAAACTGTGAGCTAAATAAACCTTTCCTTCCCTAATTCTGGGTGTCAGGTATTTTGTCTCAGCAACAAGAGAAAAGTAACTAAGACAGTATTTGGTACCGAGAAGTGGGGTCCTTGCTGTGACTGTACCTGGCCATGTGGTTCAAGAGCCTTTGGCTTATGAGAAGAGCTTGGAAAGGTTTGGAGATATCATCTGAGAGTAGCACTGGTATGCCTTACGCTGTTTTGTGTGGGAGATTCTGGTCAGAGCTCAGAAAACCAGACGGCTGATAGAAATCCTGCCGGTAAAGACCAGGCTCTGGAGGTTTCTTCTGGGAAGAAGGACTGCATTGGTTGTTGGAGTCCAGATGATGTGTGTTATGGCTTGGCAGAAAGTTTGTCTGCATTTTGCTCGTGTCCAGAGACTTTGCCTGAGACTGAGATTAAGGGCGGTGGACTGATTAATCTGGCAGAAAAAATGTCAAGGCAGCTGAATGTTGAGGCAGTGGCATGACTATTGTTGGGGGCTTTTAGCCAGATTTATAAGAATCAAGAGCAAAGAGCCCAGTAGGATGATTTAAAATGTTGTGAGTTTGGCCAGAAAGGAAGCTCCAGTAAAGCTGTGGACTACAAAGAACTGAGGAGGTCCCGATTGCTAAGAAGGGACAGGAGAATAGAAAAGATGGCCTGAGAGCATCACAAGAAGCAGCAAGTTTCCACCTTTTGTAGCCTCAAAATTGCAAAAATGAAAAATTTTGCTTTGAGGAGAAAGCTGCAGAGCACCGTGTTCTAGAATGGCAGCAGCATAAGAAAATTTTTCTTCAGAATTGGTTTCAGAATGCTCAGCGATCCAGGCACTTGACCCTTACAACCAAGAGAGAGGAAAGCCTGACTACTGCTCCAGCTGGCAGCAGACACTGGCATCTTCCACATGGTGCTGGTTTTAGGTACTTGCAGAATGCAAGAGTTGTGGGGTTAAGGAGGCTTCCAACCCAATTTCAGAAGGCCCGGGAGGCCAGGCAGTATGCCCCTGAGAGGGCAGTGTGGGAAGCTGTGAGTATGAAGCCAAAGGTGTAATGAAGACCCCAGATGTTTGAAGCCAGGAACATGGATTGTCTAAGGAAAGTTGCAAGGAGAGAGCAAAGCCAGACCTAGAGGGAAGCTGTGGGAGCTATAACCACCAAAAGTGCCGTTCGGGTGGAGCCACACAAGCCCTTTGGAGGTTACAACTTGCCACAGATTGCTACAGATGCTGGACATGGAACTACAGGATTTAGTATTTGCCCTGCTAGATTTTGCACTTGCTTTGGTCCCAATCCTTTGTAGCCCCATTTGTAACTTTTGGAGTGAAAATGATTATCCAGTGCCACTGAATGTTAGAAGTGTTTAACTTTTCATTTGTACAGGGGCTTGCAGCTAAGAGTTTGCCTTACATCTCAGAGGAGACTTGGGACTTCCACTTTTCAGCAATGCTGAAGCTTCTAGGACTTTGGCAACTCTTGCAGATGGACTAAGTGCCTTTTGCATAAAGGCATGTGCATGAATCTTGTGGGGTGGGGGCAGAATGTTATAGTTCCAATGTAATATAATATTGATAGACTTAATACTGTTTCTTAAGTATTGTTAAGCCTGTGTTATAATGTTCAAGTTGTGAAATGTTAAGAATAAGCATGTCTTTGTATCTGGAAACTGGTTTAAAGAAATGTCTAGCTGCCAAGTTGACAAGGGGTGGATTGTAATGGTTAACGCATTGTGTCAATTTGAGAAGTTTAGAAGTTTAACTGCGTGACTCAGCAGGGAGCCAGGGTCTTACTTTGTAAACATCCTCATCCTGTGCAAGAGGAGGGCAGGGAGATGGTGTGAGTGCTACACCTGCCCTGGGGGTGGGTGGGCAGCCTGCTTACATGTAAGGGAGAAAAAGAGGCTCACTTCCCTCCCTTTTATTCTCACTGCTTTTGCTGTCTTCTGCAGCCTTGAAATGTTGCCCCTCACCATGCCACCCTGCCTTGGAGCCAGATGATTATGGACTGCGGCCTCCACACACTGTGAGCTAAATAAACCTTTCCTTCCTTAATTTAGGGTGTTGGGTATTTGTCCCAGCAACGAAAGAAAAGTAAGTAAGGCAGAGGCCACCAGTGTGACGCAAGGTACAAAAGGTGACCATACTGCATATTGAGCTGTGAAAGCTGAAGGAGAAAGAAAGGAATTAAGATGCAGGTTTTTTTTCTGAAATCTCAACATGTTGTCTGATACTTTCATTTGCCTTACTGCTGGGCCAATAAAATAGTTTTGTGTAAAAATCTATCATCCGAAATAATTTCAAAACTCAAACAGTATCTGTGCTTTAGGGCAAAATGCAAAACGTCGTGGTCTCTGTGGTCTGGCGTCTAACAGGCTGCACGGTGTGACGGCTGCAGCTCATGAGCTCTTTAACTCAAACTTGTGTTGTTATCAGCCCCTGTGTGTAGTGCATGGTGGCGCCATTCATCACTGCCAGTTCTAATTTGTTTCCCAGTCACGTTGGGCTCTGCGCGGTGTTTCTGGTATTTCCTCCAAAGATGTCTTCTTCCATCATGTATTACTCTTTTTCTATAAAGCACCCCTCAGTCTTCCTCAGCCCTGGGCTTTGTGACTGGCAGTCCGCACCCTGGCTCCTCTGGCTGATGCCCAGACAGCAGGGGCTCCCTGAGTCGTTTCTTCCCCCGGGGCCAGGCCCGCTCCATTCCGGCGGCTCTTCCTGGTGGAAACCAGGGCTGGCTACAGTCTCAGGTGCCAACTTTCCATCTCCATTCAGCAAAAGTTTCAACCTCGAACATTTCACAAGCCAGAACTCATCCAGCAAGTTATCTCTATTTATGATTGTTTTTAATGTTTTCACCAAATTTAAATGCTTCAAAGTCTCAGGCAAGCTGAACAACATTCCATTTGGGAACAGAATATGAATATATCCAATTAAAAAATATGGACCTCATCAGCAGATGGTTCCGCAAGCCCAGAACATTCCAGAGCGGAGTCGTAACCTGGCTCTAGGGCCCTGACCAGTGAATCCACACTAGGATGCCTCGGCTCACCCGGCTCCTCTGCCTCTCCCCATGAGCAAGCTCTTCCTGCGGCTCCTGCGTGTCACAGGCAGCTTCTGGGCCGCGGGGCTGTGGCACATCATATGTCAAGTAAGTCCACATTCCTAGTAGATTTTAAATAGGAGTGTGAGCCTGGTTCCGTCCCGTGTGGGTCTCCACTCGGAGAGAACAGTGTTCTGTCTGTGAGGTGTGCCCCACCCACGCCCGGGTTTGTGTTACCATCACCTCTTCTCGCCTCTGCCTGTGCTGTGCCTTCCCCGCCCTGCCCGCTGCTGGCCTGGCCACCAAGCATCATCGCCGAGCTGGACCGTCCCACCCACCCGCTCCCTGGAGGTCTCCACCTTGCAGGATGATGGCCTCACCCCCCGCGCGGAGACAAGGTACAGAGCTTGTTGGCGCGTGCATCTGCAGAGATAAAAATGCCATTTCGCAACAGGAAGCATAAAACATCCTTTAGAATATGGCAGATAATCTTAAATTATAGGAAGAGGGCTAAGATAAATATTTAGAAGCTTTGATAAAATACAGCTCTGTTTGGAAGGAAAACGAGAAGTCAGAAAGAGGCTCAACCATTTCTTTTGCTTCAAGAAGGCCAGCTGGACAAGAGGACTCAGGGAGGGGCTCCTGCGGCCTGTATCTCCCACACCCCGTTCCTTCCCCCACCGCCTGCAGGTGCTGGGTTCAACCCTTCTGGGCCACAGCTGGCAGTGACAGCCCTGGGAATGCCAGGCTTTGTGCTAGTACACACAGAGGTCGCCTTCTGGACTCAAAGCTCTCAGCCTGCCACGTCACCCTCAGGGAGACAGCCAGGAGAGGGCATGAGGGCATCCCTCCCATCCCACAGTTCAGGTCTGGTCCAGCACCCAGTTCTGGGAGCAGGGTTGGGCTGGGAAGGGATTACGGGGAGCAGCTGGCTCTGGGCATTAAGGTGCTGTCCTGCATCCAGAGGGTGGAAGTGCTGGGGACACTCAAGGCAGCTCAGGGCTTCCGGGACACACAACCCTCCTTGTCCCGCTCATGCCAACTGCCCTTGGGATGCAGCCTGCAATGCCTTGGGACCCAGGTGCTGAGCAGCCACCAGCAGTCACCCCAAGCTTGGAGCCATGCCAGGGCCAGCAAGGGCCGGGGTGGGGTGGGCCATAGAGGGCTCTTCCTCACCCTGGAGGGTGGGGACTCTTGGTTCTGACCCTGACTGAGCAGGTCATAGAGTCAGGGCACCAGAGTTGCTTTGTAGACCACAAAGTCCATCACTACCCAGGTTGCAGCAGCCATTTTGGGTGACATGTCTGGGGCTGCCACCCCCTCTTGGTCCATCTGGGAAGGGGCAGAGACAGTGTCCCAGGAATGGTCCCAGACATTCCCAGCTGCCCCTGGAATAGTGCTGTCCCCCAGCCCTCCGACCCTATTCCACCTGCCTCTCACTGCTGTCCCCTGGGCCCCTTAGGGACAGCGGCAGAGCCACCAGCCACAAGGGCTGAAGCAAGGATGGCCAGCTCTGAGTGCCAGGGACAGCAGCGACGAGGCCAGGCTTGGCAGACCCACAGGTCCAGGATGTGACAGTGCCTCTACTTTTCCTGTGTGACTTTGGCGGGGACTCTGCAGTCCCAGGAGGCTGGGCTGCAATCCCCGGCTTACTAAGGCCACCCTACCCCGCCTCGAGGTCTGCAGAATGGGGACTTCCGATGCTACTGTCTTAAGGCTGCCTCCCACCTGCTCCTGCTCTGCTCCATAGTCCTGCATGGCCCCAGAGGTCCTCCCCCTGTGGTTCTCAAAGTCAGGTGCCTGGGCACTGGTAGGAAGCGCACATTCTTGGGCCCCGCCCTGGACTCAAGGCCTGTGGATGTCACCCTGTAGTGATACGGCACCCCAGGAGGGGTGATACGGCAGACCCAGGAGGGCCAGGACACCCGACAGTGACCCAGTGCCCGACCACTGTCTGCGCAGATCTCTGCAAGCAGGTGCTCACCTCCCAGAGCCAGTACCACCAAGGAGGTGAGGCTGCCTCCGGGAGAGGACGTTGGGGACAGGCCTGGATCAGTCTCCTGGTTGTTCACCAGGGACCCAGCTGTCCCCTTGGGAGAGCCACACAGCAGCAATAAGGATGGCCAGTCCCTGCCCTCCTGGGTCTGACATGGCCCCAGCTGGGCCTGGGGGAGAGGGAAGCGCCATCCCCAGCATGCCAGGGAGGGTGGGACACTTCCTCACAAGCTCCTGTTGCAGCAGAGCTCACTACTGTGGCCGTCCCCATGCCTCTCAGGGAGCCTCAAACGGGTGCAGGAGGGGCGTCACTGAGAAAGGCAGGCTGTCCTCGCAGGCAGAGACATGGCTCAGTCACCTCTAGTAGCCGGGGAGAGAAGCTCCCCAGGCCACTGTCAGTCCCACAGGAGGGTTCTGTGCCAGGTCGTCCCGGTGGAGAGGAGCTGCCACAGAAGGGATCTGGCCAGAGCCCAGGCCTTCTGGGGAGTGCGGGGGTCTCAGTGGAGCCATTGGTGTGGCCCTGGGCCGGGAGCTGCAAGGTCTGTGGGTGCAATGCCCCTGGGTGCTGCTGCCTGGACACCAGCACTTCACGGGTGATGTGATGAAGCCCTGAGGGTAAGTTGAGTCCCACGAGGACAGGCCTCGCTCAGCTGCTCCTCAGCCCCAGGGCTGGTGAGAGCCTGGCGCAGTGGCCTCTCTGGAAACGCTGTTTGGGGCTGTTTGCTCCAGGGCTGCGTTACCAAGGCGTCTGTGCCAATCCCGGCCCTCACCTGAGGTCATTGTCCGTCTCTGGGAGGAGATGGTGTCATCCTTTCCACCCCTGTGGCCAGGTTGTGTTCCTGGGCCAGGCACGGTTGGCATGGCAATGAGGCCAGGCTGAGGGCCGGAAGCCTCCCCGCCTGTGCCTCCTTGGGAGAGCGCCTGTCCCCCCTTGCAGCTGATGTGCGGCATCTGCCAGGCCTGGGCCACACAGAGGAGGCTCCCGGCCCTCCTCACAGAACAGGACGCAGCTATTGATTTTTGTCCAGATTTTTAAGATGAATCCGACACTAACCCCTTGCATATGCCATCAAAAGCTTTCAACATAGGTGCCAAGACTCTCAGTGGGGAAAGTTGTCTCTTCACTGGCGGCGCTGGACAACTGGACCCAAATGCGGAAGGACGCCGGAGCCTGCCTCGCTGCACACAGAGCTGACTCAGCCTGAGGGCGGAGATGAAACCACGAAGGAAGCAGCAGAAAGAAAAGCAGCGATCTTCACCACCCCAGGTGAGAAAAGGGTTTCCTTGATAAGACACCAAAAGCACAGCAAAGAGAGGAAAGAGAAAAGTACGGTAGCTGGCTTCAAAGCTGTGACTTTGGTGGAAAGGACGCCGTCTGGAAATGCGAAGAGAGAAATGCTTCGGGTCCTGTCTCTGATAAGGAGCTTGCACCCAGAATACATCTGAAAACCTCCTACCACTCCATACAAACCGATCCCAAGCAAAGTGTGGCCAAGAACGGGCTGAGGAATTGTGGGTGAGGTAAGGAGGCTGGAGGCCCAACGGGCCTAGCAGAAGAAATGATGCCTTAGAGGGATGGGCACACGGTGTCCTGCTGGCCGCTGACCAGCTCTTCCTGTCCATATCTGGCTCTGCATTTCATACAAGGACAGACACACGCTGGGCCAGAAAACGAGAACAGCCGGGGATGTGACGCACAGGACCTGAGGCTGGGGCTGGGGCTGGGGCTGGGGCTGGACTGGGGCTGGGGTTGGAGTTGGGATTAGGTTAGGAGGAAACTTTGTGACCCCTTCCTGTGGCCTGTCAGACACAGACACCCAGGGGACAGATTGTGTGTGACCCAGACTCCACTTTCCCTCCAACACAGAGTAAACAGCCTCAACTCATGGGAAGCCCGGTCCGCGCCACCAGGCAAAGCCCAGGGCAAAGGAATGCAGCACGGGGGGCAGTGAGACCCAACGTTCCTGCCTCTGGCTGGAGCGGAGCCTGGGAGCCCAGTAGCCACTTCCTCTGTCTTCCACATCTGACCTCCACTCAGGAATGACGGGGTCAGGAACAATGGCTCCCGCTGGCCTTTGGTCCCCGGCATACCCAGCTGTCGCGGTGCCGCTGTGTGGGTCAAAGGCTCAGCATCCCACCCTGCTTGGTCTCTGATAGAAGAGGAGAGCTGCTCATCTCCAAGGCACGTACCCCATCTGCCCCCGGCCTTCCCACACCCATGCAGTGCCCCCTGCTGGTGGTGGTCGTGTGCACGGCACAGGTGGGGATTGTCACTCACCATGCCCAATCCTGTGGGCACCACGGGCAGCCTCAATCTTGGCCTTGTCCTGGGATGGGTGGGCACACCTCCCACCCACTTGGGAAATCCTTACAGGCAGCCAGCTGCATCTGCCTCACTTCTCTATTTATCATTTCCTTCTTAAACGCTTCACTCTCTCAGACACCGCTGTGGGAGGGAACCAGGAGAACCCGCCTGGGCCGGCCTCCTGTTTTGTTTCAGGGCTGGGGAGACTGGTCAGGGAGCTCCGTGTGGAGCCTGGCACTCCCGCAATGGCTCACAGCTCTGCCCCTTCTTCCGGGGAGACCCCCAGTGCAGAGGGAAGCAGATGGCTGTGCCCGGCATCCTCCACTCCTTTCTTGATGATCAGCCAGGGCAGGGCAGTTAGAAGTTGCCCTCCACGCTGTCCCCACCCAGTGCGAGATGTGAGCGTAGCGTTGGGTGCAGCCTGGGGTGGGAGCTGCTGAGGACACCCAGGCCCAGGCACCTTCACAGCAGTGGAGCGGAGGGAGCAACACTTGGAGCAAAGCCCTCAAGAGAAACCTGCCCTACTCCGAAGCCGTCAGCACACACGAGTTGTTTGAGTCTGGAAGTCACTGGGCAGCGGTCTGTGTGAGGAAGATGATGGGCTGCCCCAGTGACGCCTCATGGCCCGCTCTGCCTGGGCCTCTCGGACCTTGGGATTCCCAGAAAGGATGTGTTCTCTGGAAATAAAATTGTTTGCAGAGCAGGAAAGGGATTTATCAACTAATTATTCTTGCATTACACAAATCGGCATCCAGAGACCCAGAGAGAGGTGAGTGTTTTTTTCCAAGGAGCACAGATGTTGAAAGAATATTCGGAGCCCACCCCTGCCCTTCCCGGTGGGGCTGGCGCTGCCCAGGCCGGGAGGAGACCCTGTTGGGGACGGGCAGACAGCAGCAGCATGGATGATGGCCATCAGGGCAGCCAAAATCCACAGCTGCCAAGGCTGTGGCCTGGCCAGTGCCGTGGAGGGAAGGCCGCTCCGAGCCGCTCCGAGCCGCTCCGAGCCGGCCCGGGATGCCGGGAAAGCCGGGACGCAGTGCACACCTGCGGTCTGGACAGAGGCTCCGCCTCACCTTCTGATGCCAAGGCCTGGCTGGGAGGTTCTGTATGAACTCCAGAGCAAGTGAGTCCCCCATGCAGAATTTTAGCCAACTGGTTATTTTTTCAATACATTTTCAAATGAAATCTTCCTCTACCACAGTTCTCAGGATAGATTTTCCACCCAGGGCCTGGGACACCAGCTCACCAGCTTGGCCTCACCCAGCTGTCTGCCCCGAGGCGGCAGGGGATCGGAAGCTATGGCAGAAATGTCCCTCTGACAGGTGACAGGGCAGGGGTGGCCCTCCCCAGTGACACAGAAGATCCAGGTGCCCTCAACACAACGGACGTAGAACCCCAGATGGAGCCAGCGACTCAGGCCCAGGTGAGGAAGCACAGATCGGCCACTTCTACCATAGCCAGAAGGTGATGGCCGTGCATCACCAGCAGATGCACAGAGGGACAGCTGTGGCCCAGCCACACACTCAGCCACCACCCAGTGCGAGGAAGACAGAAATCCCAACGCCTGCTGTGACATGGCTGAGCCTGGGGCCAAGGAAGGACAAACTCCATGTGGGGCCACTTCTGCGGAGTCCTCAGAGCCAGAAAGGGGATGGCATGCACCAGGACCAGGGGCACCTGATGGGGAAAGAGTGCCTGTCTGGGCTTGGTGCTTGGCCGTGGCTGGGAGCTTGAACTGTGTGTGAGATGCTTTGCCAACAGCAGGGGCAAGAAAGCAGGAGCAGAAGGAACCCAGCGTGGCCTGGCCCCGCCCCACTTGAGAGCGGCCATCCAAAGCTTTGAGGCCCCACAGGCCTCACAGGCCCCGCATGGATGGACAAGGCCTGTGTGGGTGGCACTGCGACCCAGCTCTCCCTGAGTGGCCAGACCACCCACAGGACTGCCATGCCACGCTGTATCTCAGCCGTGGGAGCTGGGCTGGATCCTGAGCCTCTGGCGGCCCCAAGTGAGACCTGCATGTTGCACAGAGCATGGCTCAGGGCGGGCACTACTCTCTCTAGCTGCTGCCTTCGCCCCGAAAGGTTCCTGCTGCAAACCTGCCGAGTTCCGCTCACACGCCGGGAGCCGGGCGGCCACTGGCCCCTCAGCCCATCCCCTGTTCATGGAGCCCCACACACAGTGTTTGACGGGCTCCACCTGGAGGGGACCCTGGCTGCCCAATCACAGGATTTACAGATGTGCCACGTTTCAGGAGATGCCACGCACCCTGGGCCCACACCTTACAACCTGAGTGCAGGCCTGGAAATTCGCTCCAAAACCACCCAGGGGCCAAAGTCACCGCTCCTCATGGAGACATGGGAAACGTGGGTCCCTGAAACAGGCAGCAGCAGGCGGGCAGGCAGGTGGGCGGTTGGAAAGGAGCCGGCCGCAGCCTGGGTCCCTCTCAGGCCCCCAGAACACACCCTCTCACCAGCAGCACAGGTCAAGTCATCCACTGCGTGGCAGCCTGGGGCAACAAGACTGGGCTCAACCCTAGAAATGCATCTGGGAAGGAAGAGGAGGTGGCGGCTGTGGGTGGCAGAGGGTGCCACTTTCTCAGCTGCGTCTGGCTTCTGACATCACCCTGCAGCTGAGGGCCCCAAGCAAGATTACCAGCTCTGGGACACTCTGTGATCTCCTCTTTCATTCTGCCAGTCTGTGCCCTGCCAGACAGACAAAAGTGTGGGACAGGCTGCCAGTTCTGTGGTCAGAGCCCAGCAAAGCCAAGCCTGGCAATGCCCCTCCACCTGGACAGTTGGCGCGTGAGCAGGGCCTTATGGTATATGTCGGAGTTCACTAGGTGCAAAGCTAGGCATAGACCAGGAGGACTCTGGGACTCGGAGAGGGAAAGGGCTGCCCATGTGTGTGAGGTGAAGGCTGAGACCTGGCTGTGTCCACGCAGCACCGGTTCCTGGGGAGCTGCTGGGGTCGGGGAAGCTCTTGGAGGTGAGCCCCTCAGGAAGATGTGTCCCCTTGTACCTCATGGTGGCCGCAACTGGGGACGGTGGAGAGGGAGGTGCCTGGCAGATGCCTCTGAGGAGAACAGGCACCTGTCCGGCAGATGAGTGCAGGCAGCTCCTGTCTCCTGTGACAAAGCCTCAGGAGCTCACGGTGCCACCGCCCCTGCCCCAGAGGCTGTGCTTGACCACATGTCCCTGGGGCCTCATGTGACCCTGGAGAGGGGACCGCCCTGAGGATGAGCTCGGGCCGCACTCCTGGCCCCATGACAGGGGCAAACAGGGTTTGGTTTAGAAGCTGAGCAAGTGGGGAGGAGCCCGGAACCATCTGGACACCCCTCAGGGCCGTGGTTCGTGTCCCACCCCCAGGACCCGGCCCAGAGCTCCCACCCTGTGAGGCCTGGGGACCTGGCCCGTAGCAAAGCATCCCTGGGGCGTCCGACACACAAGTCCTCACGTCGAGGACCTGTGGATACCTGGGTGACACGAGCTGAGTCCAGGGGAGGGACCTGGCCCCAGTAGGAGTAGCTCTCCCAAAGGGGTTTTTTGGAGCATTTCCTGGAGACCCTGCACCTCGGGAACCGACTCTGGGCTGGGTGCGCGTGGGAAAGGTGCCAGGTCACGGGTGTCACTATGGCCCGCGGGGTCCCCACACTGGTCATCTGCCCCTCTGCTTCTGCTGCTTCTTTCCCTGGCCTAGGGCCCTAGAACCCCAGGACTATGGACGGCAGAGGGCAGGTGGCTCAGAGGCGTCTTGAGGACCCTGCACATAAGTAGCTGGGACAACAGCCCTCAGGTTGCAGGTGGCCAGGTGACCTCCCCTCCTGGGCCTGTACCCCGCCCTACTGGCCTCTGGTAGAGAGGGACACACAACCACAGCCCCAGGGCTCAGACAGGGATGCCCCGGTCCATTCCGCTGAGCACAGGCTCCCCCAGGGAGCAGCTCAGCTTTGACCTCAGTGGGAGCCCTGACCTGCCATTTCCTGCTCACTCCCACGGTCCCTTCTGCCTCAGCCTTCACCTGGCCACATCGGGTCCCTGCAGACACCCCATGGCCCCCACAGGCCCAGCCCTCCAAGCCCTGCTCCCAACAGATTCATCACACAGGCTGGGGGAGGCTGGGGGAGGCTGGGGGAGGCTGGGGGAGGCTGGGGAGGCTGGGGGAGGCTCAGGGAGGCTGGGGGAGGCTGGGGGAGGCTGGGGGAGGGTGTCCCTGTCCCCAGGAGGGAGGGCCAAGCTGTGTCCGACCCCGGCTTGTGGCTGGAGCTGCCAAATTGTTCTGCAGGGACCCGGGAACCCCGTGGGGAGCAGAGCGGGTAGCACAGGGCTCCCCGGCCTTGTCTCAGCTCCAAGGCATCATGGAAACAAGGAGCTGAATTATGGGGGGGAGGGTACCCCGCTGCTGTGACATACCCGCATCTCAGCCGCCAGGTGCAGCCCCATAGCAGACACAGGAGGGGGCGGGCGCCCAGGAGCAGGTAGGAGAGACAAGGCGCAGGGAGACCGGACACTGCTGCCGCCCGTGCTCAGGCCCACTCAGGGTGGCCAGGTTGCCCAGGAGGACCCCAGCCCCTCGGGCTGGTCCAAAGGCCGGGCCACTAGATCCTGTCTGACTCCCTGTGGGCACACTCGGTGCCCGACACCCCACACCCCGGGTGCCCCCCAGGTCCTGGGGCACCTGAGCTGCGCGTCTCACTGGGTCCCCAGGGGATGCGGGTGAAGGCTCTGCACTGTGCTGGAGACATTGGGGAGATGGGGGCAGGGCTGTCCCAGCTGCCCAGCAGCCTCCGTCACCAGGGCCAACCACAGTCCGCCTGTTCCCCGGCTCCCGAGCACAGATAGCGCAGCTGATGCCTCGGGAGGGACAGGCCTGGCGGGAGGGCCTGGGACGGAGCGGGGGGTGGTACGTGGGGTGGACACCACCCCTGGGTGCTGCTCAAGCGCCAGCCTTTGATACTTTCCCAAAGGATTGTTTTGAAGTCTGTGACCAGGCCGCAGAGTCACAATGTTCCCCGGCACCGTGACACCCCTCCCCCTCCTGAGGGTGCGAGCTCACACAAGGTTGTGCTCTCCTCTTTGAGAGGCAGCACTGGCTGCATGGAGGCTCCAGGGACAGGGATGCCCAGACCTGCATCCTTGTGGGAGGGCGGAGCCCACGGGCAGAGTGGTTTTCTCCTCCAAATTTAAGAATCTACCAGCCACGCATCCATCAAGACAGGGAAATATGCATCTCAAAGAGTTTTCAGGATTGAAGGCAAAGCATAAACCCAAAACATTTCAGATGCTTCCTGGACACGGTGTTGTGTGTCTGTGACCCCAGGACTCTGGGAGGCTGAGGCATGAGGATCACAAGTTGGCATCTCATGTGGGCAACTCATTGACTTAGTGAGATTTTGTCCTCCCAAAATAAATAAATGATAATAAGGGCTTGGGGCGTAGCCCAGTGAAGGCCCTGGTTTCAGTCTCCAATCTCCACGGAGAAAAATTCAGATGCGGCCTGTGCTGTGAATGTTATCACATCCGTCCTTGAAAACGGAGACAGAAAGATGGCAGGAACATGCTGAATACCGGTGTAGCTTGGTGGCGGCAGAGGACATGGCGTCTCACATCCCTGGTGCGGAGGCAGCTGGCAGCAGTCACGTGCAGTCCTGTGTCTTCCCTGCCACCGACAGAATGTCAGAGAGCTGAGCTGACACCAGCAAGCACCGAGTATCCACTCTCCCGTGGCTTCCTGTGGCCAGCCCTGCGAGTGGTTACTGACATTAAACACGACCCAATCAACAAGTAGTTGTGGCTGCGGCAGGCACCCTGGGGCTCCCCGGGATGCACCCTGGAGAGCAGATGTGGACCCTGCTGGGGACCAGAAGGAGACCAGCACCGACTCCACACCCACACAGGGCTCTGGGTCACTAGTGTGCGGCCTCCCCACCCCAGAAGAGGGGTGTCCGAGCCGAGACCCACAGTCTGAGCCCCGTGGCCCAGGCCACCAGAGAGATTCCAACAGGACTACCGACTCTCAGTTCCAAGTGCCTACTTCTGTTCGGCGTGTTTAGAGTCTTCGGGGGACCACAGAGCTCACATTCCACATTGAAGCCGAATTTAAAATGAAAGTTTCTGAGAGCAGCTCACACATTTAAATTTATACTAATGTGTCGATGACTGACAGCAGACGCCTCAGAGCCTGATAGAGTCTGAGCTGCCTTCTGTCAAAGCCTCTGAGGGCCTCCCTGGCTGGGGTGCTCCTCTGGGCACTCTCCCTGTGCCTTGTGCAGACATACTCCCACTTCTGACCTCCCCGCCTCTTATGGATGCCAGCCACCGGCCCTTTCACCTGCAGTTCATCCCTGCTTAGCTCTCCCCCGCTCCAGGGGCCGTCGCTCCCCAGTTCGCCCCTCTCCCCCTCTGACCTCGAGGGTCTTGTCCCGGCCCTGGTCTGTGTGAGGGAGCTGCCTGGAGGTTTGGAGATGGCAGGAAAAGATGGGCAGGACGCACAGCACAGGCAGAGGAGGCACTGGCGTCCCGGGGACGGCACTGTGTCCGTCCTTCTGTCGTCACCCGGGGGTGGGTGCCCGGAGCGCCGCAGCCCCAGCTCTTCTGCCTCCCAGCGCCCTGGGGGTGGTGGTGAGAGCTGCAACGTCCCGAGTACACACGTGCAAGCTGAGGCACAGGGTTCCGAGCTTCCCCACTGTCCCATCCGGTGAGGCCCAGGCAACGTCACAGGAGGGCGGTGTCCTTGAACCTGGTGTTCTGCTTCTGTGGCGCTGATTCCGACAGTGCTCATGGAGCCTGGCAGCCTGCAGTGGCTCCTGCACTCTGCTCCCCACCGTATGGGGGTGAGGCATCTCGGGGCACCCGAGCCCCCAGGCTGAGCTCCAGCAGGAGGGTGTGGGCTGACAGCATGGTGTCCCCTCCCACGCACAGCACAGGGCAGGCCGCAGCTGCTCAGGACAGCGCGGCGCAGGCCTGTCCGCCAGGACGGCCACATGTGCCCTGGAGGACGATGGCCTCCTCCGTGTTCAGACTGCACAATAAAGAGTCCCTGATAAAGGCCGCCGGCCTGTGACAATGAGCAGGCATCCCCACGAGAGGACTGGCTCCCAGCTGTGCTGAGCTACACTTGAGCTTAGTGACTGACCCGCTGTGGGCTCTGGAAATAACGAAACTTCATGTCTCCTGGACGGGCGTCCGCCCCCAGAGGATGAATGGGCAGGAGAAGATGAATGTTCTGTGTCCATCTCCTCACGGAGCTGAGGGGACAGTGGGGAGTGAAGGGCACGGGCTTTAAATTGGTTTAGCTCTTCGATCACACCCTGCCACACGCTGCTAACTGCAGGTGACGTTTCCGGCCGGCCGGCTTTCCTCTGTGGCTGCCACAGCGTGCAGACTCACATTCAGAAGTGGCCTCTTTGACCAGAGTAGGGAAACCAGCCCCGGAAAACTGTCCACCCTGGCAGCCTCTCTGTGGTGGACTGACAGCTGGTAACATCCAGCCGATCTAAGTCGGCGCGGTGGGGACTGTGTACCCACCTGAGGACTGCTGCCAGCAGCATAAGAGGAACAACTGGACAGAAAGAAGTGGAGAGCTGCTGGGAGGCTGTGAGAAACTGCTGGGAAGCTGTTAGGGAGCTGCTGGTTCCCTTGGGCTATTCTAGGGGAGGAGCGCATCATGCTGGCTTCCCTGACGAACTCGGCTGTTCTCATCGACCAAGGAGCTCGGGACCTTGTTGGCACTGAGAATGGCTCTGGTTCACTTTGGGGGAGCTCTGGTCCTCGCTCTGAGTATTGCTTCCTGTCTCTGGAGGGGAAGACGGCGCACTGCCAATCTCCTGGAGAAGCTTGTCACGTTGGCTTTCCTGATGGGAACTTGGCCATCTTGATCATCAGAGGAGCTCCGGACCTCACTGTTGCTAAGGATGGCTATGGTACTTTTTGGGGGCGCTCTGGTTTACTTTGAGTATTGCTTCCTGGCTCCTGTGCAGATCCCTCAGCTGCTGGCACAGATCCTTCATCCCACTGGCACAGGCTTTCTAGCTTCCACCACTGACCTTTGGGCCTTCCCAGCGCAGATCCGTGAAACGGGCCTGCATGAAACATTGTCATGGGCTCTGGGCCTCCAGTTGGACTCATGGGAGGCATTGTTATGGGCTCTAGGTCTTCAGCTGGACTCATGCAGGACATTACTGTGGGTTCTAGGACCTCAGCTGGATTCTTTGGTCCTTAGTGTGTGGACAGATTTACTGCACTCTTTTTGTATATGACTCTGTGGTGGTTACAAAATAATTCTATAAACTATGTGCCCTGTATTTGTTTCCCCTTGCAAAACCCCCAAACTGCGGCACTCTCTGCCTGTGCACAGCCCAGCACACCATGGCCAGTCCCACTTCCCTGATGTGTAGTCACTCAAGCAGCTCTGGGGCTGCAGTGCTGGTAGACAAAGGTGCACAGGTCAGATTCCCACGCACATCCTCCTGAAAAATATGCTATGCAAAGCAGGCGCTGCTGCCCTCTTGTCCACACCGAAGACTCAGCGTCCCGGAATCACTCCTCTCTCACCGCTGGGCCTCGATGTCCCTGCTTGTTCATCCACATGTGTAGTTTGGTACCCGCGGAAGGGGAACCTCGGACTCCCTTTGAGCCGCAGCCTTCCTAAAAGTTCAGGACCAACTGCTCAGCGGCGGGCAGGACCCGCTCCTCACCAGGGATAAAGGGTGGCTCAGCTTTAACAGCGGCCACCGAGGATGACGCTCCTGGAGCCATCCCATTGGGTGCAGGCGTGGCCTTCAGTGACCACCTCTGCGCTTCTGCACGTGGTTTTTTCATTCGCGAAACCCCAAAGCCTTGGGACAGGTCCAGCAGCACGCCACCTGCCTGGCAAGCACAAGATCCTGAGTTCAATTCCTGGTACAAAATCAAAATCTCAAAGCCTTCTTTTAATGCATGGTTTGTCTCCATGTGAGGAAGCAGTCTAGAAGGTTCCATGGCTTCACTGGACAGCTGCCACCACATATCATACAGACAGGGCTTGGAGAACATAATCTTGCCATAATCTAAGTGGGCTCTTTGGTATTTCCTTCTCAACACAGCCCTTTGCATTGGCATCTTGGAGCCTTCTGCATTCTCATCAGGAGGTTTCTTTCCTTTTCTACAGAAGCACTCTCATCTTGCCAAGGGTTTGCTCATGGCCACCAAAGTTGTGGCTGAAGTGTGCAGTGGTGGAGAGGCAGGGATGGAAGAGGTAAATGAAATCACGGGTGGCCACACATGGAGGGAAATAAGCCTCAGATTCTGACTTAAAGCTGCCACCAGATGCAGCTGTGAAACTGAAGAACCTCAACTCCTTGCCCCTAGACAGACACAGCTTGGCTGTCACATGTGACTCACTGACGGGGTTTGATAGGAGTCTGCAGCAATTGATTCATTTTGTCTGTGCAGTCAGCCTTGCTGTTCCTGTTCCTCCAAATCTGCAGCTGCTCTGCAGAGCTAGCATCACTGCCTCAGCTCCCTCTCAGCTCATCAGGTGTTAGAGCTGCATAAGGGACACATGACCTCGATTCCTGGCACACACAGGGCAGAGGCGGGCCCGTGCTCTGTGAGAACCCGATACCGTGCATCTCTGACAGGAAGCGGAGCTCAGGTGGCAACGTAGGACCGGAGCAGCTGTGGGCAGAGACGGCGCCTCGCTCTCTCTCCCATGGCTCACTTCCCGCTACGTGGCCTGGCTCCTAACAGGACCCAGACAGAGACCCACCCGTGACCCGGAGGTGGGGACCTTGGGCTTAGGGCAGTGATGGCAAACCTTTTAGAGCTTCCAATGGTATGAACAGCCCACTGCGGCACGTGTACCATAGGTTTGCCACCCAGCTTAGGTCACATGTCAGTAACCGGCGGGCCGGGTCCTGGTTTTCTGCCAGCACTATGAGTGGAGCTGCTTCGCTCTGTCCAGCCTGGGTCCCACACCCCCTGCACCCCTCCCTGCTGTGCTCTCCCAGCACCAGCCCCCTCCCCACGCACGAGTCTCTCTTCTCTGGAGTAGGACATTCCTCACCTCCACCTCTCAGTTATCTGCTTTTTAAAATCAGCTATGGTACAGCTTCAGTCTAATTTAACCAATGTGTTTTTTACTTTAACAATCATATTCTCAAGTAAGCTCTGTCAGTTCAATTCTAAGTCTATTGATCTTGTTCTGATCTTTTGTTCTGACTCCTTCTCGTGGGGCTGGTTTCAAATAAGCACATGTCCTTTGTGTACTTACATGGTCCACAGAGTACCATGTCTGTGATTGGCTCCCATGACCATTACTCCTGAGACAGCCCATCCCTTCATGTATGTGTATTTCATTTGTTTTTGCCATACTGGGGATTGAACCTGGGGTGGCCTACCACTGAGCTACATCTCCAGCCCTTTTTGTTATTTTTTATTTTGAGGCAAGGTCTCACTCAGTTACACAGGCTGAGCTTGAACTTATGATCTTCCTGCCTCAGCCTCCCAGAGAGGTCTTTACTGTATACACAAACCCTGTAGGAATTGCTTCTGGAGGGTTGCAGAAGCCCTGGTGAGGACATGTAACTTATTTATCAGACCCCTGGGTCCCAGCTTATGGGATCTCTGGTCTCTGCAGCTCTAGTCCGGGCATTGCTCAGAGGCTTTCCAGATCAGACCTCACCCTCGCTCGAGTGCTGCCAACGGCAGGCCCTCTGCCCCTCACAGTGCTCCCTGCTCTGTGCCTAGGTGGGGGCTTGCACATGGCGGGACACACGTACCCCAGCCCCAGGGCCTCTGAAACACCAGCTCCTGCCCTGCCCCTCCAGGCCTGAGTGGCTTTTTTCCTTCCGCCACACCTGACTGTGGATGTGAAATTCTGCTCGCACCACAGCTGGGCTCCTCCCTGGACGGGCACTGCCCCTTCCTCTCCACCCTGGCTCCTCCTTCCCAGGCAGCTGCGGCCTGGGGTGAGCGGCAGCGATTGACCCATCGACGACGGTATCCCTGCATCCTCACTCCGTGCCGGCTGCAGCGGGGAGGCTGCTGGTGCCGGTCGTGTGGTCACAGACTGTCCCTTACACTGGAGAGGCATCTATCGGGTCCTGGTGCAGTGCGAGGGACCTTCATGTCCTCCGCAGCTCACAAGACCCCTGCAGACACAGCGTCTGCACCTGGGTCTCCTGCTCAGGCAGCACCGTCTCCATCTCCAAGGTGGCTCTGCTGCCTCTGTCGAGGTCTCTGGAGGGAGTGAGGACAGGAGGTGTGTGTGCTGCCCGGGCCCCAGCAGGACAGGAGGAGGCTTCTTTTCCCAACAGTTCTCAAGTCCACCAGGTGCCTGGCCGGGGCAGGGCTGCACCCCAGCCCATGATGTGGCCCAGACAGGGGCACGGTCAGAAGGGAAAGACCTGGGTCTCTTGCCTGCTAGGGACACCAAAGAAAGGGTGGGGAGCACAGTGGGTGTGCAGCCCCGAGTCTGTGGAATGTGCCCGGCTGGCAGCGCACTTTGGTGCTGTCTCCGACTCCAGGTCCTGCCTGAGTGGGTAGGGGACGCGGACAGGGGAGGTGGCTGCTGTGCTGGAGAAGGCGCTGCTCCCTGCTGCAGCCTCACCCGCTGCTCCAGGCCGTGCAGCCTCAGCCTGCTCTCCTCAAGCTTTCCATCCCAGGCCCAGCACAGCCCCCAGCTGCAGACGTCAGACACCACTGCGCCCCTCCAGGCACCGAGACCTCAACCCTCCCTTGAGAGACGGGCGGAGACGGGGGCCTTGCTGCAGGAAGGCGTCCGTGACTCAGGCACAGTCATTCATTCGTGGGGTGTCACACACAGGTGGGGGCACACGCGCAGTCGCCCACCCGCAAGACTGTAGGTCTGCACAGCTGTGAGCACACTTGGGGGCATACATGAACACGTACACACATGCACAGCTGTGTGTCTGTGCACACACGTGTTGCACTGTGCACACATGCTTACACATGTGCTTGTCTATTAAACATGCTGAGATGTTCCACACAGAGGACAGACCCACCTGCACACGGCCCCTCCCAGCGCAGGCTCAGGCGACCTGTAGACAGTCATCGCCCAGGCACACGCGCGTTAATTCAGCAACCGAAACCCTAGCACTTGCCAGGCGCATTCAGGATGCTGTAACATTCTGGGCCAGGTGTGGTGGCTGGGGGGCGGCTCCTGGGACGTTGAACATTGGCCTGCAGGAGCCGGCCGGCCCCACCCTCCTCACCAAGTGCAATAGCGGGAGCAGAGCCATCCGGGGGTCATCAGGGAGGAAGCCACACACATCACCGCCTCCCGAGCCCCAGGTTATCCGCACTTTTGACCCTTGGGCATCATCCCAGGTCCCTGTGTGGCTGAGAAACTTGCAAAGCCAGATGACAAGAACATGGAGTGGCACTGCCAGCTGTCTCAGAATGCAGACACTGCCTAAGCCGAGCAAGGAAGGAAGAAAGTGGATCAGTCCCCATGGGTCAGAAACCGGTGCCTCCAGCCCTGCCAGACAGAGCTGGACAGAGCCTGGCCCTAGCACTGGGGACCTTGTCCCTCTGTAGGAGGAAGCTGAGGCCGAATGGAGCAGGTGTCGGGGAACGCCCTGTCCTGCAAGCCTGCAGAGCCCAGCTGCAGAGGAGGCTGTCCTATGAGGCAAGGAGGGGCCCTAGGAGCCCCGCACTCCCTGCTTGTGGGTGCCAAGCCCATGTCACCCGCGAGGCCTCAGGACAGGGGCTGTGCTTTAACCCGGAGACCTAAGCTTGACAGTGGAAAGCAGAGCAGGGAGGAGCGGGTGTCCACCGCAGAGGGAGCCAGCTGTGGGGAGGGTGTGGCTAGCACAAGGGGCGCTAGACGGGGCTGCTGGGTGCTGTGCTGTGGTGGGCACCCCACACGGTCATACTGCACATGGTCACCCCAGGCCCTGCCACCCATGTCACCCTCTCTGGCCAGAGATAAGGACACGGGAGCCATGTGGCGTCATTCAGCCAGTCACACTCGAGCCGTGTCACTGCCCCACCCTGGTGAGGTCCCTGGAGCCAGACCTGTGCTGCCCTTCCCACAGCTGGGTCCTGCTGTGTGCGGAGGGACAGCGTCAGCAGGACCCAGGCCCAGTGTGATGATTCTCACAGCGGCCGCCCGGCGGGGCTATTGAGCCCCATACGCCCCCATCGCTCTGTCCAGCATCCAGTTGGGGGCACCCTGGCCCCTGCCAACCCAGGTTCATCCTCTTGGGGTGAAGCCCAAGTGGCCTCAGCTGTGGCCCTGGCCGCCTCGCAGGGACTCTGAGTGGGCCTGGGCTTCCATGCACCAGCAGCAGGACATAGAGGGGACAGATGGCCGGGCAGAGGTCAACGCTGGACTCGGGATGAGATAGAGGAAGAGAGAAAGAAGGACGCTGGAGATCTGCTGAGAAGATTCTGGGGCAGCCTTGACTGCAGGAACATGCCCAGCCCCAGCCCTGCACTCGCGTCCAGATGTGGGGACGGGCGCCCTCCTCGCCAGCTGCCAGGAGCCCTGGCCACCCGGCCCGTCCTGCGGTGCTGGTCAGCTCTGACGACCACGCAGGCCTGGTGGGGCCTCACCACAGAATGGACCCCTGGGTGAGACTTCCCAGAGGGGACCCTGTGGACCGGGACAGAGAAGCAGCCCTCCGGCCGCACCGCCGGGGTGGAAACTGGTGCAGGCTTCCCAGGAGAGCCTCGCGTATCTGTCCAAATCTGAAATGTGCTTACTCCTGATTTTAAATTCCACTTCCAGAAACCCATCCTAAAAATTAATAGGACACTCATGCAAAGATGAGCTAAACAAAGACACTGCAATGTGTTCTATAGTAGGAAAAAATAACTCAATGATTTAAACTCATGAACACGGGATTCAGAAATAGACACGGATACATCTGCACCAACCCCTGCCCTCTTCCTCTGTCCCCGACCCCCAGAAGTGCCTGGCAGGGCTGCAGGCTCCACAGACGCCCGTGGGAAGAGTGGAGCTGGCAGGGCCACGTGGCAGCTCAAAAGAAAAAGAGCACTTACAAACAGCACCCAACAGAAAGTCAGATAACGACATTCCCATTATCTAATGCCCACGGGAGCAGTCACTCCCTGCGAGAACCCAGAGGCCCCAGGTGCAGGCTCGGCCTTGCCTGGCAGGGTGGTTGGCGGGTGGAGGGAGGGAGGACAGTCAGGCACAAAGCGGCGCTGTGACTCTCGAGACCCTGCAGTGGTAGCCCCACTCGCAAGTTCTAACATCGGCACCCAGGCTCCACACGCAGGTGCCCAGGAGCTCAGCACGTTTGCACGTGACTCACAGCAGGAAGCTGCACGCGGCAGGGGTGGCCTTCCCAGGGTGTCTGTTACCCTGACGTGTTGGTTACTCCCCTGAGGAACTGACCACGGACTGTGGCATCTCCCTTCCCCGGGGTGTCCCTTGTCTCCCACAGGACGGCCAGACTCAGTCCCACCCCCCCAGTGGCCATCAGCTGTGGGATTCTATATGGCACCCATGTCTAAGTCACCTAAGCCCCACCAACCATGCTGTGGCTGGACTCCCATGGTGCCGTGGGTTGGAAGGTTACCTGCTTGGGGATGCCGGAGCTGCCTCCCGACACAGCTGTAAGTCCTTTTCCAAGTTCCTTTTCCTGAGGTCCGAGCCCATCTGTGTGATCAGTGCTTGTCTTCACCATGTGCCACCTGAGGGCGCCTGTGGGGTCCCAGCCTCAGCAGCCAGGCTGGACTGGCCCGTGGCCTTCCAAGCTGACCACAGCAGGCCTCTGCGGGAGTGAGTCCCACAAGTCAGCACCACTGGGTGGCCATGTCCCACAGTGTGAAAGGCTGAGTCCGTGACTCACCATGTCACAGAGATGGAGCCACGGACCAGGGAGTGATGTCGAGGTCTAGACTCCTCTGAGGGCACAGCGGTGCCAAGTACCGGGGGACGAATGTGGAGGACGTGGAGGCTGAAGGTTGGGCCCAGCGGGCAGGGGAGACCAGCAGGCCCTAAGAACCTGGCGCCCAGGCCCCAGCGGGCGGGTGCGGGCCTGCGTCTCACCTGTGTGAGCGAGAGCCAGCTGAGGTCATCACGAGGCCGGGCCCTGGAGGGTAATTTCCAAAACATGCTGCGCGCTCTCAGAGTATCTGCGCTCCAGGCCGTGATTCGAAGCAGATGGAGAGGCTGGGTGTGTCCCCGCAGATGACGGCCTCCCGGGCGGGAGGTCCTGCCCTGTCCTCGGCTCCCCTGGTGGCGGAGCCAGACCCACGTGCTCAGGGCTGGCACTGAGGCCTCCTGGCTGGCACCAAACACTGTTCCCGGACAGCGGGGCCTGAGCCACCCGGCAGTGGGAGGCCTCAGAGGTGACCCCAAGCCAGGGCTGCATCCGAGGAAGCAGCTCACGGGGGCGAGCGGGACTCCCCACAGCCAGGCCATGCCTTCACCCACTGCCGAGGGGCACCACAGAGGCACAAGGGTGCTTGGCCCAGCCAGCACCGGCTCCCACTGCCCTCCTCATGTCCCCTCACATCCCTCCACCCAGGCCTCCACGTCAGCAGGGCGCTCGGGCCAAGGTCAGCCAAGGGCACTCAGAACCGTGGGAAGGCAAAGAGGGGAAAATGGGCTCCTCCCTGCGCCCTGTCCACGGCCGGGGATGTGGGGATGGTGCCACGCCCTTGCAAGGGACCGCCAAGCGCCGTCCCTGCCAGCCCAGCTGCCCCCTCAGGGGTCAGAAGGCTCAGAGGGCTCAGACAATGTGCCCGCCTTTGTTTTGCTGTCTTTTATTTTGTTTTTCATTTTTCAACAGCCTCTGGCTAAGAAAAGTTGCTTTCTAGATCTTCCAACGGGTGCGATGATGATTGTTAACTTGTCACGTTCCCAGAGACGGCCCACGACAGCTGAGCCACGGGGCTGCTGCCACGCTAGCTTTGGAAGTATCAAGGGATTCCAAAGCAATTGATTCACACGGGAGCAAGTGAGGCTTGATGGGTGTGTGGTCTCATCGCCTTGAAGACAGAGAGGGGGACGGGCCTGGGGAAGCCCCTCACCCCGCTGGGTCTGCAAACCACTCAAGTGAGAAGCTTCCAGAACCAATGGCACCACTTCCTGAAAGCACTGGAGACCAGGGGCAGGAATCGAGGCAACGCTTGGCTGGCAGGTATTCTAACTATTGTGCTCATGCTTGAAGAGACGGGACTCACGACCACCCTGAGGGCTGCCCCTTCCAGGACACCGCACTAGGCTCAGCCCCGCCTCCAGAGGAGCCACACGGCCAGCAGGGGCCACCCAGCACCTATGGGTGCCCGCGTGCCCTGCCATCTGCCCCCAGCAGCCATGTCCCCCACCTGTGTCAGGGTGGGCGGCAAACCCCTCACTCCTATCCGGTCCCAAAGATTCGAGTACACAGGGGGCTGAGGGTCTAGGCTGATGGGGGCAGCCACTCTTGCCTGCCCAAAGCAGCGTCTGCACTAGCTGCGACCCTGGGGCAATCCCTGGGGGCAACAAGGAGAAACACTTCAGCCTTTGGTGTGGGGCTGGACTCAGAGTCTCCTCTGTCCTGAGGCAAGGGGGGGACCTAGGACTTGGGTGGCCGTTGCTTCGAGCACCCAAGGTCCATCTCCCTGGCCTGGGATTCACGGTTCTTACAGACCAGAGCTCCCTCGGTGGACAGGCAAGCCACATCGGAACGTAGCCCATGACTGCTCACATCTGATCCTTTTCATTCCGGTGGCACTGGGGACTGAACCCAGGCAGCACCGAATCAGCCACGCTTTCCCTTACATTTCATTTGAGGCTGGATCTCACTAGCTGTTCAGGTTGGCCTTGAATTTTCAGTCCTCCTGCTTCAGCCTCCCGAGCTGGGAGGATTACAGGTGTGTGCCCCTGCACCTGGGCTTTTTTTTAAATCTTCCTTTAAATAGGTTTACGTGCAAGTGCACAGGCATGTGTTGGGAAATCAAACCTGACACACGACTGTAGATTTTCAAGGCTGTTTTAAGATATGCTCTCCCAGCTGGGCGTGGAGAAGGTCATAAACTCAAGCCCAGCCTGGGCAACTTAGTCACCTCGTGAGACCCTGCTTCAAAATTAAAAAAATAAAAAGGGCCGGGGATGGAGCCCAGTGCGGTGCCCTGCAGCCAGGCATCAGGAAGTGTGGTGCGTGGGCTCTGGGCAGGTCCCGGACAGTGCCGAGCGCTAGGAGGGCTCTTCGGGAAGAACGCTCCCGCACACAGGGCTCCCCACTGGCACAGCCTCACGGAAAACACAAACCTCCTGCTTCCTTCATGACGCAGACATCACCTCAGTGCGGATCGCGGATCTAAACAGAGACACTTAATCTGTAAAATTCTGGAAGAAAGCAGGGAAATTTATTCATGGCCACAGGGGAGACAAACGCTTCCAGAGAGGACACGAGAAGCAGGGACCATGACAAGGACCGGGATGCCGCACATCAGAAGTGCTGGCTCTTCAGAAGGCCTGACCCAGAATGGCGAAAGCACGAAAGCCAGGCGCAGACAGGGAAGGCATGTGCCTGAGGCGGGGCCTGCACAGTGAGGGCCTCCGAGCTCAGCGGGGACAGGGACACTGTGAGTGCTGAGCCCACACACACCGTGGCAGAGACCACGCACCGCGACGGAGACACTCAGGACCAGTAGCCACCAAGAAAACACAGGTGAAAGCTGGACGCCACCACACACGAGAGCGCTGGCAGCTGACAGGGCAGAATGCTGGAGAGGTGTGGACGCCTTTACCCCAGCCCAGGAGGCCCGGTAGCCATGCCGTTAGGGCGCGCAGGGTCTTTCCACAGTGACGGGGAGAGAGGCTCGGCTGCGTCTAACGTGTCTGGCTCCCACCCGCGAGAGGTTCAAGTGGTCAAAGTATTTAAAGTGAGAAACGCTAAAAATCACCCTGGCAGCTGCGCCAGGACAAGGCGAGGTGGGAAGCAGAACCCACAGGTCTCCCTGGGTCGCGGTGTCCCGCGTGGGTCCAGTCTGCAGGGTCAGCGGAGGGGGTCAGGCCGGCGAGCAGCAGTGGGGACCAGGTCTCGGGCGCCTCCTGGCCCAAAGAATCTAAACAAACCTGGAGCCCTAATGAGCCCAGTGAAGAAATATGGGGACAAGGAGAGCAAAGGTCCCTCACAGTGGGACACTGGGCGGCTTCCCCGGACTGGGTGGCCAGCCTCAGAGGTATCTGTGTGGTCACTGGGGCCTGGACCGAGGAGGGACCCGGAGCCAAGTGGGGGTCGGTGCTGCTGGGGCTGAATGCGACCCGGTAGTTCCCGCCCCTGTTTATTATGGTCACAGAGAGAAGTGTTGGCTGGGGTCTGGGATTTGCTCTGCAGTCCTCAGGGATGAGAGCAAGTGTGGGGTGCTAAGGGTGACTCCAAACTGCAAAGCCCCTGTGACTGTCCCAGCTGGGCGGCAGAGTCGCTGAGGGAATTGTTTCGCCTCTGAGGAGGCGGGAGGGGAGGGAATGGCTGCCGGAGCGCGTCTGAGTGACAGGACGCGGTCACTCTGGCAGGTGGCTGTGGCCTTGCGTGCTGACTGACGGCCCGCAGTTGCGTCCCCAGGGGCAGCGGCCTCGAGCCGTTCTTGCCAGCGCGGGGTTAGGCGGACGTGGAGGTTCCTGAACAGCATGCAATGATTTATGATTCCCTGATTCGTCAGAATACATTAGAGATACGCTTAGATATTTACAGAATTCCACCTCACCAGCCCTCCTGGAAGCCCGAGCCAGCTTCTGACTTACGAGAAGGATGGAGGGGGCACTGCCTGACCACCCAGGGGCCCTCAGGGCCAAGTGCCCTTCAGGTTGTCTCCTCTGCAGATCACGACGCTCCCAACACTGACAGCGCCAGTAGGGGCCATGCGGACCATCTCAGTCCCTGGCCTGGTGGCTTGATTTCTAGTTCCTGTGAGGTGCAGTGAATCTCACCTCCCTCTTTACAGTGGGATCAGCCCCTTGGAGGGCATGGCGGGGCCAGACTGCAGAGCTCCAGGTGCCGCACTGCGGCCCACAACACAGGCACCACAGCACCAGCATGCACAGCACCCCAGGCCCCCACAGCTTTCAGGACCTGGGGAACCCCCTCGGGGCCCCCAGAAAGACCACAGGATCCCAGGAGGCTGTGGGCCCAAGGGCACTGCCCTCACCCAGCCTGTCGCCTCTGGGCTGACATGGACCCCAGGCAGTGTCCACTCATGTCTTTAACATTTTCCGGCCAGCATCACTGGCCCACCAGGAGCCCGGGTGCAGCTGGAGCAGGGACCCCCTGCGCTTCCAGTGGGATCCTTCCTGGGGCTGCAGCGATGGCAGCTGCTTGCCTGGCTGGGCTCCCACCTCTCCTTGGCCGCCCTGGCTCAGGCTGGGGTGCAGACCTGGGCCCTGCTAGCAACGAGCTCCCAGGTGACACACGGCGGCCAGCCACTTCCTCCAGCTGCCTGAAGTCCCCAGCCCTTCCGCTGCTGCTGCCTCGGGGGCTGATGACCTCACTCTTGGAATGGAGAACAAAGCTGGACGCTGGATGCTGGAATGAGTTTATCAGCTGCCATTTCTGTAAGGAGTAGGGAGGACTGGGCGCCAGGGAGCAGGCTGAAGAGCTGAGCCCCAAGGTGGAGAGGACAGCTGGAGGCTGATGGGGTGCATGGTTTAATCGCCTGCGGGCGCCAGCCTCACCACGGCACCCCCAGGCAGACCTGGCTCCCCAGCCCTACTCGTCCCAGAAGAGAGTGAATCCACACGCAAGACTGAGCCTCTGCAGGACAAGTACTGCCCCCCAAGCCCAGACAGATGGAGCCCCCTGGGCAGAGGGGGACTCAGACCTCTTCCTTCCCCTCTGCCTTGGACTTCTTTCCCATTTCCCAGGACCAGGCCGGGGAGCTGCCACCTCCCACCTCACTGTCGATGTGCCCCCACTTCCCGGGGAAGGCAGAGGCAGGGGCGGGGCTCGGGACCAGCACGCTTTCCTTGACATCCGCCTGCACCTGCGACTCCAAGGCCCAAGGCCCTCTCTGGGGACCTCACATCCAGGCTGCAGGCCCTGGCCGGGCAGGTGCTGCCCAGCCCTGCACGCGGAGAGAGGAGTTCCGACGGAAGCAGCAGGCTTAGGCTGCTTCCAGCAAAGGCGTGGACAGGAACAGTGAGGACGGAAAGGCACTGCGGTCCCAGCGAGCCAGTTATTCTCCTTACGAGCCCTTAGCAACAGCGGAAGGACACAGGCACGCACAGCTGGGATGGAGCCTGAGGCTGCACCTCGGGCGACAATGGCGGGGCTTCTGGCCCAGGGATCTGACACAGCCACACAATTAGGTCTCTTCACATACGCGCCCATCACCCCACCCTGGCCCTGAGCCGGTGCTCCCTCCCTCCCCCAGGCACAATCTCTCCGCTCTTCCTGGATGCGGGCAGCGGGAGCATGAGGACTGCCCAGGGAGCTTCCCATAAGTGGTGCACGCCGGTGGCCAAGGATGTTAAGTTCACACAGGCCCAGCGCACCAGGAAGCCTTGGCGATGCCTGGCCAGGGTCTGCAGGAGTGTACTTGCGAGTGGATGGTTCTCAATGCTTTTTTAAAAGGGGGGCAAGAAGAATCCAAGCGAGGCCTTTCATGGACATAGACAGGCTTGTACTACTGTGCCTGGAGCCATGATGGCTTCTGGGAATGGACTGACACAGGGGGCCCGCCAAGCCCTTCACCAAGTCACCACTGACACCCCAGGCATGTGTCTCAGATGGAGACACGAGATCCGAGCATCAGCATGGGAGCCCCAACGACAGACCCCCCACTAGCCTCTGACCAAGTGCTAATAATGGTGTGAGTGCCACCCAGCAGTGAGGGGCTGTCACATGTCCACAGCAGAAAGTGAGCCTGCAGATAACCCCACAGCTCAGATAAACATTAACACAGGGTGACCAAATTACAGAGGCAAAGGAAGGCTGGTGGCTTGCTTTAAGATGGCAGCTCTACTTCCAAGCAGCACATCTCCCTCCAGTCAGGAGAGCGAGGAAGGACAGTGACAAAGGGTGGGTCTGTTACCCTAAGCAGGATACTCACACTTCCCTGAAGGCCTCACTTGATTTTTCTTATTGCCATTTCTTTGGCCCAGTGCCATATGGCCAGCCTTAGCTGCAAGGGAGCCCAGACAATAGGTATTCCAACCTACTCCATGGCCAACCCAAGCAAATGAGTGTCAACTCAGGAAGAAGGAGTCATTGTGCCCCACAGAGGGGTGGAACCTGGCTGAAGGTATCATGTCTGGGTTTTTGACTTGGGGTGGGAAAAGGATTTGGGGGAGACAAGAAGCTCCATATCTCTGATGTGTATGCCTTATGGACTGGGCCACAGAGAGGTCCCAGGCAGGAACCTTGCCACCACAGAGAAAACACCTGGAAGCATAAAGTAGATACCATGACACAGGAAGTAGATACCATGACACAGGAAGTAGATGCCATTATACTACCTGGAACAGCAACCACTGTCCATCAAATTATAGGAGTTCAGGAGTTTGCAGAGTTCCTTACTTTCCTCCACTCTCTCCCCAGGCACCCCCTCCAGGTGATGACTATTTTTCTGTCTCTCGCTCTTTACAGATGGGCAAACTAAATCAGTAGAGTCATGGAGCTGGCATGTGGGAGTGTCCTTGGCCACATCAGGGGATGATGGGGTCCCACACCCCAGATTCCATAGCCCTTTCCCACCTAGCATGAGCCTTGGTGGGATCATGGGATCCCAGCCCTGCTTGGGGCCCAGCAGGAACTCTGCTCATGCCAGAGTCTTTCCATGCTCCAGGAAAGCTGAACGCCAGACCGCACATAGCGGCCTTTCATCTCACCCCTCCCCTCCCACCGTGCCTGTGGGTGTGGGCGGACCTGAACATGGGCACGGCCGTCTGCCTGCTGCCTCATCCCACAGAGACTGCCTGGTGACCCTCTGTGGACAGGACAGCTATGTAGTGCAATCTGCTGCACTGCCAAGCCTGTGAGCCACTTTACAGAGAAAACTGAATCCCTGGGAAGGCAGCCTGGCCCGAGCCCATGGGACGCAGTCACACCAAGGAGGAGCCCCCGGCTTCGGGCCCACATCCCAGACCCTTTTTGCACAGAGACAGTGCTGACTCCCGGCCATGGCTTCCAACACGGCCACGTTACTCTCTCCTTCACTCCTGCCCCTGTGGTGTAGACAAGGTGGAGGGTGAAGTGATCCGTAACCTGGGTGCTCACCAGGTGCCCTTGGGTGGGGTCAGCACGCGCTTGAATTGCCTGTGGGCACCATGTACCTGGGGTAGAACCTGCGCAAGCACGTGAGGGAACCCAGCGCAGGATGGCAGGGAGCCCAGGCTACCACCCGGAAGCAGATCCCAAGGGCAGCCGTGGGGCAGAGGGGCTGAGGCCCGCCCCAGCCTGGGAGGCTCTGGCCCTGTGCCCCACATGGTCCCAGTGTAGGCGCCAAGGCTGCAGCACCCTGCTAGGGTCTGGCAGGGCAGAGCCGCCCGCTCCCGAGACAGCAGCAGTGATACCCTGACAATGGCAGGGAAGTTGCCCGCCGCACCTCCAGCCAGGGAACCCCATGTCATTCTCAGCTCTGACCCGGTTCGCCCTGTAGTCCATGTGGGTGGCGGTAGGTGGTCGCCGAGCTGAGCTCACTGCAGCATGGAGCGTGGAGGCCATCACCGTCACGGTGGGCTGCTGCCCCCTCACCCTCCACACAGGACAGGGAAGCTGCCTGTCCAGCCAGTCCAGCGCCTCGGCACAGGGCAAGCGAGGGAACCTGTACAGGCAGAGGCGGTGCGGGGGAACGCGGGAGTGGCATCAGAAGAAAAGGGACCCTGGTCAGGGCGGGTCTGACAGGCCGGCCTCCAACCCTCTCTGGTCCACATTGCTGTCCCACTTTGCTTTCTCTTCCTCCTCTTTTCTCTCCCTCCCTCCCTCCCTCCTTCCCTCCTTCCTTCCTTCCTTTTTTGCAGGGCTGGGGATGGAGGCCAGGGCCTTCACTCTGAGCTCCATCTCCAGCCCTTTTTACTTTTTATTTTATTTTGTGTCCAAGCTGGACACAAACTCATGCTCCACCTACCTCAGCCCCCAAGCAGATAAGATTGCAAACCTGATCCACCAGATCCAGCTCAGAGTTGGCTTTAAAAGGGAAATTCCAGGGCCCATTCAGCCAGGCCTGGTGCTGTGAACAGGGCTCCCCGTGCTCCTGGGATACAGGTCTTTTCTCTGGCTCCCTGTTTTTCATTTTTGGGGCTTCTTATTGTTATTAAATAGCTTTTCATTTCTTGATGGGATTTGTTTGTTTGTTTGTGACAGCGTCTCACTCTGCAGTTCAGCCTGGCCTTGAGCTCACTATGTAGCCCAAATTGGCCTCAAACTATTGGCGATGCTCCTGCCTCAGCCTCCTTAGTGCTGGGATTACAAGTGGCGCCACCACACCCAGCTCTGTTTTTATATTGATCCTGAAGTGCAGGCCCTTTAATAAAACTAGGATATATATGTCTTTGGAGCAGTTAAAAAATAAATAAAGGGAACCTCTGGTCTTTCAAGATAAATGTATTAGAAAGTTACAAACTAATAAAGGAGATAAATAAGATGATGAGGGAAAGTTCTAGAATGGAAGAGAGTGGACCCAGACACCATGATACCCTAGAGCACTCAGGCTGATCCTTGGGGGAGGACGGTCCTGGGAGCCTCACCCTGTACCGAGTGCTAATTACAAACCAGCTGAAGGAGGCAGAGGCAGAGAGGCCGTGGTGCCTGCACAGTGCTGACCTCAGAGGTGGGCCAAGGAGACAGGAGGCCACCTCACACTGGGCCAACCACCCAAACCTGCTCCCAGGCCCTGGTGGTCAAGGAGGACGGGCATGGTGCAGCTCAGCATTGCCACATGTGGCCGGCAGTGCCCTCTCGTCTCTCAGACCTTGACTTCTCCCAGGTGGTTGATCCGACAGAGGACTTGGCCTGGCCCCAGGGACAGAGGGGCTGGGGGGGTACAGCCCTGGTGTCCCCCCGTGCACACCCAGGGACTGGTGAAAGCACCGGCCCCAGGTATGCACCCCTCTGTCACACAGGGCAAGAGTCATCTCTGGGGGACAGGGCCTTGGCAGAGCAGCCGGACTCGGGGTCCATGACCAAGGCCTTCACTGACCTGAAGCAGGCACGGGGTGGCCTGGGCGGGGACGTGGCCAGGGATGGGCTCTGTTGGAGTGACTTCTACAGTATTAGGCGCCCTCGGGAATGTGCCAAGAACTGCGGAGGCGTGCACCATGGGGCCGCATCTCAGCGAGGGTCTCTGAGGCACCACCAGGGGGCAGAGGCCCCATCCCCCTGGTCCTGGCCCCAGGGGCCTCAGCCTCTGGCCAGCCCCTGCCCCAGCACTGCTGCCCCAGGGGGCAGTTTCTTGGGTCACAAAAGTTGGGGAGGCCGTCAACCTTGCAGGGCCGCCTGGGCTCTGTAAGGGTTGAAACCCACCCTGCAAACCTCCAGCAGCAGATGGGACCACATGGACGCCCGCATTACTCACAGGTGACTGAACCCCTGTCCCCGGCTCCAGACCTCCCACCCGCGCCTGCCCGCAGTGAGCCCCCTGGTGAGAACAGTGTCTGCAGGAGAAACCCCAGCCCCCACCCGCGATCGCCCATGCAGGACTGGGTCATGGCAGGCGGAGAGGATGAGGAGGGAAAGACAGTGCCCAGTACAGGGTCTAAAACTGATCCCAACAGGGGACCAGACTGTGCCAAAGGGCGCTCCAGGAGGTGGCACTCCCGGTCTCTCCCAGCACAGAGCTCAGGTCAGAGGCGAGCAGAGTCCGTGTGCGTCCCTCGAGCTGCATGTGCCTGACCCTATGTGCACCTTGGGGAGCACTAGAAACTGCTGTGCCTCATTCTGAATGCCTCTGAGCAAGGGGGGAACTGGAAACAGCCAGCCCTGGCAGGGCAAGGCGGTGGCGATCCACCCTCAGAGCTGAAGAATCGCAGAATTCGAGGCAGGACTGCACAGTGCACAAACCGAGCAGCCGCCCAGCTCTGGAGGTGGGAGGAGCGAGCATCCTGGGGAGTCTGAGGCACGGTTCAAGCCAGGCCGGCACATCCGGAGGACCAGGGCCCCGGCCCTGCACCCTGCAGGAGCCACCTCACGACCTGACCGACGGGAGGGGACAGGGCCGCAGGGCACCGAAGGCGCCCACATCCACCCCTGGGAGGGTTTCCCGGCCTCTTGGCTGAGCGGAGCAGGGGTCTGGAAAACCCCGCATCCTTTGGTCTCTGGGATAGCTATGGGGACACTGACACCACGGGTCCCAGCACAGGACACACATGATCATGGGTGGGACGCGCGGACGGACGCTGTGAGTGCTCTCAGCCCGCTGTGCTGGGCGCGGCCGCCCACCCTGCCTGCCGTCACCCAGCCTCGGAGGGCAAGGACGTCACCAGGCGAGGGGCCCCTCAGCCACACCTCAGCCTTCCACACAAAGCACCGTGGCACTTGGGGACAGAGGCAGCAGCTGAGGACCTTGTCCATTTTTCCTACCTGTCCCAGTGCCCCCAGTTCCCACCCCTCACGGCCCAGCCACCGGCCAGGACACCCCTGCCAAGACCCTGGGCGGGGGATCTCTGCCTTTGCCTACCAGCTGCCTTCCAAGGGAGTGTCAGGAAGTTCACCCTTGGAAACTGCGACTGTCACTTTCGCTCACGGCCCAGCCTCATAATAGGAAACAGACACGTCGAGGGAGTACCAGGAAGGCCGCTCTGGAATGTGTCCCAGTCAAAGGGTCGTCACAAGACCAGGACTTAAAAGTGTCATAAAACCTACTTGCGATGGGCAAGTGCTTACGTGCTTCAGATAAACTGTGTATGACAGTGAGCTGTCTGTCCCAAACGCCATCTGTCTCTGCTGGGTTGGGTACCCGGCACTCCTGCCTCCCTACTTTATCAGGAGAGCCATAAAGAGACGCACATTTAGCAAAACGAAGAGCTGATCGGGTTTGTGTCTCACCCCAGCCCAGGAACCCAGAGATA
This sequence comes from Chinchilla lanigera, assembly GCF_000276665.1. Lineage (NCBI taxonomy): Eukaryota > Metazoa > Chordata > Mammalia > Rodentia > Chinchillidae > Chinchilla > Chinchilla lanigera. The sequence continues at coordinate 2,272,212 of NW_004955541.1, read as the reverse complement.
AGCCTGTCACCTGGAACCCATCACAGAGAGGAAAGGGGAAAGCACGCAACCAGCCGAGCGCTGGCAAAGGCCCCCCATCGCTCCGGATCAAAGACACAGACTTCTGCCTGCGCCACTGCCCCCCTCGAGCCCCCAGCCTGCGGTCCAGTAACGGGGATTTTCAACAGGGAAACAAAATGCTTTGTTTTGAAGATGTCTCCGACTGCACTTCCACAAGCCTCGCCGTGGGCCCGAATGCATGAATAATAAAAACACAGATTGCGCGCCAGCACCAAACCCGAGCTCTGCACGAAAGCCCTCATCTCTGGCGGCCGGAGCCTGAGCCCGCTGCCGTGATGCGGCACTTACCTGGGCAGTGGAGGTGTGTGGGCCGTGGCCTGTGCAGTGAGTGGCGAAGGACAGCTGTGCTGAAGTCGCGGCTTCTGGACCCAGGTGTCTGCAGCCACAGCGGCGGCGCATTTGGGTCCGCAGTTCCCTCCGGCTCCCTGCTCGCTGGCTCTCAGCTGGGAAGTTTCAAGTTCCAGGCAGCCTGGGACTCCCTCTCCCTCACACACACTTAACCCTGCTCTGCCTGGTGAGCAGGGCTGCGGACAGGTCCACGCTGCACGCTGGCTCCGCGCCCACGCTCCTCACACGGGCTGGATGCCGGGAGGCGCTCAGGGCTCAGGGCGTGGGGCTTGGGCCATGCGGCGTGGGGCTTCCTAAAACCCTGGCTCCGTCTTTCCCTGGGTGGCAGGAGGGCGCACCTGCCCGCAGGGCAGTGTGCATGTCCTCTCTGGGGGCGACCAGCACTCTGCAGGGTCCTTGGAGAGTTTCACATTCAGCCCCAGCCCAGGCTCAGGAAGGGGGCACCGCAGGGGCTGCAGCCAGCTCCACAGTCTGGGTGGGGACTCTCAGCCAATCTTGCAAAGCTTGGGTTTCCTCAGTTTTAAAATAACAATGGCCAGCCTTAGTAGCACACGCCTGTAATCCCAGCACAAGAGAGGCTGAGGCAGGAGCCAGCCTGGGCTAAAGAGTGAGCTTAAGGTTAGCGGAACTCCATATTGAGACCCTGTCTCAAAAAAAAAAACCAAAAGAGATATTAACGGCACGCGCCTACCCAAATGAGGGGAAGCCACTCTGAGCCCGCCTCCCAGGGAATGCGGGGTCAGCACAGTCTGTGTCCCGTTTTCTATCCACTTGGCACATGCTTGTTTCCCATGGAGACGGAGCCGCAGGCGCCTAGTCACAGGCATAGCTCACCCCACAAACCACTCCTGGGTGTCTGCCACATCGGGCACAGCGGCCTGAGGTAGATGTGGGGGAGGGGACGGGCAGCCCTCTGTGCAGCGCACCAGGCTCCTGCTGGCTGTCCGGATGGCAGAGGCACCCTCCCTTCCTCCTGCTTCTCCGTGGTTCTGAAGCTTTTCACCTCACACGCAGGCAAGCTGGAGTCTGGAAAATAAAACCTCCCCAGGTCCTCTCATTCCCGGTCCTTGCGCTTCCTTCCAGACTCCCTCTCTCCACTCTTATCTTCCCCCCTCCCCCGCCTTCTCCCCGAGCCCCACACCCAACTCCGCGTCTCTGCTGGCTGCTGGTCACGGCTACAGCTCCTGGGAAAACTAGAAAGTGACCCTCTGCCACGGTTGGGGACACGGCCCTAGCCTTGGGAGCGGGACCCTCTCCCGTCCTCGCCCTGTGACAGGAGTGTGCGAGGCCTCCGTAATAACACGCACGGCTATGACCCGGCCTCTGGCCCTTCCTTCCTGCTCTGTAACTCCAGGGAAATTCACCTTTAGAAGCCTAACTCAGGGGCATTTATACAAATTGCACTGTCCCCTCGTAGAGTCCCAAAGCTTCCCATCACCTCGGAGGAGACCCACCCCAGGCCAGCCACCAGCCGTACCCTCATCGGTGGATTTGCTTGTCCTGTGAGGGGCCGCGCAGCTCAGCCCCCGCGGCCCGCAAATTTCAGCACCGCGTCTTGTGCAGCTGTGGGCCAGGGCTTTGTTCTGCTCCACAGCTGGACCCCGGGCACCTCTGTCTTGCTCACTTTCTTCAGGGCTGGGACAGACACCCGGCAGCCCAGACCTAAAGGAAGAGCAGTTTCTCTCAGCTCGCAGCTCAGAGGCTTCAGTCCCTGTTCAAGGGCTTGAACCCAGATCTGGGCCAGCAGAGGCCGAAGGCAGAGAGGCACAGGAAGCAGGGGCACAGTGGGCACAGAGCCGCCCCCTTCGGAGTCTCGCACAAGTCCAGTCCTCTTGCAGACCTGCTCCACGCACACAAGGCTCGGCCCGGACTCTTGGGGTCTAAAGCACTGCAGACCCTCAGTCCTGCTCAGCCGCCAGCCACGCCTCGAGGAGCTGGCCTGTCCCTGCCAAGCTCCAATGGGTCCTGGTGGCCCAACATTTCTGTCTGTGACTCCTGAGAGAGCTGTCCTGTCCTGTCCCTTGGGGCACAGGGTCAGCTGAGTTTGCAGCTCCTCCCCCGGATGTGCAAGTCTGGATGGCAAGGAGATACCACCCCCCAGCGGTGAGGCTGACCCCAGCTCAGTGTCCCCAGTGCTGCCACAAACTGGGGGGGTGGTCTTCACCCCATAGATGCCTGGTGTCTCTGATGTTTGTGCAGAAATGTCCACGTGACACAGAGTGGCTTCTCACATCACAAAAGCGGGGTAGTGGAAGCCAGGCATGGGGGTGCACACCTGATATCCCCACACTATGGGAAACTGAGGCAGGAAGGCGGAAGATTTGAGCTCAGCCCCGACAATTTATTGACTAGCAAGACCTTGTCTTGAAATAAAGTGGCTGGGGATGGAGCTCTATGCAAAGGCCCCAGGGTTCCATCCCCGGTAAAGCAGGAAAGGGAAGGTGACCAAGGGGCTGGGAAGGGCCCTTGAGGCACAGGCAGGAGGAAGGCGGGTGGGCTTCTTCCTGGGGTCCCCACCTGCTGAGCCACAAACTCCTCAGTGCTGCCCTCTAGCTGGGACTGGGCAAGGCTGCACCAGCTCTCCATGACAGCAGTGGCAGCGGCAGTGGCCTCTGCGGTGACTGTGGCAGGGGACCATCACCCCGCCGTGACCACAGGGCTACTTCCTCTCTGCTCTGTTCTGCAGGGCGGAAGTCGAGGTTGCACAGTGAGTCTGGACCATCTGCTGTGGGGTAAGTGGGAGATTTCTCATAGGATCCCAGCTTTGGCAGAAGAAACCCACGGCCCTCGAGTCCCACGCCTCCAGCACTAGCATGGCTCCAGAGAAAGCAGGAGGAACATGCGGCCCAAGGCACGCAGCCCCGTCTACCCACAGCCCTGCATACCGGAAGTGCTGGCCCAGGGCCGGGCCACGTCCTGTGTGGCTCTGGGAGGCCCTCCTGCTTCTGCCAGCTCCCAGTGGCCCCAGGCGTCCTGGGCTCGTGGCCACGCTGCTGCGGTCCCTGCTCCCTTCCTCACAGCCCTCCCCCTGGGGCTGACTCTGTCCTCTCCTCCTAAGGGCCACCTTATGCCAGCGTGGCTGTGTCTTACCTGGGTCCTGGCTGGGAGGGCCTGATCTCCTGTGGGGAGTCAGCAGAGCCCAGTGCAGTACCGCTCAGGTGGCCAGGTGAAGCCAGCAGGAGCTGGAGAGCAGAGGGCGAGGTCCCCAGTGCTCCACTCTGCAGTCCCTGGTCCCTGCCATCTGTCACTCTGGGCAACAACCCTAAGTGCTCTTTTCCAGTCATTCCAGGCAGCTGTCCTCTCAGGTGCCTCCTCCGCACCCCACCTGGGCCTCCCGTGTGCCCTCTACCACCCACATTTGATGGGCACCACACGGGAGGGTGCGGTGGTGATGTCCACTGTGTGTGTCTGTGCGTCACCCTGGGCGCTGCCCTTACCCGGCAGGCCGTGGTCTCCACCTGGGCAAGCTGCCAAGCTGGCCCTGTGTCCTTGCAGACCTGCCCAGTGTGTCTCAGCCCGGCCTGGATGGGGAGGCTGCCCAGGAAGGGCCCAGGGCCACAGTGTCCGAGTGGGACCTGAGGACATGTGTCCTCTTGCACTCCAGCACCCACAGGAGGCCCCGAGCTTCCAGCTAGGATCACCACACAGGAGACACAGTGCGCAGGTGCCAGGACAGCCTCGACTCTGCCGCCTGCCTTGCCCTCCATGTCCCCACTAGGGAGATGGACAGTGCCTCACGCAGAAAGTCCCCCTCTTGGGGGGTGGGACTTTGGCTCCCCCCAACACTTGCTCTCAGCTCCTGATCCTGCCCCTCCCCAGCTGTAACAGTCACAGATGTCCTCAGACATTGGCTACTATCCCCGGGGCGGGAATAGTCTCTGGTCCTGGTCAAGCACCACGGGCCCCCCAGCACCCCCAGGGCAAGGGCCTGTCCTCTCTTTGCATCATTAGCTGCCAACTTGGGTGCCGTGGCTTGTGACAAAATGACAGTAGAGCTCTGTGGCAGGACCTTGGAGGAGGGGCACCATGCAATGGGCACTGGGACCCGCCATGGCTGGAGGTGGGCACAGGACTGAAGTGAGCGCCATGGACCGGAGTCATCTGCATGTGCAGCTCTCCCATGGGTCTGCAGCCGGGCGGAGCCTTCACGCCCACTGTGCTGAGCTCATTTCTGAAGCCCCTAAATCAGAATGCTGCAGTCCGGTGCCCCCGGGGATCCCTGGAGCAGCCTGGCCTCCAGGCCCACGCAGGAGGCTCACCCCGCAGGAGCGCCTTCCCTGGCCAGGGGAGGGTCAGCCTGGGACTGCAACCTGCGCCCACTCGGCTGGCCAGGGGCCAGCAGGCTGTGTGGTCACAGCTGGAGGTCCTTACAGGGTGGCCAGAGTGGGCCCCATGGGAGCTCTGCATCCTGAAGCCTGGCCAGCTGAGTGGGGGAGGACACGGCAATGGGCAGCCTCAGGTGGGTCTGCAGCCAAGAAGCCAGCTAGGCAGGTCAGTGCGGGCAGGTGAGTGCGGCCAGGGACTCCAAGGCTGGGCAGGGAAGCAAGCATGTTCCATTGCCAGGGCACAGTGCCCTGCTCCTGGGGCTCAAGGCTCAAGACCCCCAGCTTGAGGGGGCAGGAATGATTGCCGCTTAGACCAGGCTCAGCAGGCAGCAGGGCCCAAGGGCATCCCGCAGGAGATGTGCTCACTGTCAGGCCCAGGGCCTGTGCGCCAGCACCCACTCACCCTCCCTGCTGCGTCCTTTGGTCCTTCAGGCCTGAGCTCCTGGAACCTGTCTAGGAGCTCAGGCCGGCTCTGGACCTGGACAAGCGCAGGTCTTTGGCCACTGCTGACAGATCCGGGGACTGCTTTCCAAGGCGAAGAGCCCTGAATCACACCAGGAGCCTCCGCCAAAGGCCAGGTACTGCTGGGGCTCTGTAGACAGCCAGGTGCTGGCTGACATCGCTGGTGTCCCCTAGGGCATGGCAGCACCGTGGGTGTGGGAGTCTTGTGGGAGGAGCTGCTCCCCAACCCACGATGGGAGCAGTGGCTGGAGCAACAGCCCACTCCATGACTTCCCCACCAGCTGTCCCCACTCACTGTCCCAGCTACTGCTGCTCCAGGGACGGTGACAGGAGAGACAGTGTGTGAGAGGAGGCTGGTGTGAGCAGACGACGCTGCTCTGCTCTGAGCCACCTCTGCTCGCGCCCAGGGTGCTCCCCCTGCCCGTCAACCTGCAGGGAGAAGCGGACACAGGGGTGTCGTGTGCTGCAAGGCCCAGACCCCACTGAAAGCTTGGAGAGGACGCAGCTCTGCAAGCAAGCACCGTGCACCCAGAGCCTGCGGCTGGAACCTTCTTGGCTCCGGCTCCACTTCCCGCTGCTTTGGAAAATGTCTCCATCCATCTGGCACCGCAGGACGTCTCCTTCCTCCACAATAGCTACTGGCCCTGCTTCCTCCAGGCCTCCGAGAGGACATGTAAGCAACCAGGGTTTGTGCCACAGGGACGCAGCCTTGGGGACTAAGCAGCACTGACAAAACTGTCTTCTTGGCTGCCAGGCTGGCACCGCACCCCATGTCAGGCTGGTGTGACATGAAGAGCAAGCCACTCCGCCACCTCCTACAGCTGGAGAAGGCCCCGGGCCCCCCATGCAGCATCCATCCCGGATGCAAGGCCTGCCCGGGGTCCCCCTGAGGACCTCGAGGCTGGGCGGGGCCCCAGCTCACACAGGTGAGGCAGGCTGGCTGAGCACACCACCGGCTGAGCTGCAGCCTCAGAATTTCCTGGCGTCTGCATGCTGCTGTTGAAATGGGGCGAGCAGGGTTATGTAAGCGATTTTCCTCAGAGGCTCTCGAGGCCCTCAGCTGTGCTGGGACCAGACCATGTGTGAAAACACCAGGAGCCGGTGTCCCCAGAGGGAGGATTAACCCCTTCAGGGATGGGGGGCTGACAGGGCCACTGGCCGTGGGGAGGCTTTGCAGGACAGGGGGTCAGACCATGGTGGGAGGTGGCGTCACGTGCTGCCTAGCCTCTCTTTGCCTGGGTCTCGCAGTAGGTTCCCAGGGGAGGGGCTTACAGAGGACTGCTCCTGAGGCCACCATGAGGAGGCTCAGCCCTGTCCCTGGCTCTGACAGGGTGCAAGGGATAGCGGGTGACGGCGGTCTCAAGCTCTGACGTACACATCCCAGGGGGGCATAAGCAGCCAGACCTGAGGTTACCTGAGGCCCAGGGAGCACCCTGGTTAGCAGGGCAGGACCCGGGAGGTGCTGGTACCTGTGAAACCTGTCAGCCTGGACTACCCTGCCGCCAAGCGAGGTTGCTGCGGCTGCGCCCCTGGGAGACATGAGACGCCCACTGGCCAGGGCGCCCACGTGCTCCCATCCCCGGGGGCGGTGACCACGCAGCTGTGTGGGACCTGTGACGAACACAGGCTATGCAGAGCAGGCGGGTGCTCCCAGCGAGAACTCCGGCAAGGGCAATGCCCACAGCGAAGCTGCAGCCGAAAGGAATTTCTTTTACACCAGCAGGATCAGCGGTATCAGACCTTCCCTCCATGAAGCCCTCTCACCAGGCCTGGGGGTGATGGGTCCGAGTCCGCTCACTGTGGCACATTGGTCCACCTCACCGCGTGTGCGGGAGGGCAGGGGCATCTCGGATGCTGTGGCAGAGCGGGCACCTCTGGGTACTAGCCAGAGTCCTGCTCTGGCCAAAGCAGCATACCTTTCTGCGTGGGGGTGACCCTGAGAGCCCCGGCAGGTCCCAGCCCAAGCTGTAGTGCACCCTGAGACCATCCGTGCTGGGCGCTGGCTGGGGCAGCCCGGAGCGGCTTCCACTCGCTCTCTCCTCGTCCCCTCTCTTTTCTGGCAGCTTTACTAATGGGTGACACTGTCCTATCACGCAGCTGGTAGCTGTGCCCTCATCCTGGGAGCACAGTGTGTCCTCAGGGCCTCCAAGCCCAGCTGCATCTCGGCAGGCAGGGCCAAGCCCGGCAGGTGGGTGCTTCATGTGGGACAAACGGGAACAGACCAAGGCTCAGGGGGTGAGGGTCCTGGATCTGAGCTGTGCCCCAGGCCAGGAGGCGGGGCTTGGCAGGGCAGTGAGACCTGGGCTGGGCGTGCACCACCCAAAGGCGCCCTCAGTGCATGGGATGGGTGAGTGCAGAGCGAGGGTGTGGGCGGGAGCAGCGGCCATCAGCTGGGGCGCAGGTGTGGCCACGTGGCTGCTGAGCCTTCCCAGTGTCCCCTTGTTATGGTTTGGGGCTTACTGCAAAGGGAACAATATAATACAGGGCACATATTTTATGAGATTATTTATAAAAGAATCATATAGAAGAGAATGCAGGAAACCTGTCCACACACTAAGGACCAAAGAATCCAGCCAAGGGCCTGGATCCCATGATAATGTCCTGCATGAGTCCAGCTAAAGACCTAGAGCCCATAACAATGCCTCCCACGAGTCCAATTGGAGGCCTAGAGCACATGACAACATCTCATGCAGGCCTGTTTCATGAATCTGCACTGGGAAGGCCCAAAGGTCATTGGTGGAATCTAGAAAGTCTGTGCCAGTGGGATGAAGGATCTGCACTAGCAGGCTGAGGGATCTGCACTGGAGCCGGGAAGCGATGCTCAAAGTAAGAGCCAGAGCTCCCCAAAAAAGTACCACAGCCGTCCTCAGTGATAGTGAGGTCCTGAGCTCTTCCAATGGTGAAGACAGCTGAATTCTCATCAGGAAAGACAATGTGACAAGCTTCACCAGGAGACCAGCAGTGCACCATCTTCCCCTCTCCGGAGCCAGGAAGCGATGCTCAGAGTGAGGACCAGAGCTCCCCCAAAGTGAACTGAAGCCATTCTCAGTGCCAACGAGGTCCTAAGCTCCTTGGAGGATGAAAACAGCTGAGTTCATCAGGAAAGCCAGCATGACGAGCTCCTCCAAAACAACCAACAGCTCCTTAAACTTCTACCAGCTTCCCACAGCCTCTCTTCTTCTTCTCCAGTTCTGCCTCTTGTGCTGCTGGCAACAGTCCCCAGGTGGGCCTCCCAAACCCAGCACCACGCTGACTCAGTCCAGCTGGGGATTGTAAGTTGCCCACCAGCTGTCAGCCCACCACACCCCTGGCTGAGTGGAGACACCCACCCTGCGCCTGGGTGCTGAGGGGTCCTCAAGGCTTGGCTCGGCTGCTTGGTGCACAGTTGCTGTGTGAGGGGCTGTTCATGTCGCTGTTTTTATGCTCTTCACCTCTGGACCTTGGACACCACCTGACTGACCTTGAAGACACAGGACAGGGATCACTCGTCCTGAGGAGCCTGTGGACCCAAGGATGTTCACAGCACAGCCGGCAGGCAGGGCTGTGCAGGGAGCCACCCCCAGGTCTGGGCCGAGACTGACATCCTCCAGTGAGCTGATAGGCCACGACAGGCAAGGGCAGAGGCCTGGGGAGCTCAGCCTGGATGGGTGCCCCAGGCGAGGGGTTGGGGGTGAACCCCGACCTGCCCTGCCTCCCACAGCTGATGACAGTGGGGAGATCCTACCCAGGGCCTGGGGTGGGACAGGTAGAGACCGCTGGGTGATGTCAGGGTGACAGCGAATGTCCCGGACCTTATCAGGAGGGTGCATGATCTCACGTGCATCTCTCAGGCCTGTCACCCTCCGCTCACTGCGGCACGGAGCTCAAAGCCGGGACAGCTTTCCTCCCCACGCTGGCCATCCCGTCGCTGGGCAGCTTTGCTCTGGGATCAGCTTCATCTGGCTGCTAGCAGGGCCATCCATCATCTCACGGCTGCTGGGACCTGACGGCCTCAGATAAAACCAGCAGGGACGGGTGCTGGCCATTCGTCATGTGCCGGAGCCCTCCTGGGAGCTGGGGACAGCGCAGATCCAGTCTGACTCTTGGAGACCAGAGAAGGTGGGTGCCTACCTGGGTCCCCACACCTCTTCCCGCCAGCACCCTGCCCAGTGCCAGGCCCATGACGTCTGTGCATTCCTCAGTTCCCATCAGCAGTGGACTCTCCATCCCACCTGCCACCTGTGTCCAGAGAGCCCACTGTCCATGGGGCGCTGTGCCCACCTCCTGCTGGACAGGAGCTGGGACACCAGCCAGTGAGGCTGAGGGAGGAGAGTGGGGCGCAGGAAGGCGGCAGGGGAGTGGATGTGGGGGCCTGTGGCCTTTGTCTTCTGGTTGCTCCAGTGAATGAACCGGTGAGCACTGTCATAGGCAGAGTGGATAGGGGTGGGGAAGTGAGGTGATGGGGTGGGGAAGGGAATGCACCCCTGGGCGGGAGGGGCACCCAAGCCTCAAGGTCTGGCAGTGAAAACGCAACCCGGGGGGCAGGTCCCCAACCAGCTCATGGGCACAGGCAGGTGAAGGTCTGGGTCTCTGGTGAGTTCCAGGAGTGGGGGTGGGGCGCTGAGGGTGTGCCTGTGGGAGGCGGGGTACATCTCCCGCCAGAGTGAGGGGTGGCTGGGGCCAGAGAGGGAAGAGCCTGGGTCAGGCGCCCCCGCACGCCGCTGTGTGGGTCCCCTCTGGGCTCCTCCAGCTGCTCTGTGACTTCTCCACCAGCATCTAGGTACTTTCAATTGGATTCATCTCCTGATACTTTTCTATACAGTTTACAACTATTCTAGTGAGAGCTTTTTACAGTTTCACTCCTAGGGGACTGCTGATGGTGCCGAGAAATGCAGTAACATCTTACACGCTCATTTTCACCCCCCAGACCTTGCCGAGGTCTCTCAGCACTTCCCATGACTCATCTTTGGGCTTAGTTTGAGCTCCATTTTTGGGAGCTACTTGGCATTTTCTAGAAGCATGTGCACATGATGACTCTTGTCTCTTCCTCCTCAGGATTTGGCCTCGTTTGTCCTCCTTTCCTGTGCCAGATGCCCACACGGAGGGGAAGCACACTGGCCTGTCCCCGCCTCGGCGCAGTGTGTGCTTCGTGCTGTGCTGCAGGGCTTGGAGCTGCCGCCACAAGCTTGTCTGGGACTGCCGGGTCTGCTCTTCCTAACACTCTACACGGAGGCCGAATTTTGTCAAGTGCTACAGTGCCTGTGCCAATGACACACCGACCTGTCAACGTGCTGAGTCACTCTCAAAGGTGCCTGCAGGTCACACCAAGGTGAGTGTGATGAAGATCCCACAAATCAGATGATTGCACTAATTAATTTATTGTAATTACTTGTGATGCTCAGAAAGATTGCTGGCTGCAAAATAAACAGAACGCCCCTGCATTTCTCCCACCCAAACCAGCCTGTGAGCCCGTGAGGTGGTCTGTGTGCTGCAGGATTTGATGTGAGACTGCTCCAGTCTGAACTTCCTGCAAGATCGCTGAGATTTTCTCTCTCTACTGAGCTCAGGCTTTGTGCCCAACGATGTGCCAATCCCTAAGAGCAGGTGGAGGTGTCCTGTCCCTCATTTCCTGGCAGTTTGTGGATGAAAGGGACAATTTCTTCTTTGAGTGGTGGGGGTGGCACACTTTACCCCTGGCATTTCCCGCTGAGCTGGTTCCTCTCCGGCACTGCTCAGACACGGGCAGTCTGCTAGTGGACCCAGAACTGGCTCTTAGTTCCGAGTTCCCGCTTCTTAGCTGTGGAATCACCGTGGTGTGCTATTCAGGCGTCCCCAGCTCGCTGCTGAACCTGTCTGGTCCCTTGCTGAAGCCGCTGTGGGCTAACTCTGCATCTGCTGCCTGGGGCACTGCTCTGCTGGCTACTGCGGCTGCGGCCTTCTGTGCTGTTCCCTCACTTGCAGGGTTGGCTCTGCTTGCTCGACACTGTACTTGCACAACTGCTCACGGGTGTCATCTGATACTGTCTCCCTCCGGCAAGGGTTAGTGCTTTCTTCCTCGGGGCAGCCCCAAGGCATCCAGGGTGTGGTCCTTCCAGGACCCAGCCACAGCAAAGGGGCTGCAGAGCCTGCCTTCCCCTCCTCATCCCTGGGCTGCAAGGCTGCTGAGCAGGCACCCAGCTGCCGCCTGCTGGGCTGCCAGCCCTGACGCACTGGCACGCTCTCCTTGCCTGGCTTCACTCCGCTCCCGTCTCCCGTCGCTTGCTACTTTTTGGCAGCCTTTCAGCAGTGCTGCCAGTGGCCAGCTCCTGCCCTGTGTGCGTGTGGGGGGGCGGCTGTAACATTCTTAACTCCGCAGGATGACAGGCAGAAGCGCACATCCCCGTGCACCTTCCTGAAGCCAGAACGCCCCAGGTCCCGACGCAGCATGGTCCCCCAGCCATGCCCTCTTCCTCTGCAGACTTTCGGATGCTGGCTAGGCTTCTGCCAACTATGAGGTGGCACCAGAGGCTCACCTGGTCTGAGGTGACCTCGAGCTGTGAGGCCATGCCTGCCACCTCCCATCCTCACCTGCCAGGTGCCAGGGGACCAGCCACGGGGCGGCCAGGCCTTGGTACTGGTGCCCCTTAGGGGACACCACACCAGCTTTTCTTGTTTCTGGTGTGCAGGGACCAAAATCCCCATACTGTTGGTTGAGTGACACCTCAAAACGGTGGGCATCCCAGTTGGTTTCTTCTCGAGCCTCCTTCACCTGGCTCCCTCCGTGGCAGCTCCCGGGGGTGGGGGGCCCTGCTGCCCGCCGGTCCTCTTCACAGCCCCGAGACTCCCTTCTCCCTGAGCACGAGGCACCGACCAAGCCTTCTCGGTGCCTGGTGTTCTTGTCTCTTCTGACGGTGTCTTTGGAGGAAAGGAAACCCAGTCTTCACCTCGGCATGAACGCCTTGAGTGTCAACACCTGCGTCCTGCTGACGGCACCGTTGCTCATCCTGAGGTCAGAGTTCCCTCTGTGCAGCCTACCTGTTGTGCTTTATGGCTGCCAGATTCAACTCCATGACATGTTTCTGTAAACTTGTGAAATGCAAGAGCTGCAGCGCCTGGGAGTCCAGGGGCCTTCCCAGGACTTGCGGAGTCCCTGTCCCTCGACCCAGATGCCTTTTCGGTAGCTGGCTTGGCTCTCATCCTGCTCCGCGGCTGTCCTCACGGCACAGCGCCCGCCCTCCAGAGGCAGGAAAGCTCCGAGCGGCTCAGGCGCCTCCGCATCCTTGCTCTTCGGTGCACGTGCTCCTGAGAAGCCAGGGCACCGCACAACAGCGCCGCCGATCTCACGAGACAGCACCGAACCCGCCATCAGAGGAGGAACTGGGACTCCCAGCTCCCGAACAGACCACATCCCTCCGTTTTCTTAGATTTTCTTTGTTCTCAACATCTCTCCCAGACAGCTTTTATAGGTTTATTTCTACATCTTCAAGCTTCTTAGTCTGTAATAAACGGCATTAAAAATGGCAGTTTTGGTTATGGGGCGGTGGCCAGCACCTTTTCAAGTGTACTCAGTGTTGCGGGGCTGCAGTGGGCTTCCTTCCAGGACACCAGCCACACCTACACGTGCAGGCCATCTCTCCCATCTCCTTGCCTGGATGCAGCCTGCTGGCTAGGTGCTGCTGGGCCTTCCCACTTGCCACTTCTCGGGACAGCAAAGGAAGCCAGGGTACTGCAGACACTGTCAGTCTGCGCGAAGGTCTTTTTCTATTCCTAGCTTGCTAAAGGGTCTCTTAATCCTGAATGGATGCTGACTTTTACAAATTATTTTTCACATTTCACATTAAGAGAACCACATGGTTTTGTTAAAGTGGTGAGGTTCGCTGATTCATTTCTCCGGTGTTACACCAACCTTGCATTCCTGGATCCAACCTGACCTGGTTATATCATCACTTACTACAGTGACGGCAAACCTTTTAGAGACTGAGTGCCCACACTGCAACCCAAACCCTTCATCACAAAGAGCCAACACTGCAACCAGACCTGAACACTCGGCTGCTGGGGTGATGCGGGCGTGACTTTGCTGGCGGAAATGACTTGGCTTGTGTGCTGACAGTGGGCTGTGTGCCCGCTCTGGCACACGCGCCCCAGGCTTGCCACCGCTGACCTATCGTCACTGCTTAGAAGGTCCACGGGATACACTGGCCTGTCCTTCGCTTTTCTCCCTGCCACCTCTCTTGGGAACGTCCTGTCAGGCTGCGGTGGAAAGGTTATGCTGCCTCACAGAGCACGGTGGGCAGTGAGCTGTGTCCTGCAGGAGTTAGGGGGAGATGCTCGCTGTCCTTTCCTACACATTTGGAAACAATTAGCAGGGAGGGGTTGGCTCTTTTGTGACAAGACTTTAAGTTACAGATAAGATTCCATAAAGATAAGTGTCCTAAAATGTTCTCTTTCTTCCCCTAGTCAGCTGTGGGGAGCAGTGTTTTCCTCCTCACCCGCTCCAGCTGAGGGAGGTAACGTGGGCACGGCCTCAGCTCCAGCTGCCTGAGTTCGCAGTGATTCTCCTACTGCACTGTGCCTGCTCCCTTCCCCGGCTGGTTGTACCATGGCTTTGTCAAATGTGTTAATTTTCTCAAAAACCAGCTTAGGTTCTGCTAGATGTCCCTGCACAATCTCTTGTGCTCGTAGGTGGGGAGTTTGGAAAGTGGCCGGATAAGGGTGTGCCAATGTGGTTTAAGGGTGTGACGCTGGGATTAAGAGTGTGGATAATGGAAGCCCACCCTGGGTGTGGGTGGCACAATCAGCAGGCTTACAGCCTGGATGGGCTATAAAGAGAAAGAGGGAAGGCAGGCTGCCTGCAGCCTGCACTGCCCTGGACTGTTTCTCCTCTGCCATGCCCCTCTGCCTTTGACACTATGAACTGTGGGAAAACCCCTCCTCTTTGCACATGTGGATGTTGAGTGTTTGTCTCAGCAACTAGAGAAGCATCTAAGACAGATTCTGCTGGTTACATTTACTCTACATTTTGTTCTGTTTCGTTAATTTCTACTTGCGTTTACGTTTTTCTCTAAGCACTTTGGATGTAGTCCACAATTTTTGATATGTAAATTTGTCACTCAATTAAAAATACTTTCAGGTGTCACTTTTCTTATTTGGTGTATGCATTAAAAGTGTGTAATTTAGTTTCTAAACACTCAGTGATCATCTACTCTCGTCAATTTTTCCTTAATCCCGTTTAGGCGGAGGACTTAGGCTCTGTGGCTGGCCTGCGGCCAATCTTGATAAAACCCCGAAGAGCCCTGGAGGAGCACGTGCAGCACAGGCTGCTCCGCCGCAGAGAGACCAGGGGTGCTAACTGCCTTGCTCAAGTACTCTACATCCTCGCAGGTTTTACACACTGTGTTTCCAAATGTCTGTCACAGATACTGAACTTGAAGTCTTAACATATAGTGCTGTGAGCCTTTTCCTCCAGGGCAATAGAGAACTTTACAACCATCTTCCTCTCTTCTGGGTTGTTCCAAGTTAAACAGCAATGTTTTCCACTATTTTACTGTTTTAATTCCAGTATGAGTCAATTTTACACAGGCTACTTGGTCTGTCTCCATTTCTACTGTTTGATGACTCCTTCTTGCCTTAAGGACTCTGGATCCATATTCTTGCGCAAATCCCTACTGCCCCTAACAGGAAACACCTTCAGCAAGTGACAGCTTAATTTTTATTTTTGGAAGCTTCATTCAATTCTTTGTTTTTAAGAACTCTGAGATATCATTTCTATATGAAACATTCACCTTTTCAAGTGAGTACTCCAAAGGGTAGAGCAAGGTAGAGGCATAGTGATTCTAGAAGCTACTCTGAACTCACCCCAGAAAAAGCATCGCGCACCTCTGCTGTCTGTGAAGACAACTTCACTGTTATTTCACAAACCCCGCTAACGTGACCGCCAAACAGTGTGGGCAGAAGCAGACCAGGTGCCAACGGCCATGTGTACTTCGAACCATCTCTTGCTGTGCGGAACTGTCCTCCCTGCCTTGCAGAATGCTGTGATGCCAAGGCCTCTTTGGAAAAGACTTTCCTGTGAGGATCCCGCGCTGCCCCTCCTGGCACTAGATGAATTCACCTTTGCTTCTGAGAGCTCCCTCAACCTGGCAGTGGGCTCTACTGTCCCTGGGGTGCCTGCAACTCCTGCCTCTGTGACAGGCAGCCTAAGCAGTGATTCCCCAGACACCCCACCCCAGGAGCAAGGGGGCCCCCAGACAAAACCTCTCAAGACGAAATAGCACAGAGGCTTCTGTGGTCATAAATACAGTTTATTTCATTAGAAATGCATAATTACAGTGTGTGGGGGCATGTCCCCCTAGAAAAGTAGGTAAGCAATATTTCCGTCAAAATCATTAGCTTTCTTTTGCAAACACCTGTTTTCATGACACTGAACAGAGCACAACAGCAAAAGGCTTCTGCTACTCCAGTTTTTTTTCAATTTTCTTTTTTGTTATAAACACCATAGCAAATTAAAAAAAGCTGTTTAAACAAAATATTGTAGTTCTTGATTTTCCAAGTGTACTTTACACGCTCCGTGCTGCTTCCCCTGTAGACACTGTCAGTGTGGCTCAAACCGAGGGCCCTCCCTGCATGGGGAGACTGGGACACGGTCCCCCTGGCGGAGGCGGCTTTCACACGCACGGCAGCAGAATTCACGCGGTCACCCCCAGCCAACTTCAAGAGCAGGGTGTGGAGACCAGGTCGTCAGCTGGGCCGCTGGCGTGGTACAGTCCTGGTGGTGGTGGCTGCCCTGCCTCACTGGATCTGGATGGCCCCATGCTCCAGCTGCATCTCAGGCTGCAGGGTGGGCTGCAGGGTCTCAGCCGTCTGCAAGGGGGGAGACAGGAGGGCCCTTCTGGAGAAAGCCCACCAGCGCACCTCCGGGCCACCACCTGCTCTGAGTAGCCGAGTGAAGCGTGCACACACGCACACACACACAGGCAGCTCTGAGGAGCTCTGGGATTGGGAGGAAGCTCCCCCTGCCTGCCATGGTGCTCAGGGCAGCGTTCAGTCCTGGCCAGCTATTTCCTACCCCTCAGCAGGGTCACTGTGGCCACTGCTACCGACTTTTACATCATTGCTGGAGGAAGCAGGACTGGCTGACCTCACGAGCTCAACCACTATTCTGACCCAGGCGCTCGGTGTCAAGCTGCCACCTGTAACACTGCCTCAGTGTCCCAGAGAAGCATTTCAGGGCCAGCTCCCCCTGCTCCCTCTTGCAGACCTAAGCCTGGCCCGCAACTTGCAGACATTGGAGGCACATGAAAGCTGTGCTCACAGCTTTCTTTTAGGACCAGAGAAGAGTGAGGATCTTAGAATAAGTCACTGATCCTCCTCCCAGGGTTCAGCCGCACTGGGGCGCCTATGCACACCCAGGAATGGCTGCAGGACTCAGGCACGGTGTCCACACAGGAGAAGGCAAAAGAAGCTAAGGTGCTGCCAAAGCAGAAGTCCTTGGGGATGTGAGGCCTGACAGTCCTTGAAGCACTCTAAGCTGCGCTTTTGTCTTTATGAAGGACACCCACACACTGCTTCCTTACAGAGGGAGGGCACTGCCAGGACAGGAGAGAGCTCAAGCACTGAGCCACCACACACCACAGCTCAACCATTCTGGCCACTTGGGACCCAGGCCACTTCCTCAGCAGCATCCCGAGGAGGACCTGCTGTGCTCCGGGCTCAGGAGCTGAGGCCTCAGCGGCAAGTCTGGGGCTTCTGCCGATGGCAGTGAGATATATGTAGGTGCTCAGCACGGGCCGCAGAGAGGCTAGGAGCAGACACGGGAGGCAGCCAGTGTGCCAGGGTGAGCTGCAGGTGGAGCAGGGCACAGCCTGAGCTGGGCGTGCTCCTGGGGGCGGGGCGATTCCTGTGCCTATGGCCCACACAAGAAGTTGCCGTGCGCAGCCTCCCTGCCAGGCTTCCCTGTGTGGCTCCAGGCACAGGAAACAGCGCCTGGCCCTCCCAGGATGGACTTGGTAGCCACTCCCGCAGCAACAGGAAGCACCTTAAGTCTAGAATTAGCCATTCCAAACACACACGGCTGGCAGAGCCTGACACCAGCTGCCTGGTGTCCCAGAACCAAGGTGCACCAAGCAGGGGCCACAGCAACCCCCTCCCCGACCCTGCCGTGGCAGTGCAGCGAGCATCCTCCACCTACGGCAGCCAGGCCAGAGGTGAGCGAGCAGCCAGCACTATCACTCTTGGCTGGCTGTGCGGAGCAGGCTCCTGCCACACGGGAAAGGGCGAGCGCATGGAGCTCCCGAGTAGGCTGCCACCCGCTGGCTGGAGGTGGGGGCGGAAGGCGAGGGGCCTGCCCAGGTGGTGTGACCAGCTGTCCCGGGCCTCCTGCATCATCACTGATGAAGCACATCCCTGTCAACACCCGCCCCTGCTTCGAGGCCAGGCCTGGGTCCGCCTCCCCACCTTCGCATTTTCAGGGCTTGTAAGGACAGAATCCCCAAACGTGCTCCTGCCTTCTGATCTCCCCCAGGAGGAAGCCGCAGCGGAAACCCCACAGCAGAGAGCACGGAGGAGCAGGGCGGCCTGCCGAGGAGGCCGAGGACTCACCTGTGCTGTGGCTGTGTGCTCGCTCACAGGCGCCAGCTGGACATACTGCACCTGGATGTCACTGCCCTGGAGAGATGACCCATCCACGCCAGCTGCGGCAGGATCCGAGGAGGCCACAGCGATTAGCTGGGCTCCCTGTAGCACCTGGAAGGACAATGCAGCTTGGTCAGCACAGCAAGGGCTGCAGGGCCAGCAGATGCCCGCTCTCCTGAGCAGCCCCACGGTGAGCCTGTGTACGAGAGGAAATACTTTGTTGCTCCGTGTTTCATTAAGCACTCTAATAAGCCCATTTTCACAGAATTAGCTGCGTCACAGTGGACAGGGACACACAGGCTGTAAAAAGACACACGTCAGAGCTAAGGTTCTGGGGTTAGACATAACTGCCAAACAAGTTTTCCTCATTATGGTCCTGAGATGGCGAAAGGCCATAAATAACTACAAAAAGGAATGCACGGGGAGGAAGGGCAAAAGGGAAACAGTGGAGGGAAGTAACAGGTGCGGACCAGGTCGGCCGTGGCGGTGAGGGGTGGAAGCACACAGCTCCCCGGCTGAGGTGCCTGTCCATGTGTCCACATGCCACTCTTCGAAGGGTACGGAGCGAGGCCTCACTTTCTCGGTCCCTGGAGCCCAACATTCTGGGGTCTGGACAAGTAAGCTTCTTTCTCACTGTCTGGCCCAGCGAGGACTCGGCTCCATGCCTCCCGCCGCCCAGGTCAGAATGACCTCTGCTTCGGTTCCAGTGCAAGTGTGTCCGTGTGTGACACCCACGCGCCAAACAGTGTTAGTCTGAAACCATTACGCAGAAGACAAGCAGGGCTTTCGGAGTGAGCCAAAGCTAGCTCCTGATCACGCCCTGTGAACCAGGAAGAGTCCATGTCTTCAGCTCAGGCAAGTGTTGGAGAAGAGACAGAATGCCAGCATGAGCTTAGAAACAAACCCTCGAGACCTCACACGGCAGCAGCTGTCAGGAAGAGTTCTGACTGCAAAGGTCAGAAGGAGCGGGGCGGGTGGGAGAGGCAGCTGGGCGAGAGGGCGCCCAGCAGCAGGTCAGGCAGTCTCCACCCTCGCCAGTCCCTTCCACCAGCTGGCCCACCCTGGGAAGTGCGCAGGGGAGGCGCACAGTGGGTCTCTGGATGAGCCGCAAGCGTGTTCCTCCACGAACACCCGTGTGCCAGGCCACTTCCCTTGAGGCCACCTGTGACTCAGAACAGGGCAGGTGGCTGGGCAGGCAGGACCAGGCCTCTCTCAGAGACAAGCCAGTCATAGGCCCAGCTGCAGGGACCCATGGGGTCTCTCACAAGAGGGCCCCAGCAGTCACATGCAGGATGGCAGTGCCCATGCAGCAAGCCCCTGGCAGAGCCCGCCCTGGTCTACAGAGGAGGCTACAGCTGGCACAGGCCTTGCAAACCCAGGGCCTGCTGTGCCTGGACTGAGCCACGAGAACCTCTGAAGCCCCTTTTGAACAATGCTTGCGTGTCCCGTTACGGAGCACACACAGCTCTTCAAAGATGCTCACGCTGCCTCAAGTGCACTCCTCCTGACCTAAGCCGCGTGGGCAGACAGACAGGGCTCCCCGGCCGAGTCTGCTGCCTCGTCTGTATACACACGAGCCAAGACCGCACCTCACGCGATCCTGGATGACTGTGAAAGCCTTTTCACATTTTTAAATGGTTGAAAAAAAATTAAGAGAATGTTTTGTGACATCTGACTGCAGTGGTTTGGCTACGGTGTGTCCCCTCCAAAACTTACACTGGAATGTGACTCTCACATGGCTGAGTCAAAGGGTGGGGCTGTCTCAAAGAATGACACCTTTCATCCATGGTCCTGTTTGAGTGGCCAGCGGGTCCTGGGCCACAGTCCTGCTTCCCAGGGCGCCAGGAGGCTGAGGGAGGGGCCAGCTTTGCAGCAGACACGTAAAGCCACACCCCTGGCTGGGCACCAGGAGACAGACCAATGGGGACAACCCATCGTCCAGCCTGTGTCTGCATGGGCCCAGCCCCACAGCCACCCCAACCCAGCCTCTCTGGGTCCCTGCTCCAGCCTGTGACGGGGAGCGGGCCAGTCCTCGGCCTCCACTGGCCACAAAGAGTGAGTGAGTTTGGAAAGACCAGCGGCACAGAGCTAGGCACTGAAGAGGGTCAGCCAGGCTCGAGTCCTTGTGCAGGCCCGGCCCGCACCCTCCCTCTGCACACGCGCTGCAGGGAAGGGCCTACCTTCCTAACTGGCTCCCAGGCAAATTTCAAGCCCACAAAAACACGTGCTTGGCACTCAACCCAAAAATGCCAGGCACGCCGCCTGCAGCTCTGCCACCAGGGCCCAGCGCCCATCGCCACGTGCCCTGGTCACCCCAGCCCCCAGTCTGCAGGGCACGGACGTCAGCTGGTAATGCCAGGGGCTCCGTGCTTGCTAGGGAGCAAGGAAGGCAAGCAGTCCATTCAGTGTCTGAATTCTGTTGTTTGAAGAATTCATCAACGGAAACTTCTAGTTCTCCCCTTCCGTTCTGACTTACAGGGTACGGTTTTATTATTCCTGCCTTCTGCAGGAATTGTGGTTTCACTTTATTTTAACCAAGCAGCTCAGTCTAAAATAAAACTGAGGCTTTGAGTGGAAAAGCTCTGTTCTGGAAGCAGGGCCTCAGTGTCAGGCGGGTGGGGACCCCTGCCTCTCCTGAGGGGCTGGTGGTCCTTGAGGGTGCAATGGGCCCAGGGGTGCAGGGCCGCTCCATCTGCAACTCGCTAAAGCCTAAGAAGGGAGGGACGTGAGAATGCTGGAGCTTTATTCAAAGCAGGATTGCTGCCCACTCAGAGATTAGGAATGTTCCTTAAATATTTATTTCCCATTAATCAATTTATTAGACAGTTCTGTGATTCATGAATTTTATCTCAAGTTTTTAAAGCTCTCTGTGTCCCCTGTCAGGATCCCCTGACCTGGGGAGCATTTCCTAAGTGAATTCTCCCTCATCCCAGCCAGATGTCTGCCGGCTCTCAGGAAAGGCAGGCCAGAGTCAGGGCAAAGCCCTGGAAGGCTCCTACCCCAGCTCGGCCATCCCTGGGACCAGCAGAAGCCGCAGCCGCCTGTCTCCCTCTTGCCCCTCACAGGCTCTAAGCTGGGTGGTGGCCCTGGGGGGATGGAGCCCACAGGGAGGGGATGCACAGGCCCTGCCAAGGGGAGGGCGTGGGGGGTGGCGCTATTCGCTGAGCTACAGAGACGTGGGGCAGGGTTCCCTGGGGACACTGCCTCCAGAGCCAGGAGCCTCCAGGGGGTGGTAGGGCACCTGGACCTACAGAGAAGGTCCAGAGGGGAGGGTCCAGGAGCCAGGGTGGCCAGGGACATGGTGGCTGCAGGCAGCCCTGTGAAAAGGAGGGAGGGACAGAGTCTTAGGGGTGGGGGACTGCGGGAGCACAGTGGCTAGAGCTGACAAGCCACCCTGAGGGAAAGGGATGGGTCGGGGGACCTGCACCCAGCCAGCTTCCTCCAGACCCAGAAAGGTCTGGCTCCTCCGTGTTTCATGTAAGCCCCACCCAGGCTTCCATGCTGCAAGGCTGAGCTGGCGGACACACTGAAAAGAACCCTTATGCTGCTAACATTCTGCGTGACCAAAAATCGGAATTCCTGAAAGGGCCACAGAAAGACCTTTTCAGACTAAGAGATGTCACTGTGTACACTCTAAACCCAAATGCCACCGTAAATCAAAGCCAGCCACTAATAGCCAGTGAGAATGTTGCTTGCACGATTTGTAAATCTCAAAGCACTGCTAAAGAGCACGCACAAGCAGACGGCAAGCACTGTCACACGCGCACCCCTGTGGTTTACACAGGGCGGCGGGCAGTGGTCAGGAATGGGACTTGTGGTAAGCCTGAACCCAAGTGGGCACACAGCTTCGTCTCTGAATTTTACTCCAGCCAGCTGAGTCACCTGAAACTTCTGTACCTCAAGTCTCCAAAGATCACTGTGATCTCCTGGCTCCACAGAGGTAGGGAAGAATGCTCTGGCTACAGCCAGAGGACTCTGCAGTCCGCATAGACACCTCCTCTCCAGAAACTGGGCAGGACACCTCAGGGCCAGCACCCCATAGCTCTGTGGCCAAGTGGGCTATACTCCAGGCTATCAAGTTTTCCTCCGCTGGGGGGTGCAGGCTGGGCTTGTGGGTGAGGTGGGCTGCAGGGCTGGGCAGAGGAAGCAAAGGCCTGAGTCAGGGCAGCCAGGAAGAAGCCAGGGAGAGGACAAGAGCTCGGCACCGTGCAGCTTCTAAAGGTTTTAACTGGAGAGAAAGGAAAAGCTCCTCCAGGTGGGCAAGGAGGCGGTAGAAAGGCCGAAGCAGGTACCCAACACGGCCAGCTGAACGTTGGGCTCTCTGCCTCTTTCAAGAGTGGCATAGGCAGTGCCACAGTGGTAAGGGCCCAAGCGTGACCTCCCTCTGGCACACAGGGCAGACACGAAGGCTGTGCCTCAAGCAGGAAGGTGTCCACAGGCTGCAGAGCTGCCAGAGTCAGGCCACTGTTCTAAACCCTGTGCTGGCGACGCGGCCTGCAGCTGCTGCCCTGCAGAATGTCGACCTCACCACGCTGCTGTCTTCTGAGACCATTACCAGAATTCTACATGTCATTCTACGCACCATCTCCCCGCATCCGTGCAGAGTGCAGCTTCCCCTGCCTTGTGCTCTCGGAGCGTGTGGCTGTGTCCCTGGGACCCCAGAGGCTCTGAGGCGCTAGTGCAGGCAGACTGTCTCATTCGCAGCTGGCCTCACATGCCCAGCCCGTCCTGGGATTAGGCCACATCAACACAGCCGAGGCGATAGGGCAGCCAGCGTGGTGAGACAGCACCTGCGCCAAACTCCATGCTTCTACGAGCATCATGTGACCCTGCTGCCAACCCCCACTCCAGGCCAAGTCCCCTTGGCGGGCAGAGTGACCCTTTCAGCACGCACATGACCACCACTCACTTCTCCCCACACACAAGGATCAGGCCCTGCTGAGACAGGTGGCTGGGGTGGGGGCCGCAGCATCCTGTTTGTCTCCTGCACAGCTGGCACAGTGGGGCCATCTCCCTCGCCACCCTGTGCCTGTGCTGCCCCACCCCCGCCGCCAGCACTCTGCAGGGCACCACCTGGCCCCAGCTGCGTCTGACCACATCACAGGGAGAAGCTTCCCGGCGTGCTGGGTGAGGGCAGAAGGCCGAGCAGACGTAGGAGGGTGGTCTGTGTACCCCCCGTGCCACCTCACCTCCCCCAAGCTGCAAGGGCACCCTGAGGGCAAAGGAGGGGCTGGGCCTTGTGGAGAGGGAGGCGGCCAGGCTTCACATGTGGAAAGGCCAGAACCTCAGCGCCAGAGCCCACTGCAAAGCTCTGGGCTCCAAGTCATCACACACCTGTGGTTGGTCACTGCCCTGGTGTGCCTTGCCCCACTGCACACAGGTAAGAATGTGCCCCTACACAACTCCCGGCCCCGTAAACCCAGCCCCAAACGCGTGGGCGCGCGCATTCGCATGTGCACATGGGCACCCTGGCCCCGAGCCCCTCCGCACCCCTCCTCCAGGGCCTCTGCACCCGCCCAGGCCTGCAGCACCCACAGGCATGCAGTTGTGTGCTGCTGCTAGGGGGCTGAGCCCGGGGGCGTGCACTGTTCTTTAATTGCCTCAGGATCAGTGGAGCCAGGTCTCTAGCGGACAGGCCCTGCCCGCTGCCCCTCTGACCTGAGCCCTCCTCACTCAGGCACGAGGTCCCTGCAGACTCTGGTGAGCCACCCGCAGCTCCTGGTGAGATGCGCACGAACCCGGGCCACTCGCTGCTAGAGGGCAACATCCAGAGGTCTGTTCTCCGGGGCCAGTGAAGGCCGGCTGGAGCCGGAGCGCGCTCCCGGCAGAGGCTGGGGGGCACACATGGCCCGTGGCTGGGGAGGCCGAGTGCGGAGGGAGAGGCTGGAGAGGGACCTGCGGGGAGGAGGCGGGGAGAAGCGGCGCACAGAAACCCTTTCCTCGCCCTCGCAGCTGCCGTGACTCAGGGCTAGCTTGCTAAGTGCTGGACTCACTTAAAAGCTCATGCAACGCTTTGAAATTCTAAGTTATAATGAAGCCACAGTTTTGTAAGCACTTCACATTTGAAGAGATTCTGCAATAAATGACTTTCATGTCAAATCGTCACTATTTTTAATGAAACTGTTGGAGTCGCAGCAGTTTTGGGGAAGGTGCCATCCGTGCTCCTGCTCTGGGAGGAGCCCCCTCGCCACAGGGCGGGAGCCGCCTGGCGCTGCCCTTAGTGGCCTCCACGGGGCTGTGTACGGGGCAATCCCAAAGACGGTAAAGCTCAGCACTTCCCAATCTCTTCTGTGGCAACGGCGACGATGTAAGAAGCTGGCCCAACTGTGCACGAAAGGGAGCAGGGACACTCAGCCGGACCCGGGGCAGTCAGCGCGCTGGATGGGCTTGCTAAGTGCTTCCCAGCTGAGTGACACACTCCATGTGTGCGGCTCAAACCCAGGTCCCGGCCTCTCATTGCCTGCCCCCACGGGCTGCGGGGCCTGGCCACAGTGGGGGACGCCAGGCACGGAGAGGAGCTGGCGACTGCACCCCAGATAAGCGGCCCAGCCAGGGCCCTGTGTGAGGGAGAAGCACAGGCTGCAAGTGACCTTGCAGGGAGGGAAAGGCCCAGCTCTGTACAGGAGAAGCAAAGCCTGACCATCGCCCCGCGCAAGCACCTGACGGCAGCACAGCGCTGCCTGCGGCTGGGAACCAAGTCTGACTCTGAAAGCTCTTTCCTCCTCACACACAAAGCAGCAGCTTTATTGGACTTTTTCTAATTATATAAATACAAGGCTACTATTAAAAAGATCTAATTCCGAGAAATATAAAGGAGGTTAAAAAAAAGTCACCCAGAGCCCGCTGCCCTAAGACAACGATCGCTCTGATGTCCCAGGCCGTCTGCTGCTGCTCCAGGGGGCGGTGGCTGGGAGACGCCCCGGCCAGATGCAGCGCCCTCTTCCCTGCTTGCCTGAGAGACAGCAGCAGTGCTGGCTCCTCTCCTCCCCGCTGCCCAAATCCGGAAGTCCCTTGAGGCTCCTGGCACGCTGAAGGGCTTGCCCGGCCCTGCCCGGCCCTGGCTGTGACCTGGCGCCACTCACCAGCACTGTGTTGTGTCCCTAGCGCCCACTGCACCGCAGTACACTCGCCTCTCCACAGATGATCCCTCACCAGTTTTGGTTTTGCCACCATACACAATACTGTCATTACTTTTTTTTTTTTTTTTTCCAGAGAAAACTTTTTCCAGAGTCTGCCAAACTTTTCTTAAAGTTGTCTAAATTACTATCCTGAGTGGAAAACAAAGATTCTACTTACAGCCTGTCTCTATCTGGAAGAAACCAAAATGGGTACAACCTCACACACCGTGGCCAGGACAAGGCGGCTCTGAGCTCCCTCAGCAGGACACATGGAGGTTCCCTTGGCAGAAGTGTCCCTCGGCCCACCCAGGCATGTCTTCTCATCTCCCACAGAGGAGCCAGTGAGACCAGGGCCACATCAGAGCCTACCACGGGGAGGCACCTGCAAGCCACCACCTCAGCCTGTTACAGGAAGAGGCTGGTAACTGAGACATGATCTGGGTGCGGTCTCCAGGCTGGCACAAGGCAGGCACCAACCTGCGGAGGCACTGCGCAGACCCGGACTGCTCGGCTCTGGCTATGGTCTTGGGACCACGGTCCCCACAGGTCTGCGGTCCCCACTCAGGAGGTGCTGTCCTGAGTGACCAGGCCCACCCACCATCATGGGCTGACGCCAGCTCCCAGCACAATGGCAGAGTGAGTGCGCTTCGCCTGTGAATACTGCTCCAGAGCAACGTGACCACTTCCTAGACACCGGTGACTCTGCGATGGAGCAGATGCAGGCTGGGTGGAGTTCACCCACACCCCACAGACGGCAATGAGGCTGGGGCAGTTCTAGTGCTCCGTTTCCTCTGCTTAAACACATGCCATCAGGAGCCCCTCACACCACTGGAGACTGATGACAGAGACGTGGGTCCTTCGGGTGCTCCACAGTGTAAGCAAGGAGGCCAAGCTAAAAGCAACTGACCTACCAATCGGTCCATTTGTCCCTACTAAGAGAAAGCTCCAAGTGTTTGACTATACAGGTTTCAGTCTGTGTCTAGCTCCTCGTTAGCTTGTGCACAAGCCAGCTCAAAAATCATCAGCAGTCCCTGGGGCGTGCTGAGCCTGCCGGCTGGGTGGGGCCCTGCTCTTGTGGCAGCCTGTGCACTGTCAGATTTCCCACACAGGAGGTTCTCACAGTGAAATGATGAGCCTCAGTAACCAGGCAAGACCACAAAGACAGGAGGTGTGGAGTCCTCCAGGACCAATCCCACAGCCAGGCAGAAGGGACACAAGCAGTCCACAGGGGCACAGGCTCCTGCTGGAGGGGCAAGGGGACACTGTGGTGGTGACCACAGTCATTAGGCCCTTGACACAGACACAAGAAGGCACTCCCATTCCCTCTAAAAGCAAAAGCACTTCCATTCCCTCTAAAGCAAACCGCCCCGACAGCCCTCACATGGTGCAAGGGTGACGGGGACATATTTTAATGAGCAAAATGAGGCCTGGAAGTGCTCTAGAAATCCGTTTCAAGGCAGTCTTTGATTTGCCCACTTCACTGTGCCTGAGAGCGCCTGGACGTACCACTCAGCCCCCTGAAGAGTGCAGGCTGCTGACTTGGGCAGGATCACGAGGTAGCAAAGAGCAAGCCCACCCACCTAAGACAAGTCCTTCACCAGCGCCAACCAGGGGGTGCACTTGGGGAGGTGCCTCGTGCAGGCCCAAAAGAGGACGGTCTACCGCTGCTGCCATGGAAGCCTGTGGCCTCTCTGGAAGGAGCAGGCCTGACGGAGCCATCACGAGTGAGGCACACAGGATGAGCTCCCACTCCTCTCTGGTGATGAACTCTCAGCTTCCTTCTTCCTGCTTGCTCTGAGCATGGAGCAGAGCCCTGGCCTGTGGCTTTTCCAAACAGGCTCTGGAATGCAGAAATATCTAACTGGAACGGAGAGAGGCCAGCTCCCAGGCCAGTGGCCAGGAGCATCACCTCCCAGCGTCCAGCTAGCCCATGGCTGAACCTGAGGGGAGTTCCCAAGGGGCCACACATCACTGTCACGCCGGGGACGCGTGGGGGCGGCATGTGGGCATGTGCTGCTTCCCAGCTTCTTTTGCTGGGTTTTCCCTCGTACATTTCTGAAGCAGAGCCAGTAATTTTTCAGACAAAAGAAAAATGGCAGAGGGTAGGAGTTCGAAGCCGCCTACTAAGGCAAGCCTGGGTCCAAACACACTGTGTTTTGGAACACACACATCTGGTTTGCTCCGCTGCCAATTCTGAAACTCCATTTAATACCCAACTGAGATGATGCAAAACTGGTGCGAGCCTGAAGTAAGTGCAAGACGCCCAAGGACTTTCCAGTAATATCTAGATACAACACTCTCGAGTTCAGCTAAGAATGCACCCAGATGTAAAAAGACAACAAAGCTCATGCAGTCAGCACTCTTCCACACTGAGTGCGGTGGATGAGCAGGAGGCACTGGCTACACGTCTGGGCAAAAGCCCAGCTGCTCTTTACTTGTTTTTGTCATCAACTTCTAACTCCAATCTGTTGAAGGTGATGCCATCCACTGATCCTAGTGACTTTCCCAGGCCAGCGATCACAAGGGAGCTCACATGGAACAGTGAGGTGTGAGAAAGATCCTATCCCAGTGACGCCCCAAGCCAACAGGCCAGGAGGCTAGCCAGCCTCTTGTTCGTATATTCATGTGACAAATGCAAAAAAAAAAAAAAAAAAACAGGTCACCCAAAAGGCCTAATCCCATGGATAGGAACACTACCAATATATTTTAAGACTTTTGAAAACTGAACTGCCCACTGTGGACAGTCAGAACAGACAAAGGGGCAGAGGGTCAAGGCAAGCCAGCCGGAGTCTCCTGCAAAGAAGAGAAACGTGTACTCACGCAGACCTCAGGCTGAGTTTAGGATGCGGCGTTGCAGAAAGGCATCCGTGACCCATGCGGCTGTGCGCTGGAGCTAGCAGGCTGTGAGCAGTCATAGCTCAGGGGGACAGCAGAGGCCCGAGGGGCACCTCAGGATGCTCCTCCTGTCCGGACACCATGGGGAGAGAGCAAAGCAGCAGGCAGACCCAGCATGCCCAGGGCTCCTTCCAGCGTCCGAGCAAACCCCGCCATCCAGAAGAGAAACCAGATCTACAGACAGGACCTACCAAAACAGAGGTCTGGAGACACCTGTCCTGCAACCCCATGGTCCAGACAGCATCGGCCGGAACAAACCCATAACCCTCCATGACGGCGGAGCAGCAGGTAGGGGCCCAGGCACAGTCAGAGCCCGAGCACTGAGCTCCTGGGCGCTGCAGGCCACAGCTTCAGGTAGGGAACGATCAGGGACAGACAGGGCCAGCAGCAAGACAGGAGACGTTCATCACATGCATCACCGCCAGCTCTGTACCCACACATGCAGGAGAGCTGCTGCTCACCAGGACACTGGGGCAGGGCTTAGCTCCGTCAGTGAGGGGCAGCCCCATCACTATCGGTGACGCACTTTCACAGCTGTGAGCATTTCTTGTTTTGTTTTTTAGTACTGGAGATTGAACCTAAGAGGTTCATCCCTGGCCCTTTTTAATTTTGAGATAGGGTCTCATTAAGTTGCTAAGTTGCTCAGGGTGGGGTAAAACTTTCAACCCTCTTGCCTCTCGGTGTGCTGGGAGCACAGGTGTCCCGCAGACCCCACCCACACCTGCTCCCTGGGCCCTGAGGACCTCCACGGAAGGAGGGGAAGCAGAGACTGTACCCCACAGCCCTCAGCTTAGGGGGAGCTGGGGTGCTGGTCACACAGGTGGGCTCCATTCTGCTCAGCAGCAGCTCCCCAGGGCACAGGGGCCACGTGGAGACCAGGGAGGGCTGAGTGCTCTGCCTCCACTGCAACTGTCTTCGGGTCACCTAGGCAACCTCTGCCAAGTTGGGGCGCTGGGCACTCATACCCGGAGATGAGGCAGGAGATGTCTTCAAGGTATGCCAGGATGTCGGAGCCCAAGTCAGGGGGCCGTGTGTGGAGGAACAGCTTGCGCCCAGACCAGACCGGAGGGCAGGCGCGGGGTGCCAGCAGACGGGAGCGCTGCAGTCAAAGGAGGCTCCCAGGGCTGGGCAGCCGTCGCGGCACAGGTGCAGGGAGAACCAAACAGGCAGCAGCATCGCTGCCGGCGGAGCCCCAGCGTGGCTAGGTGGCCCAGCCCAAGCAGGCGGGCACCCAACCTGGCTGACACGGAGGACTGACCACGGACCCAGGCTCCAGGGCAAGTGTCCAGGAACGTACAGCTGGGCGCTTGGCGCAGATGCAATCTTGTTTGTTTTCTTCAGCCGCCCTCTACCAGTGAGCAGGTGGAGCCCCGAGGCTGACTTGTTTGCCCACGGTCACAGGCCCAGTCAAAATAATAGAGACAGGAGGGCTGTGAATGCACTGCTCCCACCACCTGCAGGTAGTGGGGCAGCAAACTACCCTGGGGCTGGAGCATCGCCACCACAGACAGCGAGAGCAGTGACCCAGGAACCCCGAAAGCCTCATTTCAAAGTAATTGCCCTTGGACTTCGAGGGAGTTACTCACCAAGAATGGCTCGGACTCGGCCCTCAGCTCTCTTCACTGACCTGTCTCCTGCTGCCCACCTGTCTGTCAGGAATGGCTACCCGCATCGTCCCCACACTCAGGGGCTGTGAGGACTCAGCTCAGGTGCCCATGGCACCCCAAAGGGAGAACTCTCCACACTTGAAGCACTTGCTGGGGAGGGCCGCTGTGGAGACCACTTAAGAAGCCAGCAGACTCCCTCCTGTACAGTCGGCCCAGACCTGGGGCCCTGGTGCGAGGTCCTTGGCTCTGCTGACCGGCAGGCCCATAAGTGCACCTCTGCTCTGCAGACACAGCCCCGGTCACGACTTTTCAGCTTTGTGATGGTGCAAATGACCTCCACGACCACAGTGCTCTTCTCTCTCCCAACCATCCACTGTCACTAAGCAACACCAGCTGTGCTGAAGAGCGGCTGGTGGCAGGCCGAGGCCTGTGTGCTGACCAGAGCAGGATTCAGCACCCAGAGCTGCGGTGTTCTGTGCGTGAGGGGCATCCGACGCCTTGTGACGCAGTGCATTTTCAGGTTCGGACAGTTTAGTCCTCTAGCCTGTCTGTACAAATGACCACAGCTCACACCTGGCACCCTCAGTCTCTTTCACGGCTTCCCAAAGGCTGGGGAGTTACAAACGTAAGTACCTCTTCCACGAGACATCAGCAGCAGCTTCACCACTGAGTCTTGGTAAGTATCAGACATGTGACTTCCGGGTGAAAGAGTCCCCAGAAACATACAATCAATTCAGCCATCAGCAGCCGTTCACCCTCAAAGTAAGTAAAAATAGCAGTGGGGAATGGTGTCAGACTTGAGACACGGCCCCCTCCTGGTAGCCCTTTAACCTCCTGGTAACCCTATCATTTAACACTTAGGGACCAGTGTGACTGTCACCTGGCTCCCTCTTGCCTGGCACACAGCAGCCCCTCTCACAGGTACGGTCCAGGTCCAAGGTGTCCATCGACATCCTCGCTTGCCTGCCTCTGCATCCAGCCAGGGCGTGCAGAGAACGGCAACCACTACTGTACCACCCCCCAGCAAGGTCTCCCTGGGGATGGGTGGGGCTGTGGTCACCACACCCCCACAAGAGGGACACAAGCCTTTCATTTGATTCTTGGGAAGTTTATTTGAAAATGATGAAACCTATCAATACCAACTGTCCACTGGAAAGGAAGATCCCACCTCTTCTTGACTGTCTGCAGCCACAAGAGCCCGATGTGGGCAGGGACTGAGCCACCAGCACACAATGCCCCAACTACACAGGTGTCTTTGGGGGCTTATTCTAAAGCTACCCCAGTCTCAGCCAAAAGCGGGCCCTTCCAAGACACCATCATGCCAGTGCACTTGGGGCTGAACATGTGAATTAACCATCTTACCCAAGCTCGTCCTTTTGTGTCTTTCCCAGCCAAACCTGTCCAACTTGAAGTATGCTTCTGTATCACAACTTGTGAGACACAGTAATAAACTCAGAAGCAACAAAACTGACAGCCCTATAAGTAACACAGCACCCTACTGCACAGCCAGCTGGCACTCCAGCTGGAAGCTTCCTTCTCCAGAAAGAACAGTCATGAGCCCAGGCATCTGGGCCTGGCAGCCTGCACCCGCCCAGCCCTGAGTCCTCTCCAGTCCCTCCAGCAGGACAATGTGCTGTCAGGGAGCACTTGCTTGCTGGAGTGACAGAAAAGACACCTGGAGACTGGGCATCAGTGTAAGAAGTCACCAACCCTCCAATGGTATCTATGGTTACACAGGGGACAAAAGAAATCAGCAGTTTCCATCAGCTTCAGGTGCCAATTTTCCAGTCAACTTTGAACAAGAACTCTGGAACGAAGCCACAACTGCTGAGCAGCTCAAGGCCCAGGCTCAGGCCCACACATCTCTCGGGAGCTGCCCTGACCCAGCCCAGGACTGAAACTAGTGGCTGCACCCTAAACGCAACTGCACCCATCACGGCCACTGCCTTCCTCCTAGAGCAGCGACGAGGGAGGACCCCAACAACAGGACACATGGGGTCGGCGTCTGCACCACAACAGGCCGCGAGGCACGAGGCTTCTCTGAGACGCCTAAGCCATACTCTCTGAGGTTTCCATGAGACATGGCTTCCAGAAGTTGGCCCTGGCCCAAGTAGTTCAATATAAATGTCACATTCCAGGGAACCTTCACCTCCTTGATGCTGAACACTGGGTCATTTACCACTCATGGAAAAGGCTCGATGAGAGGGCCTCGGGGGAGGAGACGACTGCAGAGCCGACAGGTGGCAAAGGGCAGAGGCCTTGGGCCAGGAGCCAGCACCCTGGGAGGGGCCACTGGGGAATCCCTGCCTCACCACACCTGCCCAGTGCAACCAGCACTTGGGACTTGTTAAAGCCTCCAACTCTCCCTAGGACTGGGCATGGCCACTCTACGTGAGCCCATGGCAGACCCACTGGTCACACAGCACCTGCCCTCACCCTGCGTGCCCAAGGTCCGGCCTCCAGAGGTGTCACCACCCCTAGGCCCCAGCCCTCCTGTCCTGCCTGTTGTGGCCCCATCTCCCCCCAGTCAGGGGAGAAAAGCCAGTGGATCTACAACTCCAGAAAAGCAATGATGGGCTGGGGATGTAGCTCAGTGGCATAGCGCCTGCCTGGCAAGTGTGAGGCCCTGCGTTTGATTCCTGGTACCCCAAAAAAGAAAAAAGAAAAGCAATGATGAAAGTGTCCTCAAGGGCTTTCACAATTCAGGAAAACATACTCTTACTCCAAACATTCCCCCTAAACCCAGATGAGCCTTGTGCTGTCAGTTTCAGGAAATCAGACACCAATACTTACACCAGGACAAGGAAGACCCAAGGCTGCGTCAGGCTGGGGGACAGCCCCAGACCACGGACGCTGTCCTTGAGGGGGCTCACCACCCCTAGGAATGGGCCTTCGCCTCTTGGCCCAGCAGGAATGCCAAGATGAGCAGGGTATTTTGTGCCTTTTGAAACATCACTCCGTTGCACAATTATCTGGTCAGTTTGAAAAACGAAGCCATTATGAGCAGAGTAACTTAGTAAGTACAAGATGCAGCCAAATGATAAAATGAAAACAGAATTTCTACAAAAACAAGAAAGGATAAGCCAAATAGGTTCACCAGAGAAAGGCAGCTTCCTAGGAACATGTACTGTTTAAAATCAGAAAGCTGAGTTTGCTTTGAAGAAGGAGAGGGTGCCTCTCCTCCTGGAGGCTGTTGGCCTCCACTTAAGGGCTGGCTTTAACTTGAAGTCCCACACATATGACTGATAATGAGTCGGGTGGGGGGAAGAAAATAGGAGATCTTGTCAGGGAAAGAATCAGGTCACTTATGAACTATTACTTGACATAAAAAGTGATTGTGCGGCAGTTCTGTTTAGTTTGCAGCAAGGCTGCGTAAGAGCAAGAGTGGAGCCACAAACGGGCAGAGCGTCTGGACCACCGTGGAGGAGGCGACAGCCACCAGCAGCAGACTGCTACGGGGTGCAGGCTGGCTCCTTTCGGTATGGCAGCCCTTCTGGACACCCCGCCTGCAGCTGCAGCCCTGGAACCTGCACAACCCAGGGAACTCTGGCCTCGGGGAGGCTTGGGTGCTCTTCTACAATTCTCCGCATAAAGGTAAGATAAAATCCTGACTGTACCCTAAAATTCCAAATAGGAATTGTTCAGAGTACAAAGGGAACCTGAAAGGGAAGGAACTTCACTTTTCTTCTGCATTGAAGTCCATGTCTGTCCTTACGATGATAAAATTCCACTACCAGAGTAAGTACAAATCGCCACACTCAAAAACAAAGACCACTGTGCAGGAGGCAGGGCCTCAGGCGCCCAGATGACCATGCAGATGGAAGTGACTTGTCACCAAGAGGCCACAGCTGCAGTAGGGACACTGTGGTGCTCTAGTTTTGTGGCGCTGTCTCCTTCCAAAGCAGTGACCTGGTGTTTACACCCTAACCCACAGCACTGCCTGATGGAACTGGAAGCTCTCTAACTAAGAGTCCCTAATCCCACAAGTCCCTCTGGCAGGCACCTCCTCCCAGCGCTCAAGAGCACCTTCGCTCCTAATCCAGCATGTTCTTGGCAGGACTGACAAGAGGGGCAGGGCTGGCCAGAACATGGGGCAGACATACACTCCGGCCTCAAAGGAGTGTGGCTATCTGGACAGCAGGCAAGCTTGGGAAGGTGGTTCTCTGCGCCAAGCTCCTGAGCTATTTCTGTGAAACAGGAAGCCCACCCAGAGCCTCTGACCAAGCGGAGGGGAAGCACTCTTCATGAGAAACCATGCCTGGCAGAGGAGGTCAGGAAAACACAGCTCCTCACTCAGGAACGCTCCCCTCATGCTCCCTGGGGCCTCGAGGTGGATGCCTCACGGGTATGGAGTCTCACAGGGTGTATGCAGTGAATGTCTGGGCTGCTCTTCTCCTCTCTGAAGAAAGGCAAGACGCGTGAGTCTGAGCAATAAGCAGGAGTAAACCTACTGTGTGCTCACACACAGACGCGGTACCAACACCATTGTCAACCACTCTCATGAAAATGCACAAAAAAGAGTGACACACTCAAGGGAAGTTAGTTTCCTCTACCAGGCACAAACGAACATCAAATCCCACACAGCCGGGGCCGCTCTGGCCCCTCTTGGCCTGGGTGACAGGGCCTAGGAAGGGCCCTGTCTTCAGCGAGAGCAAGGCCGGGCGCCAAGGTGCTCACAGCACGTGTGATGTGTGGACAGGTGAGGACTTACCTGTCCATCCTGGCCCACATGATGGATCTGTAGATTGCCCTGCAAATGAGCAGAAGAGGAGACAATCAAGAGCTAACAACGACCCCATGACGTGGTGAGACAAAGAACTTTCCTTTGCCCTTCAGGAACAAATACAAAACCACTATTCTACAAAACTTCAATGCCTTGTAGCAGTAAAACTACAAAACGTTTTAAGATGAGTTTGTAAGTATTATTTTTCTTATAAAACCAAAACACCCAACATGATGCTCATTTTCTCTACGCTCAACCGAAATACGATTTGGTAAAAATTTTTATTTGAAACAACTTCAGCTTCACGAGGTGCCTGAGGAAGGGCAGCGAGGCCGCTGCTTGGCCTGCGGCTAAGGTACACCGCGCAGCCTCGCGAGCGTCATATGCACAGCAGTGAGCACAGCACAGCCACAGGACGCGCTGGCAAGTCCCTCCTGCTTTGCAGAGAAGACAGTCACTCTAGGTGTGGGAGACTCTGCTAAATGTCTTGTTTCAGCAGAACAGCTTTACGCGAACAAGGACATACGGGGCTGTGATAAGGAGTGTGGCAGCAGGCAGCAACTGATCACAAAGTGACCACTAATATGCAAGCAATTTCTTCTAATTTACTGTGCTCGATGCTTAATGGAGATAAAAAATAATTATATACACAAGAGGGATTCAGTCTTCAAAACTGATTTTAAAAAAAAACCTCAAGAAATAGTCTAAAGAATTTTTCAGCATAATGATAAAAAACAAGGATGTGCTGGTTTTTTCCTGTGTTTTTCCCTTCCAGTGTTCCCAAGCAAATCCAGAGCCCAGTGGAGCCACTGATTGATGGAGTCTCCGGGCCTCCTGGAGTCCTGTGGCCCCATCAGTCCTTCCCTCCCTGCCTGGCTGGCATGGCCTCAGGCCCCACCCCTGTGGAACCCAGCACTGCTTTCAGCAGCACTCCTGTCTGCCAGGCCTTCACCAACCCTCAGTGCCCGTACGCTGCAGGCTGTGCCCAGCCTGCCTGCTGGACTCCTTCCTGCGCTCCTCTCGCCGCTTGCAGGGAGGACATGCGAGGCCGGGGGAGCCCATGCTCTTCCTGGACCTACTAATCCATTCGCGTCCTCACCCCCATCGCCTGCTCCTCTTGGCCTGTCCTCCCTCTAGACCCACCCGCTGACGGTGTCTGGTGTCCACCAGGCCCCTGGAGAACCTCTCTGGAGTCTGCCCCACAGGCAGCCCTCTTCTGGGCACAGATGCAGGTCCCCGGTGCCCCTCAGTCCTTGTGGGCACAGACTGTAGCTCCTGTTACCCGGCACCGTGGCCACCGCCTGAGCACCATCCTGCAGGCACAGCTGCAGCCCATGCACTCTCCCAGAAAGCCAGCAGCACTGCTAAGCGAGCCCAGATGCCTCCCAGCCTGCTCCCCCAAAGCGAGCCACTCACCTCGCTGTCCTGCGTGATCTGCACCTGCTCCCCCTGCGGCACCTGGGCAATGTGGAGGTGGCCCTGTGGAATCCACAGCAAGAGAAGACACCAAGAAGCATCAGAAGAAAAACAAACCCAGGAAACACGTGTTTTCGACCCCATTTCTTCCCGACCCTGTGCTCACAACTCGAGAAGGGATGAGCCCTGACCAGCAGTGTGATGCGCCCCTCAAGTGACCGCAATGCTCAGGACATGACAGTCATGGGCTGTCACCTCTCGAGGAACAATGGGTCCTGAAGATAACATGTCACATCTTTAAATGTCACTATGCAGGTAGATGTAAGAATGTCGATATACACAAGGGGAGAAGCAGAAGCTTAAGAATCACAACTTGAAAAATCGCCATGTATAGTGGCACATACCTATAATGCCAGCACTCTGGGAGGCTGAGGCAGGAGCACTCTAAGTTGGAGCCCAGCCTAGCAACTTCACAAGACCCTATCTTAACAAAAAAAAAAAAAATAAAAAAACAAAAAACAAAGGGCTGAGCAGGTAGCTTGGTACAAAGGCCCTGGATTCAGGTCTCAGAGGTAAAAAAAAATAAAGCTATTTTCAATTTGGAGAGATAGAAGCCTCATAGAAACCCCAGGAGTGCCCCTCTGCCAGTGCTCAGGGACACAGCAAGGCTACAAGGGCAGCAGTGACCAGGAGGGGAGGAGCTGCACAGGTGTGAGGTGCTGAGAACAAGATGGGTGATTTTTATATCAAAGAAGCACTCACATGACTTAAACAACTCGTGAAAACACTAATAAACGTGGCCCAAAAGAGCA
Organism: Chinchilla lanigera; assembly: GCF_000276665.1. NCBI lineage: Eukaryota > Metazoa > Chordata > Mammalia > Rodentia > Chinchillidae > Chinchilla > Chinchilla lanigera. Next base: position 2,235,858 of record NW_004955541.1, on the reverse strand, counting down.
CAGACTCCAGCGAAAACACACTGTTTACAGACACCGGCAGATAATCCCATAAACCTTAATTTAGCTGAACGAAACGAGTACTCAGCATCGTATTTAAAATTCAACCCTAGCCGAAATGGACCTTAGAATAAACGGGTAGGATGCCGTCACCACAACCCGTCTGCGTGTCAGAGCGCTCTGCTCTGAACTGCTAAGGTCACATGAGGGCGATCACACAAACTCCCCAGCTGCTGGACTTGTGTTTATAACTTGCCTCTTCTTCCAAGGAGGGAGGATCTGCGTGGAAGCCCCCTCTGAGGTGCACTGGGTGCACACCAGGGCCAGTCCTTCCCTCTCACAGGGAACAGCCTGCCAGGGCGGGTCTCAGAGGTCCTGAGATGCCAGGGGCCATCACAAATGTCAACACGACCCAGGCGGCACCCTTCCTGCCCTTTCTGCTGCCACGGTGGCCTGGCAGAGCCCATGCAGGGACCCTCAGCACCGGGCCACTGTCTCAGCCCTGCCCTGAGCCACAGCACACCAACACGAAGGGACTGTGACAGCCAGGCAGGCCTCATCTCTGAGCAGCGCCTGTGGGGCAGCTGCAAGGACGAGGGCCACCAGCACTGTCCCTTGGTCCCTGAAGAAGGACCGTTTCCTGTTGGTAAAAGGATGCCTGCGTTTCTCAACTGACAAACATTCAGGATGCTTTAAAAGAGGACAGGCAGAAGCTCGGACCCACAAGTGACCTGGCTTTAGTCACACTGTATACAAGTAGCTGATGCCAACGTTCCTGTAGGACAGACAGGATGGGCCCGGAGGGTCGGGGGGAGACCAATCAACGCCTGTCCTGATTTCCAACGCAAGGTCAGTGACTGCCTTCATTCAGGCTCCTGGCCTCAATACATTCACTCATCCCAAGCTTTCAACACCCCCAGCCCCGCCCCACCCTGCCCCCAGGGCAGCCTCCCACACCCCTGGAGTAGAGAAGGCACGTACTACTTGCACCTGGCCATCCTCTCCGATCTGGTGGATCTGCACCTGCTGGGCGTTAGCCAGAGTGTAGTGCAGGGCTTGTGGCTGCGGCTGTGGCAGCTCGGGGGCGGGCGGCGGGGTGCCCATCATGGTCTCTGCAAGGAGAGAAGCAAAACAGCTCTCAGTGAGCCCCACACGGGACCACGTCATCTCAGGCCTTCTCGTCGCTCAACCTCAGGCCCCACAGAAGAGGATAAAACAGGCTTCATTCTAGCTCAGCGGGCAGGTCTCCAGTCTTTGCAGGGCCATCATGCTAAGTCTGGGCTATCTGAGGTTTCTGACACAAGGACCAGGAAGGTGTAAAGAATCAGTGTCACTGATGTAACTAAGCTCTAGCCAAATGAATGAAAGGCCTCAGGGTGTATCTACAGACAGGAAAGATACAAGGGGTGATCAAAATATACGGTGAATGTTGAAATTTTTAAAATTCATTGCAGTAAAAGACACACTGCCAATAGTCTCCCTCAGAACATTCCCCCTTGCTTCAAATACACCTATCCCAGCTTTCTTGCCATTTTATGAAGCAGTTCTGGAAGTCCTCTTTCATAGCTGTTTAACTGTCTTGAATCTATTCAAAACATTTCCCTTTTGTGGTCATTTTGACTTGGAGGAAGAGCCAGAAGTTGCACAGGGCCAGATCCAGTGGATAGGGGCAATGAGGACACAGCGTCGTTTTGTTACAAGCCTGCCTTTCTATGGATGGCACTTGGAGCAGCATTCACTGTATTTTTCATCACACCTGTGAAGACACTCACAAAGAGGGCTACAGAGCTGCTTCAGAGTGTTTAAAGCCAAGGGAGGGGGCTGGGGATTTAGCTCAGCGGCAAAAGCGCCTGCCTGGCAAGCGCAAGGTCCTGAGTTTGGTTCCTGGTACTGGAGAAAAACCAAAAAAATAAATAAATAAATAAATAAAGCCAAGGGAAATATTCTGAGGGGGATTAACAGCAAGGTGTCTTTTACTGTAATGAATTTTTAAGACTTAAAAATTTTCCCATATATATACTTTGATTCCCTTGTATTGTTACTTTTAATTATAATCAGAAATATAAATTTTTAAAATGTACATGTTTTTGTTATAGAGAATTATGATGATTGTTCTAAACTGTAGCATAAAAATATGCTATAGTGGAAAGAAATTTTGTGAGAAAGGATAACTAGAAGGAGAAAAATGGAAGATAAAAATCTGTGTGCTTGGGTTTTTTGCCAGTGCTGAAGGTTAAATCCAAGGCTTTTCACAGGTTCTACCACTGCACTATCTCCCCGGGCCCAGGCATCTAACGATTAAATCCCTTCATGTATTTTTAATAGCCAACAGCACACATTACACTGCCACGGAACAGAGGTTCCACTGAATACTTTCTAAAACTAATCTAACTAATAAAAATACTAATATTTATAACATGCCAGTAATTATATCTTTTTTCATCATTATTTCAAAGAATATTGAAAATTTTAGGTCTCAACTTTTTAAAAAGTCAACTTAAAAGTGTGCAGGGAAGCACATTCAGTTTCAAATTTCATTAAAAGGATACATGAGCAAAATACTTAATAGGTCACAGATTCCCAAAGAATGTCTGCTCAATGTTAATAAAAATCAATCAGTTTTGATGTTTCCCTAATGGCTCAAAATATAACTAAGAATGATTATACTCATATGTAGGGCTCTAAAAAAACCACAGAAGATAGGATTTGTAAATATACCAATGATCCTCAAACCTACAATTCAAATCACTGAAATTACCATTTAATCAAGAGCTTGTTACAACTGCACAATATAAAAACAAATAATTTAAATCTATGAGGCTGTTTTGTTTTGTTTTTGCAGTACTAGGAGTTGAGCCCAGGGCTTTTGCACTGAGCTACATCTGCAACCCTCCTCTTTACTTTTTGATTTTGAGATAGGCTCTTGCTAGTCTCTAAGTCTACCCAGATGGGGTTGAACTTAGGGTCCTCCTGCCTCAGCCTCCAGAATGCTGGGATTACAGCTAAGATCTATACTTTATAATGGACTAATACTGAAGTTTAGTGTACAAGTTTGCACCAGGTACTTGTTCATGATCAGTCACTGATCCTGTGACAAGCAGCAAGCATGCTCACACCCAAGCAAGGACAAAGGATCAGCAGAGCACCGGACTGCACTGTCTCCACGTGAGGACCCAGCCTGAGGGTGCAAAAATGGCTGCACACATAGACACAGGCAGTGCATTTTCAAGAGCTGGTCCTCAGCAACTTCACGCCTCACCCACCGCGCCGATGACCTGCTAGGACTCCAACCCACCAGAGCCTATATTTAAACAGTAAATCCCAGCTGGGCATGGGGGCACATGCCTGTAACCCCAGTACTCAGCTGGGACAGGAATATCATTTCGAGTTCGAGGCCACCATGGACTATGTAGCAAGACCTGGTCTTAAAAACCAAAACCCAAAATAAAAACGGTAAAACTCAGCCATCTTACACTCAAGCACATGTAAAAGTCCACACAGTGATACCAAAGAGGAGACACAATACAGATACTTTAATATACTGATTAAAAAAAACCTCTTGAAACTAGTGATTTTATGGTTTGTATTCAATTTGGCAGCAACGAATCACCTTTAAATAGACCAATCTTGGCTCAGAATCTCATTTACAGTATTTATTTCAAAGTTCTTCTTTTGTCTGCTGATAATTCAAAGAAGACAAGATAACCCCAACCAGATGCACAATCAGTCCAAACTCATGGAATTCGGGCTAATTACCTTTTGCTGGGTTATTTCTGCCCCCCAAATGCCTTAAAAACAGGAACAGCTTTGTTAGGCCAAGAGCAGATGCAAAAAAACAACAATGAAAAAGATTCCTGAAGTCTCTTCACCTCAACACCTGTTTTGCTCCCCCTAACCCTAACCAGAACACAGTATATTAACACAGACAATAATGAAGTCAGCCGCCGGTCGCAAAGTGATGAACTTTAGAAACAACATGTTCTCTTCCTCTCCACTGGTTCGATGGCAGTGTGTCAAGGGCGGTCCCCAGCCCTCCACAGAAAGCAGTCCTGCCTGGGCCTCCCAGCAGTGCATGACACGAGACATGGGACGTGTGCCTTGAATGTACCATATCGGGTGTCTAGATTTTGCTATCTTCCTACTTGTGACTACTTGTGTTGCTACTTGTGACTCGGTGTGGTCTTTCAGGGGTTGTCCTTGATCTCTACTTTCCCCCTGGGAACACGCTACCCCACAAACAGCCTGGCTTTCTGCAGCCTTATGAAAGCTAGACTTGTCAACCAGGGTCTCTGGCTGGCTGGCGGAAACCTGGAGGCCTCCTGACCCACTGTGAGGGCAGGAACATGAGCTCAGACACCAGCCTCCTACTCCTGGCATGCACATCTTAGAAGCCAGCAATGCTCCAGGGTACCCCGCTCGCTCTGTCAAGAGCTGGAGAGCTCTCACGGCTTCAGCCTCTTGCAGCACCACCAGCCTTCTCCCTGCACGACACACTGTTCTCTGCAGCTCCAGGCTCCCCCTATGCCTTGAGAGGGTCAGGCTGAGGGCCATCCCATCTTACCTCCTCCCTTTCGGGAACAATGGCTGGGGTTGCCTAGTGGCCAGTGTCTACACCCCAGTTTTGTGACTTTGTCCAGGTTTCTACAGGACAGATTCACTAGGGTCCCTGCTACTGTGTCATGACTAAAAGTGAAGATCTACTCCCCTGAATTTTTTTTCAATCAGATTTTATTGGAACATTTTAGATATATATTATAGATATATATATATATTTATATATTCCCCTGAATTTTAAAAAGCATTGTTAAAACTATAAAACTAATGTAATGTTTACTGGAAATGATATGGAAGCCATAGGAAGATACAAACAGCTCAATGAGATAAAAATTACAACCCTACGACCTAGAGACAGCCACTGTGGAGAAAATAACATGTGGATTTCCCACTACTGTCCATGCTAGCTCCACACTTTTAGTAAAAACGGGAGCTTCTGTGTCGTGTGTGCTACACAGTCGCTACACCATGGGACTCACCAAAAGCATCGCATTCACCCCAGGCTGCCGTCTGGATTCCCACCTCGAGCTCCTGATCAGCAGAGAGGCCTGGACTCCTCACTCAGAGCTGCTTTCCTGCACGCACTCACAACAGCACTGCCCAGGGTGCAGCTTGTGTGGCCCACAGCCGCCACCTCCATCTTCAGGAACCTTGGCAACAGCCTCAGCTAAGTATCCGGTAACGACCAAAACAACCAGGAGAAAACCACTTCCTGAAGGACAGTCGGGAGAACTCCAGGTGATCTGATATGCTGCTTCCAGAACAAAGAGCCCTGACAAAGACTCTACTCAGGAGAGTGGTTGAGGCTGCTGGGGTCCTGAGCCGACCCCACTTGCCCTCAAGTTCCAGGAGCTGCTGCCCAGGAGCTACTCCGGGGGAGCTTAGAGAGACTGCTTCAATCCAAACACTTGCTCCGTGTTTTGAGATGTCCCAGGGACATGTGGTCATCCCTGAGAATTTTCCTGAGGAAAACAATCTTTGCAGCAAGCCTGAGCAGAAAGGCAAAGCAATTTGCTTTCATTATTTTGAGGACAAGCCTGAGTCCAAAAAGTCAAAGGTAGACTAAAAGCCACAACTTGGACTTCTCCCAATCTGCACGTGCAGCTGCCATGTAAATGATAATAATCCTGTTGCTATTAAGTCTCCAAGAGGCTGGGGATCTAAACAGGGAGGGGAGGAATGGCCAGGAAACTCTGCCCCTGCACCATCCCTGTAGGGAGGCCTGGAGGCCCTCTACCCTCAGCTGAGTGAGGGGCAAGGCTGCCACGACCTCAGAGTGGCCTCCCTGTACATGCCTGGCCCCGGGACCAAGGCACTGGTGCACTGTGCCCGAGGGGGTCCCACAAGCCGCAGGCATTGGCCCTGGGCACTGCCCCCCGTGGCTCGCCCCACCCTGCCTACCTGAGGTGCTATAAGAGGATGAGGATGGGGTCCTCCGGGAGAAGCTCTTGACCGCCAGACTTTGCCCTCGCTGTTTTCGCCGCCACGCTGTCCGGCATTTGGAGTCAATGCTCTGTTTAATCCGATACCAGTCAGATTCCGTGATTCCAAATTTATAGAAAAGGTGACCTGAAAGAACATGTCCCAAATAAAAGCTGTCAGGTAAGTGCTGTTGTCCTGGGCCCACTGTCTGGGAGCACCTTCGGGGCTGACTGCTGAGAGTCCCGCTACAACTGCTCCTGCAAGTCCCCTGGGACCCAGTCCTCTAGGAAAGCGGGCCGGAAAATCCGCTCATGAGAGGAAGTAGTTAGCCAGTTGATAAGTGATCTCCCAAGAGGAGGCAGAAATGCTTATCATGTGTGCTTCTCTTGTATTTAACTTTTCAGTAACCTGACACCCCAGGCCAGGTAGACTGAGGTGCTCATGAGTTTGCCAACCTCGCCTCCCAACTTCTTTCTGCCCTAAACGCATGTGCAGCACCTAATATCGCAAATGCCTGGGGAGTCAAGTCAAGGGTCCCAACAAGGGACTCAGACCTGGCTTTCTAAGTCCGCAATCCGCTTCCCTCTGCACGCTCATGTCCCCAGGGTGTGTCCCCCACGAGCCCAGCCCCCACAGCTGTGCACACCCTTGCTGGCCCTCCAGCTCTGCCCCACCGAGCACCCTGTTCCTCTACCGCACAGAACGCGTGCTCAATGCCGTGCCTCCCCTTCCCTCACAACATGGAGAACTGGGTTGGTTTTTGTTCACACATGCGTGTCAGGGACCCAGCCTGCTCCGGCACACAGTAAATGCTCAAATATGCGTCAATAAAGGCCTGACACCGTTCCTCCAGTTCTCCTAATTAAGCACCATGAACAGCATCCAGGGTCCCTTCACTCAGCAATGGGGAATCTGAGGGTCCAGGGGCCACTGTGGAACAAATGACAGAATGGAGCCATTGTCCACTGCAAGCCTCACCTGTACCTCACTAGTCCATGGGACCCCTTAGTACCAAGGCAGCAGGAAGGAAGGACACTCAGTATGGGAGTCCAGCACTGTGCCTCCAAAGAGCTAGAGACTTCAACTGCACTGATCAACAGGAAAATAAGCAGATTGAAATTCAAAATTGTAACAATCAAGACTGAGCTAAAAAAAAATCCTATTTTGACTACCAGAAGCACTGAATTTGGACCATCTAAATTACTGCCCAATCCCTAAAAATATGTCCCTATTGAGGCCAAAATGATCAAAATAATCAAAACAGAAGGGTCTGGGTTTTTGAGGTACTAAGTATCAACAGTTTCTTTCGTTTTTGAAAGACACCTCTTGACCTTTTCTAGGAGCAATACGTAGGGCAGATTTAACTGAAACAACAACTATTTCTGTGCTTTAGGCAAAAAAGACACTGGGTTTGAGGAGTTGGGCTGACAGCGTGAGGCAGCGCAACCATGCAGCGGGTGACAGCAGCACCTCCTTCCCTGCAGAGAGGACACCCATACACAAGTGGCGACTCTGGATTCTGACTTTCAGTCCCCTCTAAGATAATCACCGAAGCATCACTCAGTAGGTGTCTGCGCACAGCTTTAAGTACAGGAGGCCTCTTGCTGGTCTCCAGCTTCAGTGAAAGAGGAGCCACTGCTGCCCATGCCACCACAGAACCTGAGCGACGGCTAGCACCTTGTAGCATACATTAATGCCTCCTGAAGGAAAAGCACCATTACCCTCGTGTTGGTTTTGTGGCAGAGGCCGGAGAAAGGAAAAGTGACTGCTCTGAGGTGAACTGTCAGGATGGAAGAGAACCTGCCTCCAACAGTGGCTTCGAGGTGCCCACCCAAGGGGAAGAAAGTGAGTGTCCTCACCACCCTCCCTCACCCAGCCTGGGGTGAGGCAGGCTGGAGACCAAGCAGGAAAGTGTACGCTGATCTCTGCTCACCAGGATGCTGTCCCTCCGCTACGCCACTGCTCTGGAAGGGCACACGCTGGACCTGGCACACGATGGAACTGGGAGGGGAAAGGCCAGCTGTGTGGTCTACAGAGTGGATGCAGGGCAGAAGCCACCGATGCTGCCACCTAGGAGCAGTGCTCAGCCACCTGGAGGCAAAGCCCCCACCACTGGCAGACAGGGTCTTGGAGGAGCCACGCCTGCCCTCTTCTCTGGCAAGCTTCCACGGATGGCCCAGAAAGCATCTCCTCACTGTCACCAGCCTCTCCCCAGAGTCCACTACTGACACTGAAGGTCCGGCCACAGAACTAGATCCTCATTCTCACTTAATGAGCCTGGCACGACGGCCCCGCAGTGCTGTGGGAGAGGGCAGATGAAAGGAATCTCCAGTCTGCGGTGGGTGGCATGTCTGATTTATCAGTCACAAAGGAATGAAGAACATGATCACTAATATAATCTCAAGTTCAAGGAGAAAGTAAAGCAGGAATCTGGGTGCCAACTTATTTCTTGAAATTGTAGACGGACCAGATAGCAGCTGGCCCAGAAAAGCATGAGGAAGACGTGTTTGTCTTGCTGCCTCACCAGGCCCCACACACCCCACCGGCAGGCTCCCCACCTTCAGGCGAGCCAGCACTCTCCCCAAGTGCTCCTGCTCCCCACCTTGAAGGCCCAGCTGCCCTCCCTGACTGTGTGTATGCAGCCCCACACTGCTCCCCCCACGCACAGCATCCCACTGAGGAGGGCCTGCCCTTTGGGTTCCATTCCACAGCACCTCCTGGCCACTGGCCCATCTGACCACGCCCTCCCCAGCTCTGCAGACAGACGTGTCCTTGGTGGCCCCGAGAGCTGTGTTTGGCCATAGCAGACCCACGTCAGCACCGTGTGCAGCTTTCGTCCTGCCGGCAAACACACGCGCCCCACAGAAGGAAGGCTTGGATAAGAGCATCTGATTATCCAAGTTCAGAACCCACACCCTGTGCCTGGGTTGAACAGTGCTCCCCTAAAATGCAGATCCTTCCCAGGACCTTGGAATGCGACCTCCCTGGGATCCAGGGTCTCTGCAGATGTGATTAATTAAGATGAGATCATACTCGTGGACTCTCACTGCAGTGGGACTGGTGTCCTTATAAGGAGAGGAGACAACCATGGATACACAGAGCAAAGATGGCCTTGCGATGACAGGGCAAGGACAGGAGTGAGACTGCCACGGAGCAGGGGTTGGAGTAGTGTCATCACAGGAAGCTGGTGGAGGGAAAGCCCCTCAGAGGAGGTGATGTGGCCCTGTCGAGAGCTGGCCCTCGGGAGCCTGCCTCCCAACCTGAAAGAGAGCATAACATCTGTGTTTCTGGCCTCCAGCCCGCAGGACTAGGAACTCAAGAGAGCTGTAAGATGCACCTGAAGGAAGAACGCCAGTGCCCACGTCGTGGGAAGGGTGAGCTAACAGGGACAGTTCCAGCTGTCTGCTAGGTCCTCTGTGAACACAACTTCCAGTTTGTGCAAATGAACCCAACTTCCCCCAAGCACCAGAGGCCCCGTGGATCTCTCATTCACGTCACGCTCCTCACAGAGGTCCTCAAAGGTCTGGCACGGCCATTCTGATGGCGTTTTCTTTTTCTTTTTTTCCTCCGGTACCGGGAATCAAACTCATGACCTTGTACTTGCCAGGCAGGTGCTGTGCCGCTGAACTAAAACCCCGGCCCCTGGCTTTTTCTTTTTTTTGAGACAGGGTCTCATAATGCAGTTCAGGCTGGCCTTGAACTCACTTTGAAGCCCAGGCTGGCCTCAAACTTGCAATGATCCTCCTGCCTCAGTGTCCCAAGTGCTGGGATTACAGGCATGCGCCACCATGCCTGGCAAAACAATATAGACTGCTACTAGATGCAGGATCACTTCTAATGCCATATGAAATGGTGGTGTTTTGTTTTTGTACCAGGAATCGAACTCAGGACCTCGCACTTGCCAGGCAGGCACTTGTGCCACTAAGCTATATCCCTCCGGCCCTCTGATGGCGTTTTCATTCTATTTCTGGTACCCTGTAGAGAGCACTTGTTCTTCAGCATCATCTAAGCAGGGACTCCCAGAATCCAGTTTAAAACAAAATCACAAGAACTCACCTAAATGAAGAGGGCACTGCTCACAGACACGTCCCAAGTGTCTCCAAGTCACAGCAACTGCTGCTCTTCATGAGGCGCACACACTAGTTAGCTGCCTAAATTCGAAGCAGGAGGTCCATCCACTCTTGGGAACCCTTAAAAGCTAACACCCCCAATAGCAAATTTCTCTCTCCCTTTCAAAAAACCCATTTCTCCATTTCACAAAGAAAGTACTTAGAGATAAGAGCAATTGTATGTTTCAAAACGCAGATTTTTGCCTCCAAAAAAAAGGAAAGTATTTCTGCTAACAGAAAAGAGAGACTTAAAGCGAAGCTTTCTCCACAATGAGCAGGACTTGCCAAGTAAGGCCAGCAGCAAGCTTCACACTACAGCCGTAGATGTCACTGTGAGACTCAGGATGCAGCAGGGACAGGGGCAGGGGGACGAGGGCAGGGGGTCGCTAGCCAATTCCACTCTTGCTGCTACCCACGCTAAGGCCTCAGGAGTGCGGTCCATGCATCTGTTTATTTCGTTGTGCAATAGTCAGCAGTAAGAATTAACTGGGCCAGGTGGAGAATAGGTAAACAAGCACTTCTAGCATTTCAACAATTCTTTCTGACCACGAGCAGCAGTGCTCTGACCTGCACAGGCCTCACCAACACAGGTGGGCCAGGGTGGGCAGTAGGAGGAGGGGTTCCTGTCATAGTCTGAGGGGGCTGCACCCCAGCAGAAGGGACCTGTGCCCTTACCACCCAGCCCCTGGTGAGGGCCCCATGAGTTGGAAGGGCCGACCACACCAGTCCAAAGTCCACAGAGCTCTGCTTGTCTCTTCCTTGGAAAACCAAGGAAGCTAAGGCACCAAGCGACCCACCAGTGGCACAAGGTCAAGGCTGAGGTCATGTTCAGCTTGTTCTCTCCCCACAAGGGAGAGCCTCCAGCGGGAACTGCCCAGATGACAGGAAGCACAGCTGGGCCAGCCTAGGATGCTTGGGCCGGCTCTGTGCACTGCAGCCTCAGGCTCCGGTTCCCCTCTGTTCCCCGGGGTCCTGAGCCTGGCACAGTGCCCATGGGCCAGGTTCTCTGAAGGCCTGCAGGCAGTTCCTGTCCAGGGGAGATGTGTGCACCTACTTGCTCTGGAGATGTGAGACAGGCACGAGGCAGCTGTTCAGAACACCGTCCCCGAGCTGTCTACTCAGCAAAGACACAGAAGCACATGACAAGACGTCACAGTCACCCAAGGCATGGCTTCCACCACGTGGGCAGTGCCCTGGTGGGTGAAACTACACACAAGGGTTAGTGCTCAGGGCACGAACTCGAGGCTGTGGCTTAGCTCCAGCAGACACTGTTTCTCTGATGGCCTGCCCTGCTCTCTATATGATGGCTCTCCCAGGTGACGACCAACTGTGTGGAGGGCACGCAAGAGGCAGCCACACTTCTCCAACTCCTTGGGTGCCTATGAGACTCTTCTTCGCTCTATGGACTCCGCATCACATAGACACAAAGTACGTGGAGTCGGAGCTCACCCCTACGAAAGCCGCAGGCTTCCTCTCCCGGGAAACCATGCAGCACTTAATTCAGGGCGACACAAGGCAGCAGTCTGCACGTGTCCATGCATGGTGCCCCGACCACAGCTCCGCCACAATGCTCAGGCCACCTGCCAAGCAGGCTTCCATGTAAATTCTGCTGGTGACCCAGAGTTTCTGACAGTAAATCAGTCACCTGCTACACGGGGAAGAAACGGATCTTTCACCAGGCAGCAGCGATGATGAACTGAGTTCTGCGAGGCCAAGCCCTGCTCCTGTTGCAGAAGCCCAGGACTCAACCACTCCTGTTTGCAGGGCCAAGCCCTGTCCACCTACAGTGACTCAGTCTCTCCACAAGGCCCTAGGACCAGCCACTGCTTTCCTGTCTTCCTAAAGGCCAGCCCTGCTGGGGACCATGAACATGAATTGACACAGTATCCACCCTAGGCTCTCCTCACCCTGCCTGCCTTGGGGGCAGTTTGGAATGCAGAAATCCCACTTCCTCTTGGTCAATGAGATTAGCACCCAGGCGTGGGGATGGACCTTGGCGGGTTTCCTTCATGATGTTCCAGGGAGAGTGCTGTATCCCATGCCTCCCTTGCACTGTCTAATAAAATGGTGGCTAGCTGGGGATTTGGGGCCTTTTGCTTCTAGAGAGCAATTGGTGGTCCCAGATTCCTACTATGCTCCCCTCTACTTTGTCTCTTGCTCTTTCTTTCCTTTCCCACCATGTGCCATAACCCAGGCAGAAGTTTGGAACCCACTGCAGGGGCCTCCAATACCTGGCACTGTGGGAAGGGTCTCTAATAAGCCTAGTCCATGACACTAGCAGGTCTGTGGATGCAGCACTTACCAGGCATCTCTGCAGAGCTGGGCAGGGAGCCCAGAGGTGCTATCTTACTTATTTTCTCATTGCTGGGACCTGGGACAAAATATCCTATACTCACAACTACAGGAGAGGACTATTTAGGCTCACAGAATGTAGAAGTTTCAGCACACACAGTCTACTGGCCCCAAGGCAGGACGGCATGGGGGGCAGGAAGCAGCGCCAACAAGGGGGAGCAGAGATGTATACACACACCCGTCCAGGCCACGCCCATGGACCCGTCTCTCACCAGGCTTCACCTCCCAACATCACACCCAGCTCTAAACCCTCAGTGGCCTAACCCACATCACAGTCACGGTGCAGTCACTCCCAAAAGCCCCACCTATGAGCGCATGAGGCTTTAGGGGTGCATCTAGACACAGGCCCTATCAGTTGGGGTGATGTGGTGAGCAGGTGTCAGTGAGCACAACCTGGTGAGCACAGCCACAGGCCCAGAGAGGATGCGAGGACACAGGTTCCATGAACATCTCATGCCTCCTGATACCCTGTGACCATGAAGTACAACTCTTAGAATCAGGGGAACCAGGACCTGTTCCCACTATGTGAGACCAGTACTGTCCAGCCTGAGCAGACTCTGGACACAAGCATGCCCACCTGGTACCATGTGCTTCTGCTTCTAAGTCTCGCCCTGAGGGGCGTGGATCACCTGTCTAGAGCATTCCCTGTGCTGCTGCCAAAAAGCCTACCAACTGCAGCCTGTGTTCAGAAACCCACAGTCCTGGTACGGACAAGAGTCCAAGGTAGCTTTCAAACCTGAGCCAGCCAGCCGCCCTCTAGCTGCACGTCTGGACACATTTTCATCTCCCCAGAGGAACAAGTACATGTCTTGGGAACAAGGGCTATCACCAGAACACTAATGCTCCCACACAGCACCTGAGCCACACTGCTCACAGGGCCCAGCTGACGTGCCAGCATCTTCCTCATGCAAGGGGCCCCCTCGCTAGGTTGTCTCCAACTGCCTAATGCCTACCACCACACCGGCATGTACCTGACTGGAACCCATTTCCTACTCACCCCTCTCTCCCAGCAGCACCCCACACTGTGGTCCCCAGCCAAACACTTCCCATGGCAACCTGTTACCAAGCAACCCACGGGCCCAAGGTCACACGCACAGGTGGGCCAGAGCAGGGTGTCTGCTCAGGAACACTAAAGCAGAGGATGACAGATGTCACCAGGCTGCTATCTGCCACTTGCCTTTGAAGATAATGCTTTACTGGAACACAGTCACGTTTTATTTGCTTACGTTTGGTCTATGGGTGCTCTCAGAGAAGCTGAAGACAGGCCTGAAACACCTGCAACATGGCCCTTGGAAAATGTCTGCAGCCCCTGCTCCAAGCCACAGCACTGCTCATTCACGACCTGCTCTACCCTGTCTCCACTGAGAGACCAAGGCCAGGTGGCCACAGGTATCAGCTAAAACAATGGTCAGATGGGTACCCTGGGGCTGGGCTGGGGACAGAATCCCTGAACTGACAGCCAGCCTCCCTCCCTCAGGGTCAGCCAGACTGGGCTGCATTCCTCAGCAACTTCTGCAGTGCACACAACACCTTCAGCCTCACTCACCGTCGTTGCCACACGCACAGGGATCCCACTGTTTGTGTGGACAGCGCAGCCCTCACACGGCACAGCTCAGTGTCAGAGCTGCAGGTGGGGACACACTCCCCCGCAACTCCAGGGCAGACTCCAGGTGCGCTAGAAAGGCTTCAATTGCGCACCGTGGCCGCTCTCCCCAACCCGGCTCCATGCCCACTCCCTCCTCACTCCCTCACCAGAAGCCACACTGGACAGCTCGGACTCACAGCCCCAGGGTAACTGTCAGGCTGGGAGCACTAAGCTGATGATATCCCACATCCTCTCCATGTGTTATCAGTGGGAAGGCACCGTGACACAAGCAAGAGCAAGTGCTGCTCTTCAAATAGGGGAAGACTCGGGCCTTGCGGTCAGTCCTGGAGGCTCTCCCGGCTTCCTGTGATGGAGGAGGCAGGCAGCACTGTGCTCAAGCCACTTAGCTGTTTAGGGTAGCCGTGACTAGTGGGAGGCAGGGCTCTACTCTCCTTCCTCAAGAGTGGCCTAAGGACCAGTGAGGCTGGATCTGAAGGTCCCTAAAAAACCCTTCCCCAGGGTCTTTCTCACTGCAGGAAAACCCTCGCTGTAGGCCCAAAACATCCCTGCCCCAAGCTCCCTGGATCCCCCAGGCCTGCCAGCCGTGCAGGCCCTGCAAACATGGTCCAGACTCGGCTCTCCAAATACCTCGCACCCCACGCCAGGCAGGAATCAGACCCCGTGCTTACACCGGATGCCATAGATGGTGAGCGGGTCAAGCTGCTTCTTCCCATGCTTGCCCTGGCCCGACAAGTTGGACACAGCCTGCACCTCACGGTGGAAGAGGTAGTCCAGCAGCGTGAGGGCCATCTTCTCGGCGGTGCGGCAGTTGGTGCTGATGTGTAGCATGTCAGAGGGGATGATGGCGCAGCGTACCCTCATCTCAGGGTTGTTCTCGTCACCGAGCCAGGTGCCATTGGGGTAATCCTCTGCAAAGAGAAACGGGAATCCCATTAGCAAGGTTCCAAATAAGTGCCCACATTCAAGCAGGCCAAAGTGGGCTGGGAAAGGCGCATGGCAAGGTCGCAGGAGTGCAGGAGCCCTCAACACACTCAGGGAACTGAAGTCCAGTGGAGATCGGAAATGACTGACATACCCAGGAGCAGCTTCCATTCCTCCTAACCTACTTGAGGAAGACGTGCAGGACAGACTGTGTCACATAAAGATCCTCTGCACTACACTTGAGATAAGGCTGCCCTCCGCAAGCTCTCCAAGGCCAGGTTCTCTTTACATCTCAGCAGGGAAAGGGCTTACAACACGGACACGGACACGGACACCTTTTGCTTGCTGCAGCTTCAACTGTCTAGACAGGGATGGCAAGCACCTCCCTGGGTCTCCCGGGCCAGAAGTGTGACGGTCACACAAGCATACCTATCTGGCAGGACAGGGGAGGGCTCTGCACATTCACCTCTGCTCTGGTCCATGCCAAGTGCAGGCCACACAAAGGGTGAGCGCCACCTACTCGAGGCGGGCAAGCTCCCTGTTGTACCCACGCTGCTGGGAGTCCCATGGGGACATGCTGGCCTCCGAAGTACTCGCCTCTCCTCACGACTGAGCCCACCACCACATTTCGGACTGGCTGGCGCCCTGTCCTCTCCTGAGGCCTTGTCCCTCCCTTCCTGCCCTGGCCTGCCCAGCAGCACACGAGGAGTCCACTCATGGAGAGTGCTTTCTCCACCTCTCTGTTTGGTGCCTCTTGATCTCTTTCCATCCTCCAGGCTACGTTTCCTTCCTGCGCCACCTCTGAGTCTTACACCTGAGGGAAGTCTGAGAAAAAGGCAGGGTCTGGACTGCCAGGGGCTCATGTACTATTAGTCCTTGACCACGACTCCAGGCTGTGCCTCGTGCAGCAGCCCCTCCCAGTGGCTGACTCACAACGCTGCCAGGAGACACAAGGTGAGGCCAGAGCGCGGGCCACGCAAACACTGTCTGGTCTGGTGCAGGGGCCGAGGCCAGCAGCACTGCTCAGGGCACACAGGTCGGGCTCGTGGCTGTAAACAAGTCTGAATTTTGGAATTCAGAGTGAGTGGTGCATAGGAACATTTCTCAGAGACACAGAAGGGGAGAACGGGTGTGAGGACACATGCTTAGATATAGGCGCCCTTCTAAAGGTCAGCCAGCCCCAATCATAGTCAGCCTGTGCATGAAAACCCAATCTGTGACCACATAGCAGAGCCTCCAGCGGGGCTGTGAGAACGTCACTGGGGTGCAAGGCTCCTGATGCCGTGGGACTTATTAATCTACCACCAACACATTCTAGACAGCTGTGTGCTGGCCACTGGAACTAATGCTCAGAAAAACTGAAGCCTCGTTCAGCCCAGGGCCCAGTGACACTGGGAGCACAGGAGGACACGCCCTGTGGCAGTCCAGTCGTGGGGCGGGGGTCCCCCACAAGGGCAGAAATGAAACTTAGAACAGAAGCTGGTGTCTGCTGACACCAAGCATCTTTGGACACAATACCTGAAGGCCGGGAGCTCAAGGACCCAATGGGAGAATGTCAGGAGGGTGGCGTGCCCTTAGCTGTCAGAGGTGGGGTGCTGGTGGCACCTGGTTCCCCA
This sequence comes from Chinchilla lanigera, assembly GCF_000276665.1. Lineage (NCBI taxonomy): Eukaryota > Metazoa > Chordata > Mammalia > Rodentia > Chinchillidae > Chinchilla > Chinchilla lanigera. Next base: position 2,219,281 of record NW_004955541.1, on the reverse strand, counting down.
TGAGGATGAAGGAGGATTCGAAGAACAGTGAGTGGGGAACTCAGCTTCAACTCCCCAAATGCTAAAGACTGCAGTGGCCTTTCCCAGGGATTACAAGAGTGCCGCATTCTACCCAGCCAAGCTCTGCCTTTTGAGATGATTCTAAAGTAAACACTGGACAGGAGCCCAGCAGTTGTTTTCCAAACAATGAGTCAGTACCATGTCCAAGTGTCACTGGGAACATGTGTGAAGAGTGATCCAGGCCAGCTGCAATGACATGAGTACAACCTACAGGCTGAGCCTTCCCGACCTACCCAGGGTGAGGACCACCTCCCACAGGGCTGCCACCCACACCTCACTCCTCCCCCAGACCCCATGGGGCGGCCAGGTTACAGCGGAGGCAAAGGTGTCCCCATGCTGCCACTTCAGCTGCCCCAAACATGTCCTGCTGGAGGCACCCCCCACCCGGCCGGCTTCAGGCCCTACCTGCAGCAGGTGCGCACACACCTAAACTCAGTGCAACGGAAACCAGGTGCACCTGTACCCCAAAGCCAGCTGCCTCCTGCTCTACACTCACCAGGGGGACAAGGCTGAACACCAAGCCACCCTGTGCCTCCTTGGCTTTGTCATTTTGTCTGGTCTTTGAAGAATGAGTCTCCCTCTCTGCTGCTTCCGCTGGGGTCTGCCCTCCTCTGTGCTTGGGTCATCTGACCTGGGCTCTCAGTGGCTTCCATCTCACCTGTGAGAGAGCCAGAGCGTCCAGGAGCTCGTGTGTCAGTGTGCGCTCTCCACAGCTGGCTCCCCCGCCCCCGACACCTGTCAGCATCGCACCCCCAGCTTTCTCCTCCAGCACCCTCTCTACATGCGGTGCTGCAATCCCACCTACTGAGGCTGAGGCAGGACAAGTTCCAAGTCAGACTGAGTAACTTAATGAGACACTGTCTCAAAGAGTGTCAAGAAATAGGGCTGGGCCGGCTGGGATGTAGCGCCGTGGTGGATCACTTGCCTACTATTCTCGATGTTCAATCCCCAGTACTGCCAAAAAAACAAAGAAAAAAAATGAAGCCCAGGTACAGGCGCAGAGTGTCCCTAACAGGCAGTAAAAGCGAGGAGAGACCCACCTTTGCTTAATGGATATAATTAGCTGGCATGAAGGCCACATTCTCGGGCTGGAGCTTCTCTGCCAGTGGCATTGGCATGGAAGGGGAATCTGCTAGAAATGCCTGTCCTCAGCTCTGCCCCTCCCTGTGGGTTAGAGTTCTGTCCAGCTAACCCTGCCCTCCTCAAAGAAGCCAGGAAGCCTTCAGGGCAGGCTTTCGTGGCTGGCTTCAGGGCAGTCCACAAGGCAGTCCACAAGGACACCACTGCCTACCGAGCTCCGCGGCAGTGTTAAGAGAACGGAGCGTGGACAGGCCCAGGCAAAGTAGCCTGCCCTACCAGGGACAAGGGCTCCTGGGCCTGAACTTCTACCACTCCTGTGACCAACAGGGCACTGAGCATCTTCAGACATCAACCTCAATCAAGTTCCCAGTGAAAGTATGAGGCAGAGCTTAACCCAGAAGCAGAGCTCACACCAACGCTGACGCCCTGCCTGCTAAGAACAAGGAGACGGGGGCACTCCCAGAGCCCTCCTCCTGACCAGCTGCCGTCCTTGGCCCTCCCCAACCTGATGACACCTTCTCCATACTGAATTGGAAGCACTGCTTCACATGCATCCTGACAGGAAATGCTGGGTTACTGAACTCTCTATATGTTCAAGATTCCCCGTAGGAAAAAAAAAAGGATGATGAGAAATCCTAGGCTAAATGAGCACAGGAAGGGAGGACACCCACAGATCCATGTTATGAGTCCGGGAGCCCTTAACCAGGAAGCAGCGCTACACTGCCCCTGGGCTCCATCTCCTCCATGCATGCTCCGCCCTGACTCGGACCTGGGTGGGAAGCGAGGGAGACACAGCCAGCCTGCAGCCCAGCTTCTCACTGAGATCACGAATCGTGCCTTTCACTTGGGAAACACAAAGTGCCTGTGAACCCTGCAGCAATTCAGAAAGAGCGGATCGTGCATCTGAAACAATAGATTCTAGTCCCGTTTTGTTGTTTTGTTTTGTTTGAGACAGAGTCTCACTATGCAGTTCAGGCTGACCTCGAACTCACAGCAATCCTCCTACCACAGCCTCCGGAGTACTCAGCTGACAGGTGTGCACCACCACGTCTGACCTCTAATAGTTTTATTTAAAAAGCACAGGAAAAATAAACTTGCTTACTCTTACAATTATTTAATCTTTAAGGAAATTGTCCCTTCTGAAACATCTATTAAAATGAAAAACTTTCAGCAGTACTTTGAATTTTCTTGCCACTACCACAGTTCAGAATGCAAGTAGTTGCTTCCAGCAAGTCTAGTTTAAGTTCCAGGAAAACAAAATGGGCAGGAGAAAGCACTGAGACAAGAATGCAACCACCTCCCAGGCCAAGCCAGAGGTGAGTGTAGAAGAACAGCCCCCAGCCCCTCACAGGGAAGGAAGAGAAAAGGAAGAACAGCCCCAAACCCTGATGGTGTTCCCTTCCCCGGTCTGAGCAGGCCAGAGTCCCCTCCTGTCTGCAGGGCAAACCCGTTCTCACAGATGTCAGTGACTGTGCAGAGAGGACAGAGCTGCTCAGTACCTGCAGCACAGCCAACTCGACAAACACTTCACACTCCCCAGCACCAGCAGAACATCCCACAGAACTAGAGACCACAGCAGGGTCGTCCTGAAAGTCACCAGCTGGCCCTAGCCGGATGCTCTGCGAACTCTGCTGATCTCGGAGATGTGGTCCCCACAAGCAAGCCCCTCAGGTGAGCCAAGCGTGCAGGAGCAGGAGCCTGTGGCCCAGAGGCAGCAGGGGTTGTCACAGGCTGGACCTCCACACACACACCCAGGCCCCCAGTGAGAGCGCTGGTTGATTTTAGGTTTCCTAAGCTGCCCGAGTTCCGTGAGTCAGGACCTCATAGTGGTGGGAGTTGCTCAGGATACACTGCCGTCTCCAGCCAGAGGACAGTGAAGGCAAGAGGACTAAAAGGCGGCAAGACTGCAACCTACTGTGGGATTCCAGTTTGTTCAAAGCCTTGGTGCATAGGGCGATTCCACAACACCTGGGTCAGGTTGGGACTTCAAGGTCCACTCGGCCAGCTCAAGGCAAGTTTGCAGAACAGATCCATGCTCTACGTGAATCTCAGACAATACTTCCCACCGGTATCAGGAATAGGTTTTCACTTGGGCTTTGTAAGAGCCTGCTCACACTGCTGACCAATCCCAAAAGCAGCACACTGAATGAAAGGAGAAAATGGCTCAGCAACCACATGGCGCTCAGAACATATTTACAAAGTAAAAGACCAAAGGCTGGCGCCCCGCTGCCTTCGAGCTGCATCATTACACACACAGCACAGCCCAAAATGTTTTCCCCACCAGCACACAGCCTAACAACTACACGTAGTGCATTTGCTCCACCAAGAGAGACACTTCAAGTCCTCTGTGCCTTCATGTGTCACACAAAAACATCCTGCCCTGAGGCCCTCAGGCCCTAGGAGCCCAGTCGAGAACAACGTCCACACCAGCCACATACAGCTGCTTCATGCACACGTGGATGAGTGGACACAACGAACACCTGGAGTGGGTAAAGGCCAGGAAGCTCAGACTGGAAAGGAAGGATGCTCAGAGCCAAGTAAGGGTCCAAGCGGAGCAGTGTTGAGAGCCAGGTGGGCACTGCACTGCCATTTTATAATTATGTGACACAGAACTTGAGAATTTTAGAAACCGTATCACTGACACTCCACAAACCACAAATTACAGAAATGTCAATTTAGATATAAAATATTTCACCACTTGTCTTTTAAAATGCTTTTTGCTGGGGGGCGGGGGGTACGGGCTACTTTTGTTTTGTTGGCTTTTGATTTTTGTTCCAGGTCAACAATTCTATTATAAAGACTTTACCACTAATGTGCAAACCTTTTTTAAAGTGAAGAACTATTTAACCATTAGTAAAAGGACTGTGGCAACCTGGGCCACGTGGTCACTCCACAAGCAGGTTCTAAGTAAGCATCTGCCATCAGCGTGGCTCTCCGCAGCAGTCACCTCTTGTGCCCTGTGTGGTCACCATGATGCTGATAGGTCAAAAGTCAAAGTTTCAAGCGGGACTCAGACCCTTCCCTGGCCTGCCTTCTGCCTCAGTGAGTAAGGACTAAAAGGCTGGCTGAGTTACAGAAATAAAATAGCTAACATGTACCAAGAACGGGATCCATTAATTAAGGGATTTAGTTAAATTTGTAATGAGAGGTTTAAATTATTGCTGTGCAGGCATTTGATAATTCCTGCAAGACTTGCCTAACTCTATATGTAAAAGATGAGTGCTTGGTTGTAACAGGGAAGTACTATGATTCAGCTGTAACTGGACTGGTGCATGGGGGCCTGAGCTGTGGACTATCGCTCCCCAACACACCAGCGCCCACACACCCACAGCACAGGCGCAGGAACTAAGCTCACCGCACACACTCCAAACAAACGGAGATGACATTCCTTCTCATTCAGGTGGTGTTCACATCACCAACAAATGAAATGCCACGTAAAAACTAGCATAAAACAAAGCTGCACGTTTGTGGTATAATAAATGGACTCATGTCTAATATAAAACAGCATGTGGAATTCTTAAAAACCACTTTGAAATCCATGGTTCTCTAAGACTTCAAGCACTCCAATGTTTATAGAAGACAAGAACAATCTGTCTACTTGCAGCTCTTGGCTCTTATCAGGACCAAGAAGACTAAATACAAAGATGAGTCCATTGCCCGTGAGCATGCCATATCCCAATGCTTCTGTAACGTGGACAGGTTCATACCCTCCTGCCGAGCAGCGGTGCTGGCCGGGGAGACCTGGGGGGACAGCCGACCTGCACCCCAGTGTGCACAGAGGGTGAACAGATGGTACTTTACAGCACCAGGCTGACATATAAGATGTCACGCACTGGATGTTTCTCCAGCCTTCACACATGCAGAGATCACTTAAAGATGGCACTGCCCATCCTCAAACATTCTCTGAGCTCCTGTGCCAATGTGACAGCTCAGCCTGGTATGCCCCTCACACTGGCACACTGCTGGGCGTACACTGCCAAGATCAGTGAGACAGATGTACCACAGAAGGTTTCTTGGACTGGAGCGAGAAAATACGATGGTTCTGAATTAAGACCTGTTCTTCAAAATAAGATAAAACAAAACCTTAAATTAGAAAAATGTCTCCAACCAGCCCTGACCCTAACCCTGCGCTGCATGTGTGTCGAAGTCACCTGGTGAAAACAACCACCTCTCAGAGTGGTCACAAAACTCTTCTGGAAGCCTCTGCTAGAGGCAGGTCTTATTCTGGGATGCTGAGGCAGGAGGATCACAAGTTCAAGCCCAATCTAGATGATATAGTGACTTAGCAAGATCCTGTCTCAAAATAAAGGTCTGGAGACACAGCTCAGTGCAAAGATTCCTGGGTTTAATTCCTAGTACCAGAAAATGTGAAGAAGCAGCAACAGCAGCAGCATGTCTCACACAGAGTAGCATCTTCCACTCAGACACAAAAAAATCCTTACTTCTTCCTTATGGTGTTACTGACACCAAGTAAACCCCAAACGTGACTCCTTTTTCCAAATCCATTTTAGTTCCAGTCTGCTGTTTCTCCAGAGGAATATATTTCACACCGGTCATACCATGAGACAAAATTTTAAACGAGAAATTCTTGTTTTGATGATAATTCCAGACTCCCTAATATCAAGTGCTTTCTTCGTTTGCCAGCTTACTTTGCACCAAATGAACATCAGGCCTCAGCAGCTAAGCAGCCCGTGGACATCTGCACGAAATCCACAGGGAGGGGCAGACGCACACGTGGTCCTCTCTACCGTGCTGCAATGTGACCGGCACTCAATTCCCACGAGGATGGAATCAGCAGCATCCCTCTGTACCTTCTCCTCAAACCCAGTGTCAAAGAATCAGTCGCCTTGACCTTGCAACTCATTCATGCACAAACTCGGCACATAGACATTCACAGCAGTGTAATTTACACCAAAAAGTAAAAGTAGGCTAAATGCCATCAACAGATGACAGATAAACACAATGTGGCCTCTGCCCCTACAGTAACGATCACTCAGCCATGACAGGGATGGGGTCCTGGCAGCTCTACAAGCTGGACAGCATACAACCCTGCTCATGGGGTGTCCACAGTGCGCATCACTGGGACAGAGCTGAAAGGGCTCTGGGCTGGAAGGATGGAGAGTAGCTGGTCAAGAAGTAGCAGGGCTTCTTCTCAACTGAAAATAGTAGAACTACATGTGCACCATGTAAATAGCCTAAAAGCCACTGTGTCAGCTTTCTGCTTCTGTAACAAACACCTGAGATAAACTGACTTCTAAGAAGAAGCAGTCAATTCCGGCTCACAGTTTCAGAGGCCCGAGTCCATGGCTGCTGGCCCCGGAGCGCTGGCTCTGTGGCAACACAGCCCTCGTGGCAAGAGCACATAGCAGGGAAGCTTCCGCCTTGGAAGGCAGGAAGCAGAGGCAAAGACAGGAGAGTCGGGGGTGCCCGGAGTCTGGGGTGACGTGCACAGCCTGGCTCCTTAGAGGTTCAGCCGCCTCCCAGCAGTGCCCCAGGCTGGCCTTGGGGACACTCAAGATTCAGACTTGAGCAATCACAGAAATGTATGCTGTCAAAGGCCAACTTTACAGTGTAGAAAGTAGGTCTTATTTTACCTTGGTTTTTTTTTCCTTTTTGGTATTTTTTTCCTTGTATTTTTAAAAGGCTGCTATACTTGCCTTTGCCTCTGAAGCATTTCCAGCAGAGGTGAAAGCCATCTCTGAAAACAGAATGCTCCCAGTGTTTGAGATACAGTAACAAGCCACTCATAGGAAAATCTCTGTGCAGGAAAAGGGTCTACTATTGTGCTCTTTATAGGAAAAAGCAACCACTCAGATGTGGAAGCAGAAAAACCTCACATGTAAATAAAGTAAATAAGATGAGAGCTTCAGAACTCTGATACACAAAGCCAAATCCAAGTTCTCTCCTTTCTCCTATGTTGCAGTGGTTGAAAAGGACGCAAGGGCCCCGTGTGGCACAAATCCTCTCAAAGCCACACTGGCGTAACCACAGGCCAAGGCACAGGCTAGAGGGCACCTCAGACCCCTTAGGAGAGAAGGGCTTTCCCTACCTTGAGGCTCCCAGGACCCCCCCAGGGGAAGTCCAGGAAAGACAGACAGACCCCCACGTCAGCCACACCCACCCCTCCCTGCAGACGCTGTTGGGACAGGCATGGGCCTAAGGCGAACTACACTGTCTAAGCCCAGCGAGTGCCTTCTGGGATTCCACATGCAGACTCTCACCCCAGGGAACCAAAGACCTCCTGTCCGAAGCCAGAAATGATGAAGCCAGTGATGAAAGGTTCCAACTGCCGTCAGAAAACAACAAGGACATGGTTAAAGAAGTAAAAGCAGCTCGGCGTGGTGACACACACCTATAATCCTAGCACTGTGGGAAGCCGAGGCAGGAGGATCACAAGTTCAAGCCCAACCTGGGCAACTTAGCAAGATCCTGTCTCAAAATAAAGAAATTAGAAAGGGCTGAGGATGTCGTTCAGTATGAATGCTCTGGGTTCAATCCCTAGTACCACAAAAAAGATCTGAAAACCGAAGTGCAAGTCTGTATTAGTGTGGAAACAGAAGAGACAGAGGGCTGCGACCTCCAAAGGGTGGCATTTCAAGTGATTACAACTTTCTTCATCATTTTCACATTGGCTCACTTTCCTCAAATGAGAAATGTACAGCACTTCCCAAGAGTGAGCACAAAGTTTTGTTGCGGCTGGCTGGCCAGTGGGAGGCTACCAGCGAGGCCGCCAGGGACGCACCTTCTGAGTTCAAGGTGATGAGCGTGACGTTGCTCCCGATGCTCTGGCTCCCGGGCTGGCCGCAATTGGACACCGAGTCGCTGGCCTCTGAGCCACTCTCCCCGTCTTCGTTGTGGCTGTCATCTTGGCCCGGTACCTTCACAACAATGGTGTTCTGTCGCCTCCCAGGAACAGCGCTAAGGGAAGAAAAGCGCACGGTCCACGCTGTGAGAGTGACAGGGACAACCACAGCCAGCCCTGCCTTACTCAAGTCCTGGGCCTGGGACTGACCCCAACCTCTGCCTGGGCATGGACCAGGGACCAACGCTTCTCCTTACACAGCTCCTTCTACAGAGACTGACATCCTCTTAATGCAGAAAGAGTCTGGGGCTGGAAGACATGGTGTAAAATAAAGCAAACATTTAAAGAAAATATTTACATCACTAAAGAAGTCCCCTCATAACTCACTGAGCCACGGTAGTACGCTGCCTCCTGCCCCCAGGGGCGAGCCTGCAAAGTGCTGACTCGGGCAGCCCTTGTGAGGGCTGTGTTGAGGGAACGTCTACGTGGACAGGGAGCCCAGGGCCCAGATCCCTCCATCCACCCTGCCAGACACCCAGAGGTGACTCAGCCTCCAGAAACGCAATCGCACTCCCAACCGTTCCCACAGACACACCACGGAGTGGGCTTCCACAGCCAGTCAAGAATCTTAGGAATCCCCGGGAGCTATTCTCAGAGAAGGACCACACGGCCTGCTGCACAGTGTGCAGGGAACAAGGCCATTTGGAGGCCGTGACCTGCCTTCCGAGTAAGCCTGACAGGGGCATGCAAAGCACCCCAAGAGAGGAGGAAGCACGAGAGCCCAGCAGCAGAGTCCAACAGGCGTGCCAAGTTCTGGCCGCCCCAAGAGAGCGCTGCACTTGTGCTTTCTGGACTCAAGCCCACAGGGGACGGACGCCCCCTGAGCTGGCTTCCACGCTCCTGGCCTGACCCCCTGCCCTCAGCACTGCCCCACAACAGGCACATCCTCCCCCTAGCAGCTGGCTTGCCTGGGAGACCCTGCACCCTGCCTGCCACCCACAGACCAGGACCGATACTGCTGCTGCTGCCTGGAGAACCGGACTAACACAACGAGAAACCCAGACAAAGCTGGAGGAGCAACAGTCTGCAGAAGAGATAGAGGAAAAGGCAAAACAGGACTTTATGAAGACACAGAAGGGAACAGACAGCAACAAAGCCCTCAGGGAACATGCAGCCCGGATGCTGGGCAGGGTCACCTGCAGCAGCCTTCCCGGTGCACGGAGCGAGTGTCCACTCCCATTTCCGACCAAGCATCCATCCACACATCCCCAAAGAAAATGTGTATGAAAAAAGCCATAAACGCAGCATGCCTAAGTCCCACAGCAAGCCTGAAGAGGGTGTCTGTGACCTGACATGCTGCTATGAGGACGGACAGACGTGACTGACCAGGGGCCCCTGTGAAAGTGCACTGCCATCTCCTGTGCAACATCAGTCTCGCAGACACCCTCTTGGCCAGTGCGCACTCTGCTCCGTGCCCTCCCCGACCTCACAGAGCTGTGGCCATGCCTGCCAGCGTCAACCCTGCCACCAGAGAGGTGGACCGCATGCTCATGTTGCGCCCTGGCTCGGGACAGGACTTATTCTCATCACAGTGGCAGGGGAAGGTGGGGTGGTGCATGGCTACTGACTTGCTAATGATATTTTCCAGGGAATCCGGCGCCCTGCCGCTCAAGGGGTCTTCCATCTTGGCTACAATGGCGTTCTGCCGATCATTGTTGAGTATTACTGTAGTCTGGGGGACGACGCTATAGAACAAAAGAATCACAAGAAAAAGAAGACCTTAAAACAACAACATTCATTGTCAGAGCACATCAGTCATTCGTTAACAATCTGTCAGCTCCTAGTTGCCTGCACCCAGGAAGCTGGCCCCAGGGAGAAATCACTTAGTCTAAGACTGGTGGGTTAGAGTTCTTTAGCAGACAGCTTAAATTCTAATTACTGGCGTTCTCAGTTCCTACAACTGCACAAGGTAGGAAAGCCGAGCTGAGGATATCTAGTTTGCGAGGAACAGGCCAAGGCACTCCAAGAGGTCATCTGCAGCAGCAGGTCTGTTTGAAAACCAGCTTCCCTGATCCTCAGCCCCTCCCAACCAATGCCAAGGCACCAAGGACTCGGGCTGCCAGTGCTGGCGGCCTCCCACAGTCAATACTCTGGAGAGAGGCACCAGCCCACTTCGTACCTGCAGCATTCTAGAAAGTGAGGAGACCATGCCAAAGGCCCTAAAGCTTTGTCCCTGGGCACAAAACTGCAGTTCTAAAGGAAGTACCAGTTTGCGTAAACAGGCAGGGCCAAGGCAGCTGACTCCCAACCACAGCTCATTCACAGTTTTCTATCAGTGGTTTGTTTAACCCTTAGCATTTATGGTCACAAGAAATTTCTGGAGTATGCTTTGCAGTGAAAGGCAGAAGGAACCAGTACCTAAAACACAAAGTTGTATTACCTGAGAAGAAAGCACCACTCTGTCTCAGGGAAAAGACTGCTTTTCTGTGGTTTGCACAAGTGAAAAATCCAGCCCAGTACGGCAGCCACGTGACTGTAACTGCCCCATCAGGTGTGAACAAAAATAGCACTTGCATGCCCAAGTCCCTTGTGACCACAGCTGACTTTCCAAAGTGGAAGTGTAATCAAACACAGGTCAAAGGTATGGATTTTTCCGTCATTCAACTTGTTCTTTGGTGACACCTGAAGTAACCCACCAAACCATGATGAATCACCCACAGATCAGGTATCAGAAGTAACCCTGGCTGCTACAATCAGGGCCAGGTTCCAACAATCACTTGCCCATATACGCAGATTAGGAGCCTAAAATGGGCTATGAGTTAGGAATTTACACAATTCTATCAACCTCAAATTTACCAGAGAATAGTTTTTCAAAAATTATGGAACTTCCATGTCGCCTTAAGAATGAAGTAGCTGGAATGTGAGTGTGGCTCAGTGGTGGAGCAATTGCCTAGCATGCACAAGGCCTCGGTTCCATCCTCAACACTGCCAAAAAATAAAAAATAAAAAGAATGAAAGGTGAGTAAGTTATCTAAGGATTGATTCAGAAAGAGTGCCACAATATTATTAAGTGGCAAAAATTAATGAATAGATGTAGATGTGCATGTATGCATGCAAATGTGTCTCAAAGCATTTTCAGGACAGTAGAAAAAATTCTAAAGCCACTGTTACTTTCCTGTAGGGCTGGACTTTTGAACGTGCTGGTACTCTCTCGCCCTGTCACAGGCAAGTGAGGCTCAGGCTGCTGGCACATATCCTCATTTTCACATGTCACTTTCTGGGGTGCCTGAGCTCAGCTAACAAGCCCTAGGGCTGGAACCCTGAGCTGGGTGCTGCCAGACAGCAACCTTGCAGATGGAATTAAAGTCCTCCCTGGTCTGCCTAAGCTCATCAGAAGGAGCTCTGCCTAGGTGGGCCTGGCCTCCACAGGTAGGCACTTTAGAGGAGGACTCCCACCTGCAGGAGTGCAGCCTGCTGCGCCTCCCTGCCAGCTCCCCCCGCAGACTCTACCCGCCCTCAGCACCGCACCACTGTGTAAGCCAGTTCCTTAGAGACACCCTTCATAGGGCTAGCACTCATGCCCCCCCCACACACACAGCACACACATGCACACACACATACAGCCCTCTAGCTGGTTGTGACTGAACCCTGACTCATGTTTTAAAGGAATTTCAGAATGGTGCGGCACATCCTGTGAGCCCTGCCCCCAGCGGTGACATCCTTTGTACCCTGTGCCTCTGCAGCTAAGCATAAAACCATACCCTGGAGGACCCTGCAAGCCTGAGCAGTCTCACCACCTCCTGTGTGCATGCATGTGGGCATGGACAGTGTGTGCCTGTGTGGTCCTGGGAAGCTAGGTCCCACGCACAGGTTTGTGCAGCTGCCACCCCCAGATGCAGAACTACCCCACCACCCCAAGGAGCTATCCCCAGCCCCACACCCAGCCCTGCCCTTTTATCACCAGCCCTCTGTTGACCTTGGGGAATGTGAGCCTTCCGGGTGGGCTTTGTGCTCTCCGAAGGGTGCCCTGGGAGCTGTGTGGTAGTGCGTATCAGTACTGTTTCCACAGCATGAGGCACTGCTTTGTCTCACCACCCACTCACCAAAGGGCACCTCCCAGGTTTGGCCATTACAAACACAGCTGCTGTTAGCTTCTTGGTGCAGATCTGTCTGCTTCGCTGAGATAAATGAGCTCCAAGGGCCCTGGCTGCTGCTTGGGGGCTGCTTTCTATCCCACCAGTGGTGGAGGTCTCTAGTGTCTCCACACCCTCGCCTGCATGGCGCTGGGGCCACTTCTCATCTGAGGCTGGGACAGGGCACTCAGATCTTGCTGGGTTTCTGAGCAACAAGCCCTACTGGCTTGTGACGCTGAGCAGCTGGTACCCGCTATGTGGCACTACAGCTCCTTGCTAATGATAGCTGGCTTGGGATCTGCTTGGTTTCCAGTGGACAGGTGAATATGAGAGTCCTCGCTTTTCCACTGGCTGTGTGCTGACACATGTCTTTTCTCCATTCAAGTTTCTCCATCTATCTGCGCATTGCATCTAAAGAGGGTTTGCCTCACTCTAGGCCCCAAAGACCTTCTGCTCTTTCACCTTAGTGCTGTAGGTTTGCCTCTAGATCTGTGGTGCCTTCCAAGTTAATTCCATACAAAGTAGGTTCCATCAAGGGTACCTTTCTTGCTTTTCTGTGGGGTGTGGCTACATCCGTGCCAGCTGCTAAGAGCTGCCCTTCCTCCCCGAGCTGCTTCTGCACAGGTCAGCTGGGCAGGACTAGTCCTGGGTTCTCTGGTCTATCCCGCCAGTCAGTTAACTGTCCTCCATGGCTTTGCACTTTTAAAAGTCTTTCTTATGATTTCTACCCATTCCTCTCCTCCATCAAGTGAATGTTATCTTACGTTCTGCTTTACACTGTCTCCCCTAGACAAGTGTCCTCTGTCTGCATTGCCCAAGGATGCACCCAAAGTGCTGAGGACACAGATGAAGCCTTCCGCCTTCAACTGTGATGAATTAAACTATAAGTTCCTGCCGGAACTGGATGCTTCTCAATACTCAGGTCCTCGTGCCGAAAGAAAAACAGCTAAAAATCAAGACCAGAGCAGAGGCCTAGGACACAACACCAACTGGACAGAAGGTGAATCAGAATCCAGAGGACACTGAGCTGAAGGAGACCCAAAGTCCTGTGGACTTCCTTCTGCTAGCCCCTAGAGGCTGGCCCATCAGGCACTCCAGCAGGATAGGCAGTGACACTGCTACTTTCTCAAACCTTACGGAGGCCCTGAGGGCTCAGCACTGTCCCAGCTCACTCTCTCATGCTCTGGAGAAGATGCTGTGTTTAGCGGTCTTCCCAGGGACCGGTGACAGAGCCTGTGAAGGAAGCCAGGTGCTCTTGGGTGCCTCACGGTGGAAGCCCGTGCCAGCTGCTGGCCTCTCAGTGTGTGTTTTACCTGCACACTTTGATGGGTTTCAAACAGGTGACCTTCACCTGTCAGAGCAGGTCAGCAGACATCTTCCAAGCTAGGTTTATAGGTGGCCTTCAGCTTCTCCTGAATTCTAGGATGTCTTTGTCTCAAAGTTGTGAGTACCTGTACTGCTGCTTCCTGTTTCACATAGCTGGGGTGGAACCCAGGGCCTCACATATGCTCAGCAAACTCCCTACCCCTGAGCTGTGTCCCCAGCCCTGCCCCCTTTGCTCATCACATACACAAGGGAGACACCAGCTGCGCTCCACGTGTCACTGCAAAGCCAGGACTGCCTGCCAGTCTCAGAGCCTCAATGGGGGAAGAGGGAGGCAGATGAACAACACATCAGGCACCTCAAGTCCACCAGTGCTGCCGCAGCAAGAGGGCCCCCCACCCACACACTGTCCCTTCACAGGCACAGCCCAGCACCGCCCATCACTGTGCTACACCCAGAAGGGCCAGCCACACCCAAGCCAGGAGGTACAAGGCAGACATACCTGCACCAGGAAGGGGAGAGCACGACCCCAAGGCCTCGTAGGATGGCAGACAATGGGGATCGAGCCATGCAGGCTGCTGGGGGGGGTACGTTCACAGTGCCCTGTGGGCATAAGAAAGAGGCACTGCCGCTGCATGGACACACAGCCTAGAGACTCTCCTGCCACTGCATCACTCTGAAGAACCAAACATTGACAAACCTTGTTCTAATTGGTCTCTATTGCCTGCAAGTTAAAAATTAAAAACTCCTAAAACCCAGGATCTTAAAAAAAAAATCTTAGGGTAAAAATAAATTCACAGTAAAATTTTCTTTTCAATATCTAATGAGAGATGCAAAATATCGTATAAAATCACCCTCCCAAATGGCCAACTGCACCAGAGAAAGGGAAATAACTGCATATAACAAATCTCAAAAACAAGCCGCAGGATAAAGGCCCAGGCCCTAGCCCCTTAGGGGCCGCAGGGCATGCCAACAGTCCTCGAGATCCTTCCGCGGAGTCCCAGAGCAGAAGAGCAAGCTGCTCACAGCACATACGTCCTCTCCTCAGGTTGGGTCCATGCTCAAGAGGTCAGCATGTCACCTCGGGCTCCCTCCCCAGCCCATAACCCGCTCTACCCACGAGGAGAGCATGTGACAAATCCCAACAGCCAGACGCCCAGACCAGAATCTCTCAGTCATCGAAAATAAGCAAAATCTGAAAAACTGTCACAGACCAGTGTAGCCTGCAGGACCTACAGCATAAATGCCATTTGGACCTACAGGCATTTAAAAGATACTATGGACCAGGAGTGGTGGGCATACCTGTATTCCCAAGATTTGGGAGGCTAAGCCACGAAGATCACAAGTTTAAGGCCTGCCTGGGCTACCTAGTGAAACACTATGATATACAGGAAACACAGCACTTGCATAGCAAAAGCCTCACAGACCATGGAACGGAGAACTGCCTTGGCCCGAGAAAGAACATCCTGAACAATGTACAACTAGTTCACCCTTGCTACTGAAAGGCTGGAGGCCTTGCCCGGAGATCAGGAGTGAGTAAGCGCTTCAAAGGAGAGGAGCCACTGAAATGAGGCCAAGTACAGACACTTGACAGAAAGAAATACAACTATTAGACGACAACACAGTCATGAACATTTTTAAAAATCCTACAGGACAGCTACTAAAATAAGTGAATTTGGCAGCCAGGGATGTAGCTCAGGGTAGAACGCCTGCCTACCATGTGTGAGGCCACGGGTTCAATCGCAAGCACTTAAAAAAAACTAGAGTGAATGTAGAAGTGATGCATGAACACCAGAGACCGAAGTTTACAAGTGAATCCCAGGGATGATCGCCTCTACAAGCGCAGCGTGCTCAAGAGATCAGCGTGATGAAGCACGCACACAAGCTGTGTCCGAGGACCGTGGAATGGTGCCAAGAAATTGAAATGTGCCTGACTGGAGAGACACGCCACATTCACGGGTCAGAGATGTCCACTCCCTCAGAGTGACCCAGAGTCAACACCGCCGTCAGTGAGGTCGGAGGACGCGGCACGAGGGCAGGACATTAGCCGAGGTCCACTGCCAGCTCTGACTGCTGGGCCGCGTCTCTCCATCACTGGATGATGTCAGCAGCTCCCCAGGCAGCGTGTGCGGGAACTACCCGCTTCCTTGGGTTGGTATTCGGTCGGTACTCAGCTCTGACATGCACAGGGCATCACAATGCAGTCACTCAAAGGCTGCCGCTGTGCAAGGCAGTACAGACTGGCGAGGGAGAGAAATCATGAAGTTCAATGGAAGGAAACGAAATTCAAAATTAGATGCAAGAGAATTAAGGAAGTCTGAAATGGCTCAGACCAAACTATTTCTGTATCACTGAAGCAGCCTTCCTGGAGTCTGGCATGTTCTGAAGCCTACCAAACGCTAGCCTTTTGACTGAGACTATCCATGACCCCAAAGTGAGAACACTAGGCCTGGGGCACCACCCCTAATTCTCAAAGAGAGATGTGTCTACCAAGAAGCCAGAGCACAGACAACAACAAACAAAACAAAAAAGTCTTTCTTCAAAAATCCATCAACATTAAAAACAAGAGTTCCTCTAGGAAGTACGACAGAAAGTCAGCCACCAGCACATCAGAGGGGACCGAACTCATTCTTGGTTCCAGTGCCTTCCCCAAACCTCCTTAAAGTCAAAACCTCTTGGCCCTGCTCAGATCTCAATTTAGGGCATACTTGTGGGAAGAAAGGAAGCGCTGATCCGACAGACCGACAGTCCACTTCCACCGTCCTCAAGTACATTGCTGCCGCTGGACAAAACCCACCCAGGAAATCTCACAAACATTTTTACTACAAAGAGTGGACTCCACCTTCAGAGAAAAGAGGCTTTCTTTTCCTCTCTTCTTGACTATATGTAAAGAATCTTATTCAAGTACAGAGTCTAGAAATCTGGATCTAAAACGCCAACTTAGTAGGCAGGACTCCACTGCCTCCCGTGTTCGGAGGAGTAAGAGGAACCAGGGACTCCTGGCACTGACAGCGCAGTGTGCAGGCCAGCTTTAGGTAGAAACGACCAGCAAGTGGAGTGCATGTCAGTGCACAAAGGGCCTCAGTGTGCCGAGGGCCTCAGCGGTGCGTCCTCCTGGTGTGAGGTCTGGTCACAGCAGCCTCTCCAGACCACAGGCCAGAGGTCCTGCAGGGGCAGCCTCTCTGCATGCGCCAGGGGGCACCTCACCACGGAAAGGCCCAGGCGACATCTCCCGCCTGCAAGACCACACTCAGACTTCCCACAAACCCCTCACAGCAAGTGAGCATCGAGTCCACAGAACTGGAAGTTATTTCTAAGAGCAAATTATTTTGCTATAAAACAATCCCTGACTTATACTCTTGCTTTAATTTAAATATTTGACGCTCAAAATACTTCATAAAAGTATCTAATTACTCAGAACATTAACCAGGTTTTGGGGTTGTTTTTGAGGACTGGTCTATGCTCCACTGTTCTCCCCTTAGACATACAATTCCCGTTCACTTGTGTGTCTACATATGCGTGATTTTCTACTTTAGTTGCACTATATATCATTGATATTCTGGGGTAATGCTCTAACTCCACTCCTTCTTAAAACTTCTAAACAGCAGTTCTCCAAGTGTGGCATGGTCTCCACCGGAGCGCATCAAAGCAGTGCAGCAGACCCCAGCTGTCATCGTCACATCTTCTTTTTGAAGATAAGGAACCTGGCACTGCTGTCGGCTGTGTGACATGGCCCGTGCCATCAGTGTGGCTGTGATGCCTGGAGACCCACACTGCCCCAGAGATGGAATTCCACACCCAAGCCGCTCAAGTCCACCTCCTCCAGCTATGAGCTCCTCCTCACAGAAAGGCCCAACCTGGACCCACGCGGAAGGGAGAGAACGTGCTCTTCCCCAAAGGAGGCCGGCTGTCCAAATGCAGGCACAGCGACTCAGTGCAGGGGCTTCGGGCCCAGGGTGGGGAAAGAGACAGCACTGGAATTTGCTGGGCACAGGCCGGGGGCCAAGACAGCTTTCACCGCCTAAGATCCTCCCGAGCATTCACCTGAGTGGAGAACCGGCTTCCTGGTCTTGGAACCCGCAATCTTACTCCATTCAACCTTCACACAAAAAAATTCAGCAAAGTTTTAATATGACTCAGATGTTCCAGGAACTCAATTATTGCATTAGTGCAGAAAAATTATACTTTGCTTTCTTAGAAACTTCATTAAAGGGCTGGAGCTGGAGCTCAGTGGTAGAGTGCTTGCCTAGCATGCACAAGGCCCTGAGTTCAATCCCCAGTACCACAAAAAAAAATTCATGAAGTCAGGTATAGTGGCACACACCTAAAACCCTAGCACTCTGGAGGCTGAGACAGGAGGATTGATGCAAATTCAAGGCCAGCATGGGCTACAAAGTGAGTTCAAGGCCAGCCTGAACTGCATAGCAAGATCCTATCTCAAAAGACAAAAATATAAAAAAGAAAGTTCATTAAGAACTGCTCCTGTTCTGTACTAGTCCACCAGCAGTCGGTGTCTGCAACCCAAGTGGAAAGGCTGCAGCAGACACCACACGTGCGGCAAGGCACAGGGCTGAGCCTCTGATGGACATCCACATGTGGAAATATTCACTATTTCATGATGCACCACTTTCCTCTTCCTTCTCCTCTGCGTTACAGTAAGAGTTCTCTGTTTTTTTTAAAAAAATCACAAATTGTACTTCCTAAGCACTGGATTTTAGAATAAGCAGGCATTCAAAACAAAATTGCTCTTTTCAAAAAAAGGCACTGGGTCAAACGGGCAGTCCGACAGCCGTGTCTGGAGCGAACACGCGGGCAGCTGTGCGACACAGTGTAGAAGGGTACAGGCCTGTCTCACGGTGGCCACAGAAACCCCCATGTCCTGGCCATAACTGAGATGCTGGCACCCCTCCACCCCCCAGTGGAGGGATGGGCAGGGGCCAGGTGGCACTGCAAATTCCAAGGCCCTGGGGGAGCTGAGCTGCCACTGTGAATCATGCCAGCACAGGAGGTGGCATCAGGAGCTATCCCAGACAAATCGGGACAGGTGGCCCCTTGAAGTTTGGGACATGCCGAAACCAGCCCGCAAAGGGCCCTCCTCTCCCTCCACAGGTCCTCTTCAGGCCCATGCTGCGCCTCACACTCATCTGGGCCCCGGAACACATGGCTGTGTGGCACCAGCAGCCACCACCAACATGGGCAGCAGGGCCTCTGCATGCCCCCAGCCTTCCTGCGGCTCCCACTGCCACCCAACCCACAGGAGACAGCCCTCAAAAAAGGCTTCAAGAGCGCAAGTACAAAGGCACATTTTAAGCCCCTGACACAAATGTGACTTCTTCATAGCCAGTTGTGGGAAAGGATAAATAAGCCACAGGACTTGTGATCACTGTTGCCCAGAGCTTGAGTGTGTCTCAATGCATGCTGCCTTGGCCCACGGCAGTGATGGAAACCTTTCAGAGATCACGTGCCCAAACTGCAACCTAAAACCCACTTACTTATCGCAAAGTACCAACACTGCAATTAAACCTGAACCCTGGGGTTTTTAGTTTAGAAAAACAACTGTTATCCGATGCTCTGCTGCTGGGGCAACCGGGCTCACGTGCCACCAGAGAGGGAGGGCTCTGCATGCCTGCTGTGGCATGCGTCCACAGATATAGCACCACTGGCCTGTGGGGTACGAAAGTGGCCAAAGACTTTCTGGAACATCTTTCCAATCTAACTAAAATGTTCGTAAAGCTTCAGATGCTCTCTACAAGGCTTTAAATATTTTTTTTTAAATAGACATGATAAAAGCTATAGACTTGAGTGGAAAGTCTGATAGCTCCAGTGAAATTTATAAACACCACATTTGAAGAAAAACATCTAAAGACCAGCCAGACAGGGGTGGGAAGAGAAAAGCAGCAAATGCCTATCTGCTCAGGTCCAGGGGTTAGGTGCACGGAAGAGGTATGGTCTGGCTTCCGTCGGAAAGCAACATAGGAACAAGCTCAGGTTGCTCCAGGCGGAGCCCCATTCCATCTGGTCACACTGGAGTCAGCACGCAGTGTCTACAGCAGACGAGTGACAGCAAGGGCACGGGGAAGGACCTGAGTGCTCCTCCCGCAGTGGCCGCCGTGCCTCTGTCCTTACCATCGCACTTTGTTGCAGGTCTGGGTGGCGCCGAGCGGGGAGCCTGCCACCATGGGGACCTGGATGGGGCTGTGCTGCTTGTTGGTGACCAAGTCCAGCTTCTCTTCCAAGGACTTGCATGTGGCCTCCAGAGCTTGCAGCTTGGCCTCAATGCTATCCAACCGTAAGCATATTGTCTGGTTAATGGAGTACAGGAAAGACTGGAAGGGAAACAGAGACAAGCTTCAGAAAGGACTCCTCAACGGTGAGAGGACACTTCCAAGCTGCCCAACAGCACCTCCCTGACTTGGGCATCCCGCACTGCGACCAGCAATTCGCTTGCAGCCAGTAGCAAACACACTTGCAAAGTGCAAGCGTGTATCCTCACTCTGGGTCACCTCCCTGGGTCACCACTCCAGCTATGCTCGAGTCCACAGGATAAACAGCTCCAGTCTTTGACATGTTATAGAATCAATCACTGAACCCACACCTAAGCTAGGTAATCATCCTAACAATAAAAACACACTACAGCTAACATCTAAACAGCCTAGAAATCACAGATCCTGCATGTCTGCATCATGTTGACTGCCCAAAAGTGATGACTGACCGGTAGGCTGGCGTGGCTTTGAAGTCTGGCAGGCCGCTAAGTGAGCTCTGAATAGCAAGCTTGCCACCTAGTGGCCAGCAGGAGAAGCAGCCCTGTCTAATCACCACTTGGTCCAGACCCTAGGAGTTCCTTGCATTGGCATACGTGCAGGCCTCTAAGCCCAAAAAGGGATTAAACGTATAGCCCAGACGGAAGGAGGGGCTTCCCCTACCCAAGGGCCTCTCCTGCTGGAGCCACCAGGGACATGTAGGTCCACCCAAGAGCCACTCCTCCCAGGGCCACAAGAGCAGACTGGACTCACGTTCATCCAAAAGGAATTTACAGGTAGAACAAGAAGGGCCTTGCCACATGAAGCTAAGGCTGCAGGTGGTGGCCCTTGTCCCTGGTGTTAGGGTCTTGTGACTTCCTGGCCTTCCACCCTGAGGCACTGAGGTGTCTGTGGCTACTCTGTGAATGGAAGCCATCCCAGGCGTCACAAGATCTACACTGTGACTGTCCTCACCCTAAGTATTACAATTCACTGTTGGAGTTTAGCAATGCAGTTTATGTTGTATTTGAACTTGGTCAGTAGTCTAATGTGGAAGTGGGTGCTCTAACCCTGTGCACCCTGGGTAATTTGTTTCTCTGCCCAAATGCAGACACACACCCCTTCATCCACAGTAGTGTCTGCTGGGTCTGAGCTGTGAGTGGCGGGACCTGCTGCCTCTTTTACTGTGTACTTCTGACAGCTTCCTTGTGGCATATTTGTTCACTTAATTGCTTCTGGGAAAAGACACTTCCATGTAATCCACGCTTTCACTTTAATTTTTTTAAAAGAATGCTTTTCACCTTTGAAAAAATTTAGTTTGTTTTGTATATATGAACTTTTTTTAATTAAATGAGTAAATTCAGCATTACTCACCAAAAAAGGAAAAGAAAAAGAATCTGCTGTGCAGCAGAGGCCCCAGCACCAAAGCCTGGTGCTGCCAGGGGCAGGCTGGTGGGACAGCAGGTGGCTGTTAGGCTGGCACGTGGCATGCCTCAGAACCCGAAGGTAATGAAGACCCTCAAGGACTCGTGCTTTGCCTCTTCCTTCTCCTCTTCTGCCGTGACAGGACACATCAGAATGAAGGAGACTGGCTCGGGAAGCAGAGGCGGGGACCCCAGGGCCCAGGCGCCATCCGGCGCGCCTCCTATCCAGGCTGAGGGTCACAGACCCTGAGACCAAGGCGCATCACGTGCTACCTCACGTACCTGCACCAAGCCCGGGTGCCGGTGCAGCACAGACAGCGGGTTCCCCCGGAGACCCAGACCCTCCCCAGGCTGCGGGGCTGTCAGGAGCAGCACCGTGGTAACAACGCAAGCGCTGTCCAGACACTTTTCTACTCCCTCGGCCATCACTTGCCCTCACGCACCCCCAGGTGTGCTGCCCCAGAGGAGGGCTACAAAGCCGGTTACCTGCACCCTCACTGCAGCACGGCACTGAAGCAGTGCACAGAGATCACCCACAAGCATCAGGGTGGCCCAGCCCACCGCCCCACCACTCCGCAGGGCGGACCACACAGGCAGTGTCACGGGCACAGCAAATGACCGTCCTGGGCACTAACTGATGGCTGAGCCCAGACAGGAGGCCACAGCAGACTCTTGAATTCTTTAAACATAGCAAAAGTGTATTAATCTGGGTAAGAAAGGACTGTGAGCTGGGCGTGGTGGCACACACCTGTACTTCGGAGGCTGAGGCAGGAGGACCGCTATGAGTTCAAGGATAGCCTGGGCTATAAAGTGAGTTCACTGCCAACCTGAACTGCATAGTGAAACTCTGTCTCAAAAAGACACCCCTGCCAAGAAAGAAAGGACTTTGCCCGGGCTTTGGGTGAAATCACTGTTACCTACTAATAAAACACCCTCCTGAATAGATGAACACTGAAGAAAGGGTGGGAGGTGGTTTTAAATGATTCTCTCATGCTCAGGCAGTAGTGCCATGAATAGCTCAAACCTGCTCAGCAGACCTGCATGTGGCAATAGGCACCTCCAATGCATGGGACTCCAATGCATGCGGGGTCCAGGCCCCAGCCTCACTACGGTGTCACCAGAACTGAACAGCTACTTCCTCTCTACTTCTTATGTTTCCATGCTGTTTACTACGGAAGTGTCTTGGATAAAATTACAACTGCACTTTATTTTAAAATGTGACCGTGTGGAGGTCCTGTAAATATACTGTTATATTGCACACTTAGGCTTACACTGCTCTGTCCTTGCCAACAGATGTCCGCTAAACAGGCGGTGTATGAAAAGAGGACAGTTCCGTTCACTTTAGTCTTGAAGATGTCTCTCGTGTATGACTATTACCTCTTACTCTGCAGACACTGGAACCAAACAAGGAAATTCAAAGCTCCAAAGACAATTCAGCAGCTTGGTGAGAGGGTCTGAGAATCCCAGCTAGCGAGCTGCAGGGTCTAGGGGCTCAGATGGCAGGCAAGAAACAATCTGATGCTCCCGGCACCCGGCCACAGTGACTGCTCACCCTCTGCCCACCCACGGCAGCCTCTGGCCCACAGGAGGGCAGCGTCACAGTCAGCACTGCTCACTCCTCACACTCCAGAGGAACGTGGCCTCAGGCACTTACATCTTCAGGTGGCTCCCAGAACCCAGGAGGGAGCTGCATCTGAAGGGCTCCCGAGGTGTGATCAAGCCAGTGAGCTCACCCTGGCCCGGAGCGGGGGACCTGGACAAAACCGCAGGGGTATGGCCTAGAATATCTGGAGCCACCAAGAGCTGAAAGAGGCAAAGAAGGACCTCCCTGCAGCCTCTGGAGGTGGGGTGGCCTCGTCCACATCTTGTCCCTGGAGTTCTGGGCTCCAGAACTGGGAGAGAATAAATTTTGGCTGCTTTAGGCCTTCCAGTTCATGGTAGAAAACTCAGTACAGTGCGCATAAACACCATTTTGTTTTTACCTTTATAGAGGGATCCTGACAGTTGATTTCTAGTCTCTGGCGTTTCAAACTAGGCTCATCTTCATCTGTTACCACATGATTCTCCAAAACAACTGAAAATCAGTGACAGAGACAAACAATTAAACATGGCAAGTTCCACAGAATTCTTTCAACATGAACATAATTACCTCAAGGTTAAATGACAAATGGCACAGCCTACCTCATATTTTACATTAAATTTAAAATTAAAATTCGTAACAGCCCAAACACCCATCAACTGGTGAATGGATAAAGATATGGGTTTTTTTATACAATGGAGAACTACTCTGCCATAAAGAAGGATACGCTTGAGACATTTCTCCGTAAATGGTCGCACCTTGAGACCATACGCTTAAGTGAAATAAATTGGACACACATGTGTAAATACCACATTGTTTCTCCACTGTGAGAAACTGAAAGTGTAAATAAGGACCAAAATGTGTAACAGGTATTGTGAGGTAGAAGAAAATGTTCAAATGGGGAGGGAAACAAGGAAGGGAGGAGTGAGAAAGGAAAGAAGGGAAAAGTAAAATGAGGCAGAGAAAAAATCAAAACAAAGCCTTTCGTAAATGGGGAGGGGAGGAGAGGTTGCAGGGAGGGTATGAGGATGGGGAATAACAATCAAGTTATATCAATAAAAATCAAGTTATATCATACAGGACAAATTCCCTATGGTGAATGTGATCATTATGTGTATGTAAAATGTACCAATAAAACCTGATTTTAAAAAAAAAAAATTCACAGGCAAAAAGGAGAAGCCCTCTTTAAGCCCTAAAAAACTGGCTGTCAGCTATTTTTCTTTTTTTGTTGTTTTTTGAGACAGGGTCTCACTATGTAACCCAGGCTGACCTCAAACTCAGCAATCTTCCTGCCTCAGCCTCCCGAGTGCTAGATTACAGGCATGCACCACACCCAGCTTTTTCCCACTTTAAAATCCAGTCTGTCTACTGTGACCCCACTGTGATATCCAGTGCACTCTCTGCACATCACACTGGCTCAGGATCCAAATCGGCTCCACCTCCACAAGCTGCCACGCAGAGCCCACCCCATGGCTCCACAGTGTGCATCGGGCAAAGGGGAGGCTGCCCTCCACTGCTCCACGGCTCTCCACAGGCCCCCATGTGCACCACAGCCCACCTCCAGGCCTGCCACCGGTTCAGCCCACCCTCCTTCCTCTCTCATCTAAAACTGCCTACAAAACACTATTAAAGATAACCACAGATGCAAACCTGAGATCATCATGATCGCTCAGGTCTGCAATCCAAGTTTCTACTCCTCTGTGACACTGCCATCCCCGTCCCCAGACCTAGTCAGTCCATCTTTAAAAACTTACATATTTATAACACAGATGAAGTTTATACTCAGCATTGTTTTAAACTTCACACCATGAATATTTTTTATTTCCAAACAGTATCAGATGGCTGCGCTTGCTTCGGCAGCACATATACCAAACAGTATCAGTTTTTCTCCCCATCTCCTCGCCTGAAATACCCAACACTGACTCAACGCCAGACACATTCTCCGCACATGCTCTCCTGCAAGGGAGGGCAGGGCCTCTGTGCCACAGCCTCCTCTGCACCCTCCTCTCCCCTAGCTGTCCGCGGCAGCTGTCTCGGTTCCTGACGGTAACCACTTTGTAACAGAAATGAGTGTCACCATGCAGCACATACTCTACACATGCACACATGTAGTATGCATGTTCAGATGCATACACAGCAGCATGTTCACTTCTGGTAGGAAAAGAGAGAAAAACAATGTGCACGAGCAGGAAGCAACCTACAGTACACATGTACCAGGGCAAAGCAAACCATCTCCTCACTGTTCACTATATGCCATCACAAACTGGCTGGAAAGAGATTAAAGTGACAATCCCAAGTCAGCCAAGTAAGTACAACACACAATGCATGCAAAAATCAGAGGATTTTTGTTTTAAATGGAAACAAGAAAAATCTAGGAGAATATACATGCAGCTATGTTGCTAGAATTACAGGAAATTCTTATTGCTTCTCTCTTTTTTGTGTTTTTTAAAAAAGGGTCTTGCAGCCAGTCATGGTGGCACACAGCTGTAATCACAACACTCGGGAGGCTGAGGCAGGAGGATCGTTGGGAGTTTGAGACCAACCTGGGCTACAAAGTGAGCTCAAGGCCAGCCTAAACTACATAAAGAGATCCTGTCTCAAAAAGACAAAAAAAGAAAAGAAAAGAAAGGAAGGAAGGAAGAAAAGGGGCTGGAGATATTGCTCAGTGGCACAAGCCCCTGCCTAGCAAGCACAAGGTCCTGAGTTTGATTCCCAGTACCAAAAAAAAAGGAAAAGAAAGGAAGGAAGGGTTTTGCTATATAGTCCAGGCTGGCCTTGAACTGTGTGGTCTTGTTGAACTCATGGCAATCCTCCTGCCTCAGCCTCCTGAGTGCTGGGATTACAGGCATGTGCTACTGTGCCTGGCCAGTATTGCTTCTTTTTGGCTCTATTTTTTTTTTAACTTTTTGATAATTTGAGCAATAGAAAACTAATACAACATACCAAGTGCTGAATCAATCCAACCTATATGTTATATACAGACAGGCATGAGAAAATAATGTGAAATATATGTCACAAGATAATTTGCAACCTATTAGGAAAATATACGAACCAGCAATGCCTGGGAAAGCCATGTGAAGTAACACGCAAGAGGCATACGGCGTCTTACTATAACCGCTTCTCATACTCCCAAGCATACCTAGATGACACCTCCAAGCCTGAAGTGAGGTCAGGGCACTCACGGGGCCGGGGCACATGAACTAAGGGGAGTGCACTCAGGGTAGCCCTAAAGATCCCCCCCACACACCCTCACGTCCTCTCCACCTCCTGCAGCTGGGCTCTGGTGCCAGGAGGCTGAAGACAGCATCCTCTCACTGCCCAGCCCTGTGGGGCCAGAGCCGAGCAGGCCCTCAGCGCACACCTTGCCCACTGAAACCTCACTGGACTGCCCAGGCCATCCAATGAGTGCAACGACACTGTGAAACTTTACAGGGCTGATATTTCACGTAAGGGAAACATCTTAACCTTAGACCCACTACACTGAGACACATAAGGTGCTCCACTTTCCTTTCAGTTAAGCAGTAGTCCAGGGCAGAGTCACAGACCAGGGAAGAGTCACAGACAGCAAGGCGAGGAGCTGGGCGGACCTCAGAGGGTACTGACACAGCAGGTTTTCATTAACACTGTTCATACTCCATGATTTGAATTTTCATGCAGAGCATGCATAATTACTTCTGCTTAATCCTATGTTTGTATGTTTATCTGTCTGTAAGAGCGTCTCACTGTGTTCTAGGCTGGCCTCAAACTCACAATCCACTCAGCCTCCTAGAGCACCACTGCCCTGGACTACTGCTTAACTGAAAGGAAAGCAAGTACTGCGGTGGCTTTGGCTTTGGCTTTGAAGGGGTAAGACAATAACAGTTCACCTACTGTCCCACAGCTCTGTACCTGGGTGGTCAGGACTCAGGTCTTCCACTGCAATCTGAACCACATCCGCCAGGTCCTGTTCTGACATCATCCAGAATGCGAGAAGAGGGGCCAGCCAAGGAGCAAGAGTCCAGTCTACACAGGGCCACGGTGGCTGTCACCTTCCAAAGCCAAGAGAAAGGAGGGGAAAATTAATACAGAGGGACACGTGAGATGACAAAAACAACTAACATGCACATATTCAAAAGGAATGCTTTGGGCTGAGGATACAGCTCAGTGGTATAAGCGCCTGCCTGGCAAGTGCAAGGTCATGAGTTCGATCCCCAGCAGCCCACCCCCCCAAAAAAAGAGGAATGCTTTCGCACAGGGCTCCTCTTGCCCTAGACACCAAAGGCTGGTGTTCTCTGAGCACAAGAGCCTGTTTCCTTAGTGACTTGCAACAGCCCCATCTGACAGCCTCTCCAGTTCCATCCCACCCCTCAGACACCTCCAACATCACCGCCCCAGCCTGAAGTGCGGTTCCAGGGAACAGCGTGAACCTAGCATCCACCATGCCCCAGCTTCAATCCCCAGCACCACACATATGCAGAAAGGCAAGTTCGCTCCCTAAAATGGACTCAGAAACCTCATCCCTGTGCCCAAAGCCGCCATGGAGCCCCAGGTGCAGACAGCAAATATCCTGTCAGTACCTGCTCCCCAAGGGGTCTCACTCCTGCTAGGATCTCCACATCCCAGCCATGTGGCACCACTGTTCCCCAATGACACACACCCATATGCACAGTATCCACAAGCAGAGCCTTCTGCAACCTTCTTCTTAGTTGTTTCAACACTTTGATTTGGTCTTGAAAGATCTTATTTTCCAAAATATAACGGGGCCACGTCCTTCAAACTATAGTCTCTTAGCACACAGATCTGTACAATTAATTTCAGAAAGTCTAAATTAAAGAGGAAAAAAACCCACAATAATTTCTTAACAAAAAACAAAATGAGCAAATAAAGAAAAGTTTAAGAATAAAATAAATGAAAAAGATGAGAAGAGTTCAAGAAAAAGTAGCACAGTTGGGCTTGGTGGTGCACACCTGTAATCTCAGCACGCAGGAGACTAAGGCAGAAGGATCACTGCAAGTTTGAGGCCAGACTAGGCTACAGAGTGCCCAGTGTATTATACAGCAAGATCCTGTCTCAAAAAAAAAAAAAAAAAAGAAAAGAAAAGGAAGGAAGGAAGGAAGGAAGGAAGAAAGAAAAAAGAAAAAGAAGCACTGACGGAAGATCCAACACCCATAAAACAGGAGAATCTGAAGGCAAAAAGCTGAAACAATGGAATACTAAAAACAAACTCAAGAAACCTCTTCTGAGTCTGGAGTGTAGCTCAGTGGTAGAGCACTTATGTAACTGGTATGAGGCCCTAGGTTCAACCCCCAGCAAAGAAGGAGGAAGGAAGGCAGGGGAAAGGGAGAGAGAGGGAAAGAAAGAAAGAGAGAGAAAAAAAGGGAGGGAGGGAAGGAGGGAGGGAGGGAGGGAGGGAGAAAGGAAGGAAGGGGAAGTGAGGGAGGGAGTTAGGAAGGAACAAACTTCAAGCAAACAGAATCACTGAAGACACCATAAAGAGCGTAGGTGGCAGGCATTCTACAGTCACACACAGTGCAGCAGAGCGGGCACTATGAAGGGCACGGTAGTACGAAACGGCTCTAACTCTGACACAGATACGCTGTCCACATTTAAAAGAGGGAGAAAGCACACATACCAACAATTTCCAGTAATCACATGGAGCAGTGAGTAAGGTTGGAAGTCCCTTCTGAGACTGCTTTGTGGGTAAAATAAGTATTTACAAGGTATGATCAGCGAATACGGCAAAATGTTTAAATTCTTTAAAATTTATTACAGTAAAAAACACAATACCATTTATCCTTCTCAAAATATTCCCGCTTGCTTCGAACATACTTATCCCATTGTTCTTGCCACTTTCTCAGGCAGTTCTAGAATTCTTCTTTCACAACTGTCTTTAACTATGCTGTCATGGCCATCTTGATGTCCTGAATCCATTCAAAACATTTACTTTTCATGGTCATTCTGACTTTGAGGAAAAGCCAGAAGTCACATGGTTCTAGACCCAGTCAGGGAGGCAGATGAGGACATACCATAATGCTTTTACTTACAAGTAATTACTGTAAACACTTGATCAATGAAAGATGATCAAAAATACAGTGAATGTTTAAATAAAAAAATGTATTACAAGGTGAGATGTGGTGGCACACACCTGTAATCCCAGTACTCGGGAGACTGAGGCAGGAGGATCACTGTGAGTCTGGGGCTAGGCTGGGCTACAAAGTGAGTTCAAGGCCAGTCTGAACTTTATAGTGAAACCCTGTCTTAAAAAAGACCCCCCCAAAAAATTACACTAGAAGACATCTCGTCATTGATTCCCCTCAAAATATTCCCCCTCACTTCACACACACTTGTTTCATCATTCTTGGCAATGTGTTTAATTTAAATAGTCACTGTATTTTTCAATCATCCTGTGTATAGTGATTCTAATGCTATCATTCCAGATGTCTTTTAGAACATGAAAGGCAGATACAGACATCAGAAACAAGAGTCTAGTAAACATCTAGGGGCTACAATATTGATTTGACTTCAAAGTGTAAACCTGCATAGTGACAAAAACAGCATGGTACCGGCACAAAAACAGGCATGTAGGTCAATGGAACACAACAGAAAAAGCAGGAACCACCTCGGGCACAGTCAGCTATTTGATCTTTGACAAAGGGGCCAAAAACATACACTGGAGGAAAGAGAGCCTCTTTAATAAAGGGTGCTGGGAAAACTGACTGTTTATGTGCTATCTAGAAGACTGAGTCTAGACCCGTATCTTTTTTTTTGGTACCAGGCATCAAACTTAGGACCTTGTGCTTGCCAGGCAGGCACGTGTGCCACTGAGCTATCTCCTCAGCAAGACCCATATCTTTCACTGTGTACTAAACTAAAATCAAAATGGATCAAAGATCTAAACATTAAAACAGAAACAAGCTGGTGGAAGAC